>NC_092814.1:298303990-298603990 GCF_023375885.2 Dermacentor andersoni
TTGTAAGAACACGTGCGTTTCAGAGAACGTTGGCTGTTTGCTGGGAAATCCCTTGGTGACGTGGCACGTGGTCAGATAATTGCCGATAGGCAGCGACTCTAGCCGACTGCAAACATCTTGGCAGGCCTCCACCGCAAATGCGTGATACGGCCAAGCAAACGACCGTGAACTCGCTGAAACCGGTGCCGCAGTGAAAGAGAAGACGGGAGCAGAAGAAGAGAAAGTCAGTAAGGAGCGATTGTCCCGCTTCTGAATATGATGCAAGCTGGAGGAGGCGTTGCGTGGACATATCAAAATGGACAGTTTGGCTTGTCGGTTAACGTTTCTCTTTGAAACAGCGCGAAAGGTACTAAAGACACAGGAAGAACGCACACACGATGGGCACACAGAACAGCGCCTGTTCCGCATGGTTCGTTCAAAAAATGAACGTCGATATACGAACGAAACCTTTGGAGTAAAGGGATCAGGCAGCCTCGCGTGTCCTCAGTGATGCGGGGAACGCAGAGGACAATCGTAGGCCGCGGGGTAGGCTTCTCGCCAAGTTCATGGAAAAATTGAGAACAACAGGAAAAAGCGGTTGCGCAGAGTTTAAAAAAGAAGAATAGGCCTGATATTTGTTGGCCCAGATATTTCGCGTTGTCGAGAATCGGTTAGTTCTTGCTTAGCCTAAGGACTGCAACAAGTCGTTTACACCGCTGGAGGTTAACTGATATTAGACTGCATTTTTTTTCTATGAATATACGCCCTCTTTTTTACACGATCGAGGCTTTGAAATCGAGGGTATTGACAGTACCTGCGGTCACAAAGTTTTACTAGTACATGTCCATTGCTCCGTTGCCGCGGGCATCGATAGGAATAGAACAGTGTCCGACATTACAGCAGCGTTGAATGAAGTGTATATAATTTATACCTGAAATAATGCGTTTAACACATCTGTACGAGTTAGCATTTTTTGTGATACAAATAATTTATTCTTGCGTTTCGGGAATATAGTAAAACACGTGTTGAGAAAAAATGTGGTGCCCTAAGAACGCCACTTCTGTCCTTTTTACCAGGGAAGTACTGCACTTGCAGCTTCATCTTGCCAGATTTGCGGCGCACAAATTGTACTGTTGATTCCCTGCAGAGAGCTGAGTTCAACTCGGTCAAGGAGGAAAACATTGTAAAAAAACATATGCAGCGAAGGACTTATACTTCCAAGCCACCTTGCCTGAGTTTGTTCAAAGTAACCCTCCGAAATAATGGAGCTCGATCTTTCCCGATCAAGTTTCTACAAATACATTTTTCATGAACGGAACTGGGATCAGCCAATCAAACGTTCATAATGCAAAGAAAGGGTAAGGCGTGCAGACACGGACCCAAGAGTAGAGAAGTGGACAACACGAACGGCGCTCACCTTTCTGTCGTTCTAAAAATCAAACGTTATTGCTAATGCATTCAGCGGCTGCTTCAAATCAGTATTTACAGGAGATACCTTACACGTCCGAACCCACTTTTGTTTGTTGATGATGCCGTTGTGTATTCAGGAAATATCTTGAACGTTCTGGTAAGTGTGGATTCTAAAGAGAGTTCTGTAGCCCAGATAACGTTAATAACAAATTTTCTTATGGCTGTTGATTTTAGACAAGCGAATACATTACGGCAATTTTCAGAAACCACTCATCTTGCACTGTAACTCTCATAGGAAAGGGCAGAAGCTCCCCTTGGTTAATTACACGCATCTGTCGTTAACCTCTCACTGGTTCAAGTTATTGAAGCACACAATCTTGAGGGATGCGTCGGGTACCATGACGGTGGCACGAACGGCAAACGTCGCGTCGGGTGCACACGCTTAGCAGGCTAGCTAGCTATAGTTTACATCTCTAAGAGTTCCCTTGAACAGAATAATACGCTAGGTAAAGACGGGTTTCTGACATATCAGCTGGGGTACGTTTTGCCGTGGCACAAACATACCACGAGCTTTCTTGAACCTAACAATATTCTCTATGATCCTTAGCGTGGTTCGCGGCGCGGATTCAGCACCGGCATTCAGATGACCGAATTTACGTACGTCTTTCTTGCTCTTGACTTCGGTCTTCGACTGACACATTACTCACAGGTATTCCAAAGATTTATACACTCTCACTTACTGCAACTACTGCACAAATGTATTCTTATATTAAATGTTCATTCTCTAATTGATTGAATTAGTGATTCCTTTCCGATTGTCGTCAATAAGTCTCTTCGAACTCAGATTCGTCTGAAGCACATGTATCTATTGGCATAATTATTTGGGCCTCTGCTTTTCCTGTTACAGGATATTAATTTACACTCACAGTTTATGGTAAAAATGCGTTTTTACGTTGATGTCTGCTTTCTCTATGCGTTCATCCGAGTGTAAGCGATGAACGTATGGAGAAAGCAGTCATGCGAATAAAAACGCATTTTTTGCAGAAACTATGGGTGAAGATCATTATAGTGTAGCAGGAAAAGCAGAGGCCCAAGTAATTATGCCCGAAGATACACGTGCTTCAGACGAATCAAAGTAGTTCGAAGAGACGCCGTGCATTGCTTTATCGTGCTTCGCTTGCGGACATGCCAGATAATAAACGCTTGAGCACTCGCTATTAGAATGTCCAACTTTCCGCAGTTATCGCTGTGTGCTGCGGAGCAAATTTCAACAACTTAATCTTGCACGAACTGCACGTAATGATATCTGGCCTGTTCGATTCACCCGCACCTCTTGCACTGGTTCACTGCTCGCGGCAGCGGCGTCCTCGATTCTCTGTTGCAAGGAGCGCCCCCAGCTCAGCGGCCCTCGATGGCAGAGTAGTGCCACACACACACACACACACACACACACACACACACACACACACACACACACACACACACACACACACACACACACACACACACACACACACACACACACACACACACACACACACACACACACACACACACACACACGCTGTTTTTGTTTAAGTAGACTGTTCCAACTAGACCAACAGCAAACTTCCTCGCGAGTGCCGACCGCGGCCGTCGTTACTCACCTAGGATGACCGCTTCTTGAGGCTGTCCACCTTCGGGCCGCACCCACAGAGCCACGCTGAAGTGTCGCCACGGAAGGCGGCCTGCGTCGGTGCTTTCGGCTGCCAGGGTGCCCGTGGCCGACACCAGGTAGGCGGCCCGGTTACCTGCTTCCGGTCCGGGATCGGCCTGGCGCGTCTGGCGTTCGCCGCCAGAAACGACCCGCGGGGGGGTTTCGACCGCCGCGGGACCCATGATCGCCGTGGGCGCCCGAGCCGCCGAGCCCGCGCTACTGCTGCACCGGGACCAGGCCTGGCGCTCCAGTCGTTCGCGCAGCGCTGACGCCTGCTGGCGCTCTTGCGACGTGGCGAGCGTCGTCCCGCACATCGTGGTCCACAGCAGGGCCAGCGCGGCGGCCACCCGCATACTGGTCACCGTGCGTGTTTTTTTCCGGCTACCAGAGGCGCAAGTCCTTGCGCCGCCGGAGGTCCTCAAACCTGAAGTGTGAACGAAAGAAAAGTTGAAAAATTTTAACTGAAAGCTCCGAATGACGGACTTGCGAGGGCAAGTTCGCGTCTCTCTTGTCAGCGGTGCCGCTGACGTACAGTGTGAATCAGATTTGTCTTGAGTGGTCGAGTGGGCAGCTGCGCACTGCGCGAGGCACCTTTGCCATTGGCGGGACACATTTGCAAATGACACGTCCAGCATCAGGATTGCCTGGAATTTCCTTTTACGAAGAATTCTAAAGCAGTAGACCTTTTTGTGTATACGGGCCCTAACCACTCTATAGACAAGTGTGATTCCCACTATAATAGCTCTTGTTCACCTTTCCCCTAAGGTGCATGTCGACGAACTTCTGCTAGCAATGGCCAGATACTTGAGGCATTAGTGAAGCCTCTGTGTGTAATAGCCAATTAGCATGTACTTGCCGAATGACGGCTGTTGCTTCCGAGATTCCGGTGCACACAACTCTGTATTTTTTCATCTTTCTCACTTTTTTGTTTTTGCCTGCTAAGCGATATGACCCAAGAGGCTTCAGACAAAATGACACGATCCAGTGATAGCACTAAGCATAAAAGTTGCTAAAGCAAGTAAAAATTTGCGTGATTACAAATCTTGGAGACACATTTCGCACTTCAAGAAGCTTCAGACAAGAGGCTTCACAATCCAGTGTAAACTCTGGCATAACTTTAATGCACCGTCTGCGGCTTGCAAAGACAATCACACGTCGATGTTTACACAGGATTCAATGCATTGGTTAGTGCGCAATGTCATTGTGGCTCTGCTGACGAAGACGTACGACACCTGCTTTTTGAGTGGCCGCGACACGATGCTGCTGGGCGAATACTACAGGCCGATTTATTCTTGGTATAACGTAAACTTTTCGCTCTGAATATAAAGCATATTTGGTCCATGGCCAACAATAGAGCTACAGTAAATTGCACTTGTGACTTGAAATCTTTATGTTTTGGAAAGAACAAATGTATTAGGTTCTTACTACATGTATCCTGGTTGACCCAACTATCACATTTTCTTTCGATACCTGAGGTTGTATAGCATGTTGTATGTGTGTAGCTCACCTCTAGTGTTGCTGTATGTTGTGTGTGGTGTTGCGTAGATATGAACTGAACTTATGGGTTGCATTTTGAGACTCTTTCGTACACTTTCACTCGTTTACGAAACTGCGTATACAACCTTTCGAAATGTTGGGGCTATTGATTTGACTGTCGAGTGCATATGACTTTTTTTTGTGCCTTTGTTTTGCTTGTCCTGGAAACAGAGTAGCCGGTGCCAATAATGGTATAGCAATCTTCCCTTTCATTTCATATTTATATTAAAAGAAACTACGCAGTAATATGCATGCGACTGTACTCACGTCTTCAACGAACATGTTTATTGAAGCAATGTGTATTTCACGCATCCGAGCGAGCGTCCATCTATGATAGAGCTGATGCTTGAAATTGGTTAAATAAATGCATCCTTAGATGACGTACTGTATATTTAGACCATCTGCACGTAGGAAAAAGGGAAAAACTGGAAGTTAGTGGCGTACATTGGATTCAAACAGCAGTAATCTTGGTTTTGAAGCCTGCGCCTTAACAGCGTCTCCATGGCGTTTAACATTCGGTCCTAATATTGCAAATTGGCGTCACCGCTCAAGTTCTATCAAAGGTGATGCTTGAAATGGAGAAAAATCGTCATCTACGCGAGAGCCGCAGGAACATAGAAGTGAAGCATAGTAGCTTGGTGCTGCTTCACCCATTATGGTTATGTGACTCTCTTCGTGCCTAGCGTACGTTAAATGAGGGCTTTTTATCCTGCTCACTGTGTGCTCCTTATACACGCTTGGTTTCAATTTCGCGCGCAAGATGGGGCGTTACTCCTCGGGCTAGTGTAGTTTAAATAAAATATTTTTATTGGCCTGCTATGTTGCTATGAGCTTGGCATTATAGCTATGAATGTCTAATTTCAATTGGCGGTCTAACATTAGTAATTACAAATTCAGTGAGTCTTAGCTACTATTAGGCTGATAAATACGTATTTCCTCAGGGATGTTTCTTTTGTCTGCACCTGCTCCGATTCTTGGTCAGGAAGAAAAATGGCAACCATACCACTCTGTGAAGATGGAATGGCAGCGAAAGCTCACGACAGTCAAAACTCTCAAACAAAAAGCAAATTGCGTTCGCCGCCATTCCATCTTCACAGAGTGGAATGATTGTCTTTTTTTGTGTGTGTGTTGCGAGTCACGGCGTCGTTGCTCGTTCGGAGGTGCTCGGGCTCGTGATTGTAATTTTCGTTCAGCATCGCGGGAACGTTCTTCTTCGGTGGTCGTTTCGCGCCGGCGCCGCTTACATTCTCGTTGCTGTTCCCTCGGGCTCTCCTCGTGCGCACGTTGTTCTCCGGGTGTACGAACTATACGTGTCCGCCCCATCGATAACGCAGCTATTTTTAGCGCCGATACCTCTCCTGCTTATATACTGCGATAACCTTGACGTCACACTATTTTTCACGGCAAGCGGTTTAATCTGTTCCGTATTTTAACAGCTGCGTCGCCGCACTGCACCCGTACGCGATCACACAAAGCAAACAATGAGACCCATTGTGTATGGCTTTATTAGAAATGACTAAGTCAGTTTCTGTGGCCGGACGCCGAAAAAGCTACCGAAGGTTAGTCATATACGGCTTTCGCTATAATATAATTTTGTCTTGACCCCTCTCTTTCAAGCATGGCGAGCATTCTCGGAACAGCACGTGGTAGTGTGAATGCATTAAATTAAAAGGCAACAACTATTAAAATATGTGTCAGTGATGACAAAGCATCGTTGCATATTTTGACAGTAAGGTCGCGGCAGACCTCGAGATGAAAGTGTTCTAGTTAAAAAAATATAACATTGACGAAAAGAAAGAAATGAATAACGTGCTAGGCAAATGGGCACAGCAGCAAGAAATAAAAGACGTGAACGGCTGCCACATTGTCGCGTAACTGAATCGATTAGGTGGCAGGCGAACCACTACGCGCCTTGGAAGAAACAGTCTCTAAAGCGCCATTTCACTCATTCTTATTCAACCTTATTCAAATGTGAGAACAATGATATCAGCTCCGTCGCAGAGTTTGACAATTTCTCAAAGTACAAACGAGACATGTATATTAAGTTGCTTATTCAACGAAACAACAACAAAGAAAGCGTATGCTGTTGGTATTATAAGCTCGAGATATTCGTCCCATGTGAGTTAGCCTGCTGCGTTCGCCATTACGCAGAGAATTGCGACCTGAATTCGCGACCCCCAAAAGCCAACACTGGAGATTCCCGCTACGACGCGGGATTCGCCTGCATCATAGTCTTCTATATTTTTGGATAACTTATCAATCAGACTCAGTAAAGTAAGCGGCACATAATTTGGCATCTATCTGAATCAGCGCATGTTTAAGCGCTGTAGTGACAAAGAGAAAATAAAACAATACGGTGGCGCCGGAATCGTTGTAGTGGCTTGAAGGTTTGTCGAAGCCACTTCGAAACTACCACAGCAGGCGATTCTTGGTGCCCTAGAGCTTTTTGTCTACGCCTTCGCACTAGATTTTTTGTGATATGTTAGTGTAGCAGATTCTAGAGGCGTTTATACCTATACTACACGTGCACTTGCTGCGGTTTTCTGTGTCTTAATTAGCATGGTTGCGGGTTCGATTTAAGGCCAGCGGCATTCCCAAAGGGGCGCGGGCTGTAAGAACGCTTGCGTGTCGTGTCCTGCACACAACTTGAAGAACCTGAGGTCGTCCAAATTCACCAGGGGTCCCGCATTATATCGTCTCTCCTACGCCTCAGTTTGCTTCCGGACGTTACATTGAAATTCCTTATTGAAATTGATCTTCCACGTGCTTTCTTATTTGTCTGTTTTATGCTTGGCTTATTACACCTACTCGACCCATGATCAGAAAGATGTTTTTTTAAGCTAGAACTGTGCGCAAGAGGAGATGCCAGGCCATCGTGAGGTCGGGCATAATCTTATCGAAGGGGGCCGACCGATGGCAAACAGGAAATACGTGCGTTATTCTGCGTTTTTTTTTGTTTTTGTACGCAGTGTAGCGAAGAAATAATATCTATGTCGGTCGTCATCTTCATGCTCATCATCAGCAGCATATTTTTATGCCCACTGCCTGACGATGGCCTCTGCCAGTCACGTCATTTTTTTGAGGGTGCGTCCACGACAAAGCATAATCCAATCAGTATTTGTCAAGGAAACAGTGACGCTATCACAGCATGTTAATTTCCTTAGCCACGGAGTTCACTTAAGCGTCCTATAAATTTTAAGATGACACGGACTGCCCAATAACGTTCTTACCCTTCCGTTTCCTAGCCTCTATTCATGACCAAGATGCAAAGAAAAAAACAAAAAAGGAGAGGAACGCCTATCTCGGCTTCACTAAGACTTCGGCAGAGTCTTATCGGAATTTCAGGAATAAGGCATCCATTAACAGAAGAAACGACATGATTCAACACCCTGCGCTGGAACCTATGAAAGCATTGGTGACATGAAGGATTCGCTTAGAGGTGGAAAATAATGTGTTGATATTCATAACGTAGATTGCACTAAGTTTAGAGGGAAATAAGTGCACCACACTGTTTGCGGAGTCTGAGCCATCAAGCCTATTCTGTCAAGTGCGGCGCTCGCGGAGCTACTTTGCAGTGAACATAAACGTAATAAAAAGCAAGCTTCAATGAAAGCGCATAAATCTGTTGTCTATACCATCCTTGATTTTAATAATCGGCGTCACGTTTTGCTGATTTTGCGTTTTCTTGAGTTAGCGTCATTTCCAACAACATTTTCAGCTCACTGCCTTTAGTGAAGTGATCCTGAAGGTTCTGCTGCAGGAACCCTCCATGAAACAACTAAATAATAAATAGGTTTGACCATACAATTCTTACATTTTTATTCTTCCATGTTACCGATTTGACGTGTGGCCGCCCCGACCAGGGATCCAGCCCATGAGTTCGTCCTAAACCGCTGTATGTCGCATCCGAGCATTTATGATACACACTTAAAGGGAACTTAGCTGATGCGAATCAGCTACCTCAATCAGGTGCGTAAGGTTTGCTTCTTCTCGAACCACACATAAAAAAAGTTCTACATATACGGCTGGACAGAACACCACAATGTAGAGTCGAACGCCTTTGTAACGAAGTGATTGGGGCCTCCGAATTCATTTGTCATAAGGTCACCTTCGTTGTAGAAGTCGCGCACCACACAGCTCACACTAGAACCAGAATGCAATTATTCCTTCGTTATATATACAGGTGATTTCGTTGTAAAGGCGCTCAACTGTATATTGCTCAAACATGAATGGTGTTTGTTGCGGACCCGATACACTTGAAATCTGTGCTGAGCATAAATAAATTAGACTGCGAAAGAGGAACAGTGAATGAGAGCACTTCTCAATCTCTCATAAGTTATTTCAGCGTCCGATGCTGTATCTCCGCGAAGCAAAGCGCATAAGCTACTGTAGCCGCAACACACGGTGTGTGAGTTTGAATGACGCCAATGCTGTCACAAACTGGTGAACGTGTGTACGAAAATGCGTTTTGTAGTTTTCTTTCGCTGGTTTGACTTTCATTTATTGCCGGTAGTATTTGTTGCTAAAATTCATTGAGAATTATGCAGTGCTCGTCAGCCCGAAAGGAACCGCACCAACCGGCATTCAGTTGTTGTTGATGATGATGATGCCGCGAGTGAAAAACATAGATGACAAATCAAGGCAGGCTTAATGCTATGGGTGAAAGCTTCGTTGAGAAAAATATTTCGCAATAATTTGAAAGTGAGCACTTGTCGCTGCTTTTATAACAAGCAAACGCGGCACTTGCCGCACTGCACTCGGATTAAAGTTACGCTAACGCTGGTAGCAAAACATTATTTACCCACTCACAGCAAAGCCGTCGGTGCCTGTTTATGCTCAAACAAAAGCAACTTGCCGAGCCCCCCCTTCCATATCAATGATAGAGCTTTAAGATCTGGGAGAAACGACCGCGAGTGCACTTTTGGACTGACTAGTGCGAACGCATGCTGTAGACAACGCGAAAGAGGCAAATACAGGCAAAGCCGACACGACTGCACCACCAACCTAAAATTCGGGCTTATTTTAGAAAACGTACTAAACAAATCAACGCACCCATCATATATACTTAGCGTGTGTCAGTTTATATTGAAAGTCAGAGGCATGCGTGTGCTGATTCACGGGGCCCCACAAAAATTTCTGGGTTTTCTGTAAAAGAGACGACTTCGTCCCGTAAGCGGGAAATCGGAAACTCGTCCTAACGAGTAAATTGAACAGCGTGTCACAGCCCAAAGAAGGAACCACAAAGGCGGAGCGTGCCGTCCTTGTGGTTCCTTCTGTGTCACGCATCGCACTGTTAAATATGTTCTTTAGCAAGGTGTACCAATCAGCCTAACTGACAGGATTAACAAGCGCACACCTTAGACGGGACAAAAGAACGCAAACACATGATCCGTTCTTGTCCCGCCTAAAATGTCCATAATTTCCTGTCTGAAGCATACGGTTTATAAACTTGCAAGAATGGGCCAACTACCCTCAACAAGACGTTCTGTTGAGCACGCCGTTATTTAGTCCGACACCCTGGTAAGTAAAGAGTGAGCGCATTGACTGGCGGCACACTACACACGTGCCGAGTGCCACATCGGAGCTGCGGCCGGGCGCGTGCGAGTCGCGTGTCAATCAGAGCCGGGGACTGACCTCAGGTGCGTCCCAGCGTGGAGGAGGCCGCGGGTTGGCTGAGCTGCAGCACGGTGGCGGGCAGGGGGCTGCTCCCATTCAGGCCCACGGGCGGGTCAGTGAACCTCTGACAGCCGGCAGCCCCAATTCCGTGGCGACAGCGTACCGCGGCACTCGGGCTGGAATGCGGCGGCACTGTGGTAGCCCGCTGAGCACACGCGATCAGCGCGCCCGCCCTCGGCAGTCAATCTAACGCCGCGCACCCAAGTGGCCGAGATTGGTCCGGCCGCCGGCGATAAGACGACCTTACGATAAGCCCATGTCCGTCATCGGTCGTCCACTGGGCGCACTCGCCGGCGGCGCGGGTAAGTGGACGCTTCCCGTTGCGCAAGCAGGCAGCGGCCCGCGGAGGGATGCGCGCCACGCGATGTCTGCGGCACAAACCTCACTTTCACGCGCCTGCCGCAGTAGGCATGCACGGAGATGCACGCGCTGCAAAGGCTTGGGTCGTGCCTCTGCCGGCATTTGCTTTATCGTCCCCGATAGCAGCTCTACGCCGGTGCAATGTAAAGCCCCGTGCATGTCCGCAACTCGCTACTTGCTGAATGCAGATAGAACTTGACGGCAATTTCTCGGCTTCTTTTATTTATCATTGTGTCGTCGAGCATCGAGTTGAGGCCAGCCGTACGAACGGCTGACTGAGTAAGGGAACAGGAGGTCGAATTCATAAAGCTTTTCGTTTGTAAATGCTTTTTATTAACTGTATGAACACTCCAGGCGCATTCCTGCCGTCGCTGTCGGCGTGATGTTCCGTATAAGGTGCAAAGGCTATAATATCTTCGCTGCGCGTCGTATGTTAGATGTGCAAGTGAAAGCGTGCGAGGGGTAGCCGCTGGTGGCTCAATCTCGCGCGTGCGAGGAAAGTAGGGAGGAAGAGCGCCGTCTCCCGTCGCGTGCAAAGCACCGGGACGGGGAGTTCTACTCCGGCGACGGCTGTGTATGGCGCGGCCGGGCGTGCCCTATCTTGAAAGTGATCTGCGATGGGTCTAGGGTGCGAGTGCTGATAGCTTCGTGTCCGCTCTGTTTGGCAGCTTAGTTGGCGTTGAAACGAGAGGTAGCAGGAAAGTCGATTCGCTCGCTGCTGCTTCCGCGCGTCCTCACTCCAACGTTTTGACAGCGAGTTTCCGCGCTCATCCAGTGAGAAGTGTTCATGTTTGGTTGCCCGCGCGTGGCACCATGCTTGTTAATTTAGCTAGTAGGCGAATGTTTACAAGTTTACACGGCCAATAAAACGACTATCATTACTTCGTATAGCGGTCTACTAATCTGCTATCGCAATCGATGCTTCGCCTTTCGGGGAAAACTGCGGCTTCTTTGTCGTTGGCTGGCCGCCTTCGCTAATGGTATGTCAATCATTTAGATTGGCTGCAATTTGCTTCCAGGAACGTTTTAGCGTATAAGAGCAAATTTCAGCCAACCCGGATGACTGACATACTATTAGCGCAGATGGCACTGAGGCTGAATTCGCAATTCGCCAGGAATAATGTGACGTGTTATGGCGGCTGCGAGTAATTCTTAGATGACACTTCGTGACTGTCTGACCTCCTGACCTCTCCGCAGAGAACAGTGGTCTGACACTTTTCACGGCAGCTCAAACATCGCTTTACGCGAAGGAAGATTGCGTTCTCGCGGCTTTAAAAACACGGCGGCGTACATTTCGTACATTTCAACTGGCATTATAGGGCCCCTAAATCCCCGTGAGCTTGACGACGAGCGCGCGATTTTTCTCTCGCCTTCGCTACCTTCCCCAAGGGCGCTCTCTCCTCTTCACCTGTACTCCCATAGAAGACAAGTGCGTACTACGTCAGTAGCGAACGTCTCACAAGGTGTTTTGTTTGATGGCAGAGTTGCTCAGACTGGCGAACATCTGCGAAGATTTTTCGTGAGCAAGTTGCGCTGAGCACCGCAGGGCGTCGAATCGGTATTTTTGGTTCGGTTGCCGTTACAGCTCAGACGTTTGGTTCTGTTTCGGGTTCAACAATCGGAACGAAAACGTTAACGGTTCGGATTGGTTCAAACCGGTTTATTGCGGTACATGAAGAAGGTTGAACAGAAATAATATTTCACCTGTTTTTGTCAACCACTTTTGTAACAATTTACTTTGAAGGCCACAATCTTGTATCCACCGTCGTAACCCCGTAGCTACGGCGTTGCGCTGCTAATCTCGAGGTCCCGGCCGCGGCGACCGCATTCCGATGGGGGCGGGAATGCAGGAACGCTCGTGGACCGGGTGCAGTGGGTGCACGTTCGATAGCACCAACGGGTCAGAATTGATTCGGAGGTCCCCAATACGGCGTACTCGTAATCAGACTGTGGTTTTAGTGCGTAAAACTCCAGAATTAAAATTAACTTTTAGAACACTCTCGTTTATCTGTGCGAAATGACAATGTAAATTGCTTGAAAATAATTTAATCGCTATCGCCCCAAACTATATTTAAGTATCAGTGCTTGAAGCCATTTCTATTCCTTTTAAATTCTTCAAAATATTTAACCGTCTGTCACACACGCAACGATTTTCCATTTTGGCCTTGGCGAAATAAGGCGGAGGATAAAGATGTCATAAATTACAGCTGTAAAAGAACACCGTAAAGAAATCCTTAATCACCATTTAAATTACCGAGGGAAACTAGTGCCACTTCAAGTAAGCGACGCTCCATTTCCACTCCGTATTGCAAGACATTATTGGCCTCGAGCTGCTCCGCTAGAGAAGAGTACGCTCCTGTAGGCGGGACGTTCTTCATAGGATCTTGTGACAAGCCTTGCTTCGTCAGACGCTGGGGAAGCAAAGTGGAAACAAATCTCTACTGTAACTTAACTCTCTCTTTATCAGGCTTTCAATCTCTGATTTAGTCGGATTATTCGTGTTGCCAGCTCGCGTACTATTCGCCGGTGCTGTAATGTGACAGTATGAATATACGCATTTAATTTACCTCTGCACTTGGGAGAGGCAGCGAGATAATATCCTTCATTGAAAATCAGAGGGCGTAGACGGCATACGCCTAGATATTCTGCCCCATAGGAGACGAGACTAATGGAAAGAAAAGCCTTAATGATGTAATGCGGTCGGATTACTTACGAAGTGACCGGGCAGACAGATTAAGAATGCATGTGGCATATTTACATATCCAGGAATTTTGGACATTGCTCCTGCGGCCACCTGTCCAATTTTACCGTAATGCACCAGTGTAACTCAATTGGCAGCATTTCTAAAAATGGTATTTCAAACGGCCATATCAATTTCAACAACTTTCAGTTAGCAATAGGGGTGTGCAAATAGTGATTTTTGAGACCGAATCGAATATACGAATTGAATAAGGCCAGAAGCGAATCGAATCGAATCGAATATCGAACAGTTTTCGAATAGTTTTGGAATAATGAGTAGCCGTTATTGCAATTAGTATAAAACGATGTTGACATCCGAGTATTGTTAAAGTTAGCAAGTTTTTGTCATTACATAGTACGTTAGAAGCGCTGTTTATTAAAAACATAAATGCAGTATTAGGAGCAAACAAGTAGTTTCTTTGCATGCACAGGGCTTCTGAAGTGACGTAGCTAGCATGCTACACTACGCAAGTTCTCATGTTTTTTTGTCCATGCTATGCTCGCGGGGGTGAAAATTTACTGTACTTTTGCTCCAATTTTGTTTATTTGGTGCAGCTGGCGTTTTGAAATATTCGAAAAGTATTCGTAAACTATTCGCATTTATAAATAGGGACAATTCGATTCGAAGACTGAAAAGAATAGAAAGGACACTATTCGATTCGCTGTTCGCAAGTTTCGAATATTCGCACACTTCTAGTTAGCAACGTCGAGAGGGCACGCCCTTCTCATAACATGCGCCATTTACGGCAATTATTCACAACTTTCCTTGTGCGTTACAGCAGTGTTTTAATCCTGGCCAAAACTGTGATAGGACGCAGAAAAGATGTTATGACTAGGTCTCGTAAAAATGCATGTTAATAAAAGGGCGTACCCTCTCGACATCTCTAACTGAAAATCGTTGAAATTCTGTCGGTCTTCAGAAATATTCTATTTTGAAAATGCTGGCCACTGAGCTACGCTAGTGCACTGCGATCAAGCTCAACAGATTTCCGAAGGGGCAATATCTAAATTTCCTGAACATGTTCAACGAAGCGGAAATTCTAAAACAGCATCAACGGCTCTAATTGACCCCACACTTCTCTCAAATTGTTCTTGAACTTTCCTTTGACAAATTTGGTATGCGTGTCCCCACAAGCCTTTTGATGTTTTCCCCATGCCCAATAAAATGCCTAACTTAAAGGGCTATTCCAGCAGGCAAAATCACAAATCACCCCTCCCCCACAACCCCCCAAAAGAAAAAAATTGTTTTCTGTCAGACACCCACCAAACCAGTTCGCAAGGGTGCCCTAGTTATGTTCCGAATTGTTATAAGAGCCGTCGCTGAACCGCTTCAGAACGGTTCTATCACCTCGCTCCGGTTCAAATTCAGCTCCAGCATGACGACACAGTTATCATCATCATCATAATTTATTAACCTTTAAAAACCACTTTCGAGGCATGGCATAAGGGATGTGGGGGACAAAGACATTGGTAAACACTATGGTTACAACTATACATAAATAAACAATAAAAACAACTTTGTATACATACTTGAAGTCTCTAAATGAAAGGACTCGCGAAAACTCAAATTTAGACAAAGAAAGCTGCACATCGAGTTATCACAATGCGCTTATCTACGACAACGGGTCATGGAGGATTTACGTGAAGATGAGTCCAAACTACTTAAAGAGCACAAAGATAACAGTGCAACTTTACATAACGCACACTGACAACACAGCGATGGTGCATGATGGGTTAAAATAACATGTCAGTAAAGACTTAAATTTAATAGGATCACTCACCCTGAGGCTTTTGCAGACGGGGACCTATCCCGATCCCCTATTAATATGCAAAATATTTCCCTAGGCCTTGGCTTCATACACTTGCCCGCGGTGCGGTAGCGTAGCAGACTTATAACATATGCTCTGGCGGTGCTGCGCGATCAGCAGCGACAGGGACAACACCAAAGGCCGTTGGGACGCGGCTCTCCGCAGCCCAGAACTAGAAGAACAGACATGGCCAGTCCATCGGGCCCGAGATGCGGCCGAGAGGCTAGGCCTTTCGGTTCCGACGTCGGAGCCGCCCGTTTCGGGCTAGGAAACTAGCGCGACCTGAAGGACCTGAATAAAGTTTTTCATACCATGCGACACTCTCATTCAGTATAGCCTCTGGTAGCGTGTTCCAATGTTTGTTCATTACAATGTTTGCTTGTTGTTCCAATGTTTGTTAAAAACTGATTTGTTGAATGCATTTGTGGTTCCGCGCAAACGTTGAATACTCAGGCTGTTAAAGAGACGGCGTGAAGTGCGGTTGGGGCGGGCGTAAAAAAGTGTTCCCGAAGTGCGGGAACATTTAGAACAGTTCATGCAAAACAGAAAGTTGTGAAATCTTTCGACTAAGTGTTAGAGTAGGGATACTGAGGCAATATTTCATACTGCTTATGCTGGATGCTAGCCATAGTCATATCACTTCGGGTTCAGTTCCACTTCGACATTAATAAGCGGTTCAGTTCCTGTTACGATACGACACCACGCAGAGCAGCCCATAGCGTCAGCCAACTAAAAACAGTGTGTTGATAGAAAGTGCATGTAGTTTTCCCCTGTTTTCTTGTCGTTTCCCCAAACTGTGAAGCCCAAAAATGAAATAAGCACACCAACCACAGATGTAGTTGTCATTTGCCATTTAATTCTGTCTGGCGTTTACGTTTT
This sequence comes from Dermacentor andersoni, assembly GCF_023375885.2. Classification (NCBI taxonomy): domain Eukaryota; kingdom Metazoa; phylum Arthropoda; class Arachnida; order Ixodida; family Ixodidae; genus Dermacentor; species Dermacentor andersoni. The sequence goes on from NC_092814.1 coordinate 298,320,074, forward strand.
GTTTAATAACAGCGACAACGACGACAACCTAAACCACAGCAACAACAGCAACAATACTAGTAATAGTAATAATAATAAAATCTGCACGTTTTTTATAAATAAAGGTCAAGAAGCTGTAATAAATTCCTGACATTTGTAATGGAGCACAATTCGGGCCCCAGACGCCGTATTCATAGAGCTGTAAGGCGAAGAGAAAGAAAGAACCATTTGGGTCAGCACGTCAGCACAAGAGGTTATTCCACAGGTGAAATCGTATAGTATTCTATATATATATATATATATATATATATATATATATGTACACAAAAGAAAGCTTACGGGAAGTCCACACAGAGCACATTGCATCCAAGGGAGCAAGTGTGATAGGAATATTGCGTAGAGTTAGCAACAATCGCTACAGAATGCACAGGGATGTCATTGTAATGCCACGCAATTCCTTCATGCTGAAGTGAACTGCTAGTTAGCGGCCGTATTCCCTAAAATCTTGTTACGCTAGACTTTCTTTCTAAGAGCATACGCCTGTCAATCGCGATATAAGTGTATCATTAGTGAGGGCGGCCAAACAATGGCAATCCAGAGTCACGAACAAAAAGCTTTGTTAAGCCGGACCCAGTTTTCTTCCGCCTGAAGCTGTATTCACGGCTTCATATCTAATTCGCAATCACGAGCAAACTTTCACTGAAGGCAATTTTAACCACCTAAATTTATTCACAAAGAGAAGATTGATACGAGCTTCCATGCCATGTTATGCATGTCGCCGCAAACAGGACAGCTAGTGGTGATTGAAGTGACGAAGTAACAATATTTTTGCGAAAGCGTCCGAGTTTGCTCGAACGCTCGAAAATTGGTTATGTTCAGCACCGTCATGTGAAGTAGCGAAAGTGACTTGAAGCTGCATTTCTACTTTTGGGAACGGGTTTTTTGTTTTACATATTTTGAGTTAGCTGTTTCTTTGCAGATAGAATTCATGTTTATTAGCGAAAGAACAGGAAATGTTTTAGTGGTATATGCAATCACTGACGTTGACGGTTCTCAAACAGTTTTTGTGCAATAAGTAGGCCACCCTGCAGAGCACATATACATAATACAGACAGCTTTCCCAAAAGAGCCTGTGTATTTTATGTGTATCTTTCTGAAGTGCACAAATGAAAACCTGTCCTGTCAGGCGTTCTAATTGCTGCATATGTTAGACAACTGTCGTATTTTCTTTTGCGCTGTGACATGGTGATGGTTGCTGAATAAACCAGTTTGTGCTTTAAAGAGGCATCCCGAAAACATGGGGCTGTCCGTTTCATAGTGGATTTGTGATGCTGCTGGAATGGCGTAGCGGCGGCATCATGTTATTTGTATCAAAATTGCGACTGATAATTATTCATGATATGGGTGAGATAAACATCCCCAAATTTATGTAGTCGTCTGAGCAGTCAGACGTCATAAAATTTCTTTTGGGATAATTTCAGTGAAGCACGAGTTGCAGCCGTTTTCGAAAGCTTGCTCCTCCCGTAAAAGCCCACGTATTGACGGCAGACGGGAATTCGGAAACATTTACAGCTCCACGGTAAACAAAATAATCATGGCAACTAAACGAAACTCGGCGTAATGTTAGAGTTGTCTTAGCGGGCTCTTGCACAATTATTTTTTCGAAGATAGATTGAGAGTTACAAGGCATTCGCGAGAAAGTTGGCTTTGCCGCGTAGCGTATTCTGCTGATGGACCACTCCACAAAGAAATCCCGGGGTGTGAGCCAAATAAAGTTTCGCTGTAAAATGACATAATATCCTTGAAAACGCAACCAAGAGCGCCGACAGCGCGTGTCGGCGCTCATCACCTAGGTGCCTACTGCAATGCTCTTCTTCCAGGAAACCCTGCTCTCGCGCACGCACTATATAGGGCACCTCTGTATTTTTCCGTGTACAAAGTTTGTAACTGCGCTTCGGTACTATGAATAGCATAAATATATTAATACGGATGTAGACATTCAAGCTCATGCAATTCACTCAGAAGTCTATACAATGCATTGTAATTATTCTTTTTTTCAAAGCCCAATATTGATGATTCTTCGATAGCAATCATTTGACCTTCCAGTTTGAATAATTCCCACATAGCAAAGAGTGGCAAGTCCTTGCGGCATGACAGATGAGCTATAAGTTCAGTAACACGCTTTAGGAAGCACTCACCCGAAAGTAATTGGTTATAAAGCTTCCACAACTCCCCGCACATACGCCGTCTTTGGTACCGAGGGCTACCAAATGATGCTGAGACTAGGCAATGGTCACTAAAGAATACAGGGGGCGCAGTGTAACCATAAATAAGAGATAGCGCGCTCAGCGAACCGTAAATTCAATCAAGCCTTGCATGCGAGGTACCTTGGAAATGCGTGTAGCGACATCCCGCCTTTTCATTTTCCCCAATGTCTACAAGCCGATAATCACATATCAGGCGTTGCAACGCATCACTACTTGGATGATGTCTCAGCTTCAATGACGTACAATCTTGCGTGTTACATACACAATTAAGGTCTCCAAAGAGGAAGAATGCCCGATCAGTACAGAAATGATGTTCTAGAGATAAGAAGAAACATTCTCGTCCCCGTAACTTGCTCGAGGCATAAACACACAAATCTAAAGCTCATACCTCTTATATGAATATCGCACCATATTAGGCGCCCTTCCCCATCTGTAAACAAACGCAGCAAATCACAATGTAAATGTTTTCTAACAAATAACATACAACCTGCGGAAACGCCTATGCATGGCTTACACAAACAATATGGTCAGATAGGAATGGAGATAGAGCTACTTCTGCGTTTTCGCCGGATTCAATATTTGTTTCTTGGATAGCAGCAATACCTAATTTTCTATTGCTTAACAAACCAAGGAGCTGTACTTGTCGTCGCTAACTGCGTAAACCACGGACACTTAAAGTACCGAAATGGAAGGGAAGAGCGCCCGCCATGATCACCTATGTTGGTACAGCGTTTAAGCGCTGCTCCAGAGGTGCACCACTCCCTTCTTGATGAGGTGATGCACTGGCGACCTTTTGTTGCACTTTAACACAAGAGACATCTGCAGGCGTAGACGTACCCCGGAGCGGTTTTGCCAACTTTGACCACTTTGGGAACGCGGGCCTCCTTTCACGAGGGCGATGGATTGTCAGGTGGCTCTGGGCGCTTCTTAGCGGCCTCGTACATCGATCCAGATTCCACTGATTCCGCGATCTCGAACTGGTGGCAATTCTGCCCATGACATAGTTGATTCGTCGTCAGACAACTTAGTCTCATCCTCACTAGCAGGCTTCGGGCTAATGCTATTGTCAGCCGATGAAGGCTTAATCTCCTCTCGTCGATGAGCTTCAGGAGGTGTTTCCCGTACCGGTTGCATCCACAACTTCACTAACATCCATTAGATGATCGGTGAGTCTCACGCTCAGCCGGTCTATTTCCACAAAGCTTGTCAGCGCAGGTTCCGATGCATTCATATGCAAAGTGAAAGTAGCGGTGACAGTTACTGCAGCGCGGTGTTCTACATTGTCGCCGGATATGTCTGACCCTGTTGCACCGGAGGCAAAGTGATGGTCGGCCAGGAACCATGATGAGGCACTGGTGCCCGTGTATGTTCAATACATGAGGCAGATTACTGGCAGGAACTCCATCCTTCAATGTAAACGCCACGTGCCGATCAGTCATTTGCCAGCCCTCCATGCCGTCACACCGCCACATTTCTCTCGTGATAGACTGCACTGTGCCATATGGCTCTAGCGCTTCAACAATCTGTCTCTGTTCGAGGTGTGGGGGAAGCCAAAGAAGCTTCATCTTGATATTTTTGCATTCCGGGTCTATGACAAGGCACTAAGGCCCTTCACCAATAACTCGCCTTTGTCGACAAGTTTCTGTTTCGTGATGCTATTAACACAAGTCACTAACCACAAATAGCTCATCTGGTATTGTCCAACACCGGGGATATCAGTTGCATTTAGCACTGAAAGAAGCGCATCCCAAAGTCTGGGGTCCGATACGGCTGCCCTGTCATGTAAGCATACAGGAAAACTGAATCGAGAACGGTATTTCCAGTTGGTAGACGAGGGAGAACGGCTGAAAGCGAGCGCGGGCTAACATGACGCGGAAGAACTCGCCTACTGATTAGTTGAAATCTGACCAGCTTTCGCAGTGCTGCAACCAACTTGTGAGATTGTTTTAGAAGCCACCAATCGAAATATATAAGCTATTTGATTTAAACCGCGCTGCACATCTCATGCGTATATTTATGGAATCAGTGTGTGAAGTCTTCATTACGTTCATCTTCATCACAGAAAGCACTGTTTATATTTCTTACATTTTTATCAAAATCAAATTGTAAGCCCCACAAAAATATCCCTCGATGCATGATGAAAATGTGTACCCTGACCCCCTGAGGTATTCTAATGCCCGAGTTTTACGTGAGTTAAGACAGTTTTCTCAAATTCGCTCTTGGGATTGTGCTGGCTAGAACTACTCTGTTTTGCACTGCCGTCCGTGCCAAATTGTTAAGTATGGTAGGTCGAAGTGCTCGCAAACGTGGTATCCTTGTAGCAGTACTCTGTATTCACGCTGTGCGGTATCCTGCCAGCTTGCACTTGATTCCTTTGTTTTGGACACCGAACATTAAATCTTAGTCTTTACACGAATCATACCCATTATTGGTGGTTGCTACAAAATACTTCTTGCCCATAGTCCATCTCAGTCAGTCACTGCCAGGCAACGTCATCGCTCCAGAGGAAACTTCTTTCGTCTTGCGATTAAGCCTAGTCGTCGTCTTTCATTGATTATATCGAATACGCACGCAAATAAATGCTTATCAAGAGCGAAGATGAGTGATTGCTCAATGGACAAGCAAACGTTACGGCAAAATGTTAAAAGGCGATTCAACCACTAGTGGAAGTGGATGAAAAGGAATGTCTTTTGGGGGAGTTGGGGGTGGGAATGGGGTGTATGAACCCCATAATTTATTGTGAGAGCCAAGCTGAAGCGACAATTTTTTATCGACGTCAACTAGAGGTTGAGTCACCTTCCAACTTCTTGCCATCAGTTATCAGCATTATCATTATTATCGCCATCAACATTACCACCATAGTCATCATCCTGTCCATCATCATCAGCGCCACTCAGAATAATTTATATGTTCATCATCATTCCCAGTCATCATCATCAGCTCTGTCACCTTTTTAGATTGCACTATCCTCGGGATCGGCCTAGGAACGGGCTATAAGCAGCGGTCTGAAGCAAACATACTCGATATGGGTATGTGGCGGGAACTGGGTAAATACGGTAAAGAGGCGGTAACTCGCCAAGAAAGACATTAGAGACTTTTAGCGTGTCCGGTATTCGGGCAAGCGCAGGCGGTTTTCCGGTTTAGCGGGAGCGTCAACGTGAGCGGCCAGATTGGTGGCGCCAGCTGGTGGCGCAAAGCTCAACCACACAAACGCAGAGCTAACTACTGTATTCTGCTTAGCTGCTGGCGTAAATTTTCGACAGTGGCGTAATCGTGTTCACAATTACGCCGCTGCCAAAAATTTGTACGGGTGGCGAAGCAGGATATGGTGAGTTACTGCAGTTTTAGCTATGCGTTTGTCTGGTTGAGCTCTACAACACCAGGCGGCTTCACCGCTCACGTTTACGCCCCGACCATCCGGTAATCCGCCCAAACCGCTCCCGTTTACCGGAATAGCGTACAAGCTAAAAGTCTCTATTGTCTTCATCTTTAAAAAGAGCGTGTCGTTTGCCCGCTTCCTCTACCACTTCCAAGCATGGTCACATCTCATCTGCTAAAGCAAGCGTCACGACTGCGTTGTCTGAGACATTATTGTCGGTGACAGCGCCTGAGGGACCTGAATGTTTAAAGTGGAGGTTTCAAACAGCAAATATGATTACGCATTTTACATCTTTCAACGCGTTTTACAGCCAACAGTAATTATTCAGGTGTTCGAATTTCCCACTTATTCAGGCTTCTTACTTGTGCTGCCGCGCAGCGGTGCTGACACGAAATACCACGACTTGTTTGGCGCTTTCACCCCAGATGGCCCTGCGTTGTCGCAGCATCTTGTATTCAATGAAAACAGTGAACAGACAGTGGAGATACAGGGCCAAGAAATACCTCGGGTAACAGAATATAAATACCTTGGTATATGGATAAACGAAGGCAACGGATATATGGAAACACAGGAAAAAACCATAACAGTCAAGGGGAAGAGAAATGCAGCCATAATGAAGCACAGAGCGCTATGGGGATACAATAGGTACGAGGTCCTCCGAGGTATGTGGAAAGGGGTAATGGTTCCAGGACTTACTTTTGGAAATGCGGTCGTTTGCTTTAAATCAGGGGTACAATCAGGACTCGACGGGAACCAAAGGTCAGTGGGTCGCCTCGCATTGGGCGCGCACGGGAAGACTACAAATGAAGCTGTGCAAGGGGATATGGGCTGGACTAGTTTTGAAGTGAGGGAAGCTCGCAGTAAAATTGAGTATGAAGAACGGCTGAGGAATATGGAGGAAAGTGAATGGGCTGGGAGAGTGTTCAGGTATCTGTACAGGCAAAACATTGATTCACAGTGGAGGAAAAGAACTAGGAAGCTTACCAGCAAGTATGTGGCCTGTGGGGTGGGCAACACAGCAACAAAGGTCAAGCGGAAAGTCAGAGAGGCTGAATTAATCTCATGGGTGGCGGCAATGGAAAAGAAACCTGCCATGAGTAACTACTTAAGGGGAAAAAACGAAATTAGGAAAGAAACCATTTATGATAACTCAAAGGGAAGCTCATTACTTTTCGAAGCGAGATCGGGATGCCTTAGAACACGCACCTATAAAGCGAGATATAAGAAGGAAGGAGAAGCATGTGCTTGCTGCGGTAAAGCTAGGGAAACGACGGAGCATATTTTATTAGAATGTGAAGACGTCTATCCAGCGGTCGATTTAGGCACTGGCCTCCTTGACGCCCTTGGGTTCAGCGGGAGCAGTGGTAAAGCAAACAGGTCCGCAATAGACATCAGTAAGAGGCGAGTGGAGGATTGGTGGAAGAAAAGTAGGGAAACGACAAAAGACGGAGACGTACAAAAGCACAGTTCGCAATAGGGTATCAGAAAATTTGGACGTGGTAGTTCATAGTGGGGTTTTTTGTTTTTTCATTGGTTAACCTAGGTAGGATATTAAGCAGCATAGTAGCAAGAGCTTGGTGGCGCAAGCCACCGCCCCGTTCCAAAGGGGACGCTCATAACATCCATCCATCCATCCATCCATCTAAAACCCCTAATTGATCTACAAGCATGGAAGCAGGAAACTGAGGAGAGGCCCTACCCTCTCCGCGCGCTGGGAGAAAAGTGTGGAGGAAATGACGTAGAAGGTTCTCCTTTGTTTTGCTGTTTTTTTATTTCTTTGCTGTAGTGGCCCCGACTTTCGGGCCACAATGGCGGCTTTGTTATTGTTCTGTGCCCTCCCACGTGTTGCTCCGTAGGTTTCGTACCGTGGCAAAGGCGCCGTGTGTTGGTCGCCGTGTTTTGTTGCGCTGCGTTAACTGGACCCTGCTCTCCCGGATGTTGCTGTGGCCAGGTGGGACAGGAGGAACTAAAGTTCGTGAAATGAACGCGCATGCAACGCTGTACGCAGTGTACCGCGCCACGGCAATGGCAACGGACGAAGGAATATCCGCGGGAAATTTTGCCCTCTTTGGCGGAATCATGCTAACGTGCTAACGATTGTTTAGTATTGCTGCGGAGCGCGCGGGTCCGAGCAGCACGGTTGCGCGCAGCGCGGCGTGGTTTCGCGAGAAATGTAAACAAGAGAGGAGAGCTGGCCCGATAGGCGGAGCAACGCCATGAGCAACGCCAGCTTCCGGCTTCACTCTCGCTTCACAAAAAGTGGCGTCAGGTAAAGCCCCTTAAAGGGACACTAAAGGTTACCAGAAACTCAAGTTAAAGTGGTAGAGCAATGTTCTGGAACGTCTAAGGCGTCAATATAATCGCGAACAGAGCTTTAGTAACCGAGAAATTGAGGTAAATGCATGACACGATTTGAGACCCCCCAGCGACATTCCGGTACTAGCCCGATGACGAAAGCACTCCTCATAATTTGTGTTACTAATACTCAACTACTCGTATTAAAAATATAATTTCATTTGATTATAAGACGGAAAAAAATGCTAGTTGTCTACGTCTATTCGATTCTAAGAAAAAATAACATTTTGAGGTTACCCTTCAGTAATATGGGTGTTCGAAAGGTTTCGTTTTCGCTCGACTGTGCGCGCTCGACTCTGCGCCGCGCACGCTTTGGAGTTTCAGTAGTTTCGTTATCGCGTCGTGCTGTGAGGGTTCTGCTGGCTCGCGAAAGTTTCATTTGGAACAAGCAGCGAGAATGCCACGTCCATGTGATGTCGTGGGAAGCCCTCGTTGCTTTCCCGCTCCGGAGAGCCGGTGTCGAGGCCGCCGTCGTAGTACGCAACGACACCGGCAGTGCGAGCCCTCAGCAGCAGGTCGCGCTCGTCGGTGTTCAAATCGCTGAAGTTGAGCCCACCATCGCGAGCCAATCTGTCGGTGTCAGGGTCCATTGCGACGAGCGTCGAAGTTTGCGTCATAGAATGAAGTACCAGCTTATGGGCGTCTTGCGCTGGAGTTTGAGGTATAGTAGCGGCGCCTGGTGGCGGTGCGGGAAACGACATCTGGGTCGTGCCAGCTTGGGTCGTATTGAGCCCTGGCTGTGGCGAAGCACGTTTCTAGGCCGAGTTTTGCGTCGATTCGCACTTTTTTATGCCCTGTTGCAAGTGCGAAAAGGCTCGTCACTTCTCACAGACCACGCCGACCACGCTGCGAGCTCGCCGCAGCCTATAGTTTAACGAAAACGGACTCTCCGTGTGCCGTGGGACGTAATGTGGGACGTAATTCGTTTCTCCTTCCGCTAGCCACCATACTCCCGGTTTCGCTCTGTTGTCGGCTCTGTCTTTCTTGGCTCTGTTTCTGGCCGCGCGTTTGCGTTTTGCGCAGAAAAGCCGTAGCGCCGTCTGCGGACGCCGTTCTACTCACCGATGGCGCAACGTCACTATGAGACCATGATGTCAGTACTCCTCGATCGGAGGGCGGGCGATTTGAACTGCGCTAGAGGTACGCGGACGCTTCAGAACGCATTTTCTCTTAAAATAAGTCTCTCCTTGGCACGAAACAAGCGTTTCGAGGTTTCTGTGATGGTATTTCAACAGTCCACGTTGACTTAATAGTAACCTTTAGTGTCCCTTTAAACTTCGTAAAGTAGTGCCACGCTTTGAAGAATGCCGCCTCCTCCTCGCGCGCTCTGCCCGAGGACGACGCCGCATCGCTATTGGCCTAATAGCATCACGTGGGCCCTCGCGCCGTGCATCAGCGCCATTTTTGCTCTAGAAGCGTCTACAGAGTGGCAAGGAGCGCATTGCCGTCGAGCGTTGTCGTCCTCGCTTGTTCTCTGAAGGCCACCGCCACCGCGGGTCGGTCGAAGCACGTGCAGCGGGCTGAAATAGCTGGCACGTTGCCACCCCGGCCGGCCATTCCTAACAGGCTGCAAACGCTCGCGCTTCTTACCAAATCGTCCGAAAAAATACGAGTGGCTTCTGATGAACGGCCACTTTCCGCTCAAAGGCGTGGGTCCCGCGCATTTTCAAAGTTTGCGCGGCCTATCCTGTGCAGCCAAATCTTTCGGTGAGACGCGTTGCTTTTTCCGGATGGAATAACGAAAAGTCTTTCCCCCTAGCTTCCTCGGTTGTTGCACCCATAAGCACAACATATGCTAGCCAACACCCCAACAGGTAAACGGCGCCAGCGCTAGACGGCGCCAAAACTCCGCTGCCAGAAACCAACGGAAGCGGGATTTCGATACCCGGGTATGGCGCCGGCGTCTGCTATGGACCAAAAAAGCGCGTGCTAACACGTGACTACGGCGCTTCGACCAATGGGAGGGTCGACTCTCCGGAGGCGTGGCAGGCGAGAGAGAAAGCGGCATAGTTCGCAGGAAGTCGTTACTTTTTTATTGAGGGGTTTTTATAGCATCTGTTGTTCTTACGCCGTGGCTGCAAACTATATGCTTATTTCCCTCTCCTTTCTCATGTTACATACCAAGTACACACATCAGGTACTTTTGGTGTAGCAACGAATTGAATTGCACAACTGAACTTTTGCAAAACCAATTCTGTTCAAACTGGTGCTCTGTGGCCAGTTACGTTGTTTGTAGCCATACGTTGTTTGCTTATCTATGTTTTCCTTCGTTTCTTGTACTTCGTCTTTCTTACTTCTTTTTTGTGTAACAAGCACAGTTAAAATTATTTGAATGCAGTTTTTCTGCAGTAACATTGTGTTCAATTCTTCTCATTGCAGTGCATAAGAATGTTTTTTACATTATGCTAATTTTGTGGCATATTTTCTTGATGCGAGTTGTGCTGAAATTACATATTTGCTACTGTTGTTTTTTTATTCGCAACTTTCGCGGTCTTCAAAAAGTTGCAGGGTAGGTGTAATCTTGGGAAAGCTTGTAGTGCATTACATTATACCGGCATGTAGAAACGGCTGGAAGTCAACAAATGATGACGTAGAATCGCGGACATTCCATCAATTATTATATTTTCCGCTAGGTGGGATTCGTAAAAACATTGTTTATGACGTCTCCCACAAAAACAAAGCAACAATAAAGAATATTTTAATAATCTACAAATGTATAAACATTTTACAAGCATCAAATAATTTTATGGTTATCACATGATTACCAGATTATATCCTTCTCACAGAATGACAATATAGCTGTTGTAAGAATTCCCGCGCAATTAGGTCAGTGTTTCGTGGGTGTAACGGTTTCTTGTCTTGCCCATGCACTCTGTGCTACGCTAAGTTGCACTTCGTGTGTTGTACACAAAGGAACACGCTATAATACGAAAAAAAGAAAATAAAAAAACCCACAATGCTTTTAATGAAAAACCGGCAAAACAAGTAGCAGTTGTACGCGCTGTAGGATTGTATTCTCAGAAGCGCTTACACGGGCATCTTGCTGTTTGCATAGTTACTTACCACCTGACGTCAAGAGGGCATAGCGAACAAGAAGCTAGCTACTGAGCATGGAAATATTTCTTTGTAATTAGGGTCACATCGATTGTATGGTAAATGTGCAAATACGAAATGAAGGGTGAAGCCACGATTACGTCTAGCGTTCATTTATCTTTCTAGGCTGTGTAACCAGTGACGCAAGTGCAGGGAGAAGGCTATACATGACGTTATTTAGATCATACTGATTTTTTATAAAAAACGCAATGAACGCAGCGAAGGCGGGCACACTTTGCCACTGATAGCATACGCTTCAGGAAAATGATTAACAAAAATTAATTAATTAACTTTTTATAAATTTCTTGGGGGCATTTGTCTGAATGGCAAATTTGGAGGCAGTGGAATTCGATGCACGCCTATATTTTTAATGAACGAGAAGAAAGGGGGTTAACCGAGGGGCCCGAATCCGGCAACATTGATGCCTTCATGTAGCATGTGTGGGTTTACTGACCAGTTGTCTTCCCCCAAAAAGATCACTCACTCGGGATGCCTGCGGCAGAAAGGATGTTCCACATCCACCAGCAAGGTTTGTGAGTGGTCGCGCTGGCTAACATTCCAAGGGTTAGTTCTAGTAGCAACACATAAATACCCCAGAAATGTGTACGGAAAAACGGCGTCGTGGTAGCTGAGTTGGTAGAGCACCGCACGCGCAATGCGAAAACGTGGGATCGTTCCCCACCAGCGGCAAGGTTTTTTTATTCACTTTCATTTCCATTAATTTATCATTTTTTAAATTCAAATAGTAAGTACAAGTAATTTCCCCTGTGCTGTCCTTAGTGTCTTTGTATGTTGGCTTCTTATAATATGACCTCTATTTTTAGAATCTTGAAAATCGCACCTAATTAAACATATCCGTCATCAAATTCCCAAGTTCAATTGAAGCAATATCGAGACTGATCTCATTCAGACGCGCGTCAGACGACAACGCGCAGTAAAGAAGTGTGAGGTGAAGTTTGAATGATCGCATGGCGCGTCAAATACTGTCCCGACATGGTCGCACAAGTTTACCAGCCGCGACTGGCGGAGACGTTCGGTTTAAAACTTGCACATGCGTGTCGTCACGGGGTGTTTCGGCCTGATATGATAGCAGGGCCACCTTTTTGGCCCTCTCACGGCGCTCGGTTTAGATATTGCCTGAATTTGCCCTTGAAATTTTACGATAAATATCTTGAATTAAGGCCACTTTCAGGATTAAAAAAAAAGTGACGCTCGCTTCGCTCATAGCTATTTTATAAAAGAGCTGCATTATCTGAATGAACACCTGCATAGTAGACTGGGGTAGGAAAAAAAGAACAAAAAAATAGCCATAAGAATAGCCCATACAAATAACCTGTTACGCAGGTTAATGAAGGCAAAACCGGCAAAGATCTGAATGCTGTTCTCACTAACTGCAAAGCTATTATCACTCTGCAGAAGCGAGTTTAGGGGAGACTTTTCTACTATGTCGAGGAGGTTTTACCTGTCTCATCTTAATGTCATACATGAAGACATGAATAAAGCAAACAAGTCAATACATTAAGTCTTCTCTGTTTGATTGAACTTTCGTCAAGAGGTTACGACACTTCTATGTGCGGAGCCGCATGAGTACACGCCACACGCCTGTGACGTAGCACCTGCAGGCCTCGTGACATGTGCAAATTGAGGAGAATGGTGCAGCGGCAAGTCACCTGCTTTGCCTGCTGCGAGAGACTGAAAATCTTTCACGAATGCAAGCAGGAATGCTAAGCACAGTTACGCTGAAGTGATGCTGTAACAGATATGGAGGTAGTGCAGCGGCAGCATGACCTGAGTAACTTGCTCAACAGGAAATGCAGCACGCGAGAACAATCACGCTCGAATAAAAGGAAGTCAGCATGCTCTATAATCTTTTGCAGACATGTCCTGACAACCTGCGAGGCACTTAACATGTGCTCAGTTCCTTCCGCCAAATAGAGTGCCTGTTTTAATCGAAAAACAGGAAACATTGCCATCCTCCAGCTACTATTGAACTTGCGCAACACGTTGTCGTCTGCTATAAGAAGTATGCAAGGTGTTTGCATCGCCTGCATTTCCAAACCAGCTAGATGAAGAGGGCCAGGAACTCGTGTACTTTTGGTGCTTGCAGTGCTTCAATTTGAGAAGAGTGGCGCAGGTGGTGCATGCGACAGTGTTGAATCGAGTAAGAAAATGCTACACAAGCTTCCTTAACTAGTGAAGAAAGTGCAATCAAATTGATTAGGCCCAATAATGACAACTTCCGGGAGCAATCGTTCAGCCGTCGACGCCGTTTCTTGCTCTCCTGGCTTTCCATTAGAAGTCCAGGTCTGACCCTTAAGTCAATGCGGCTGGAGATAAGCAATAGTGAAAGACAGCCGATCAAGTGACACTGGAATCTGCAAAGCTGACAGTAGTGGCTGATATCTGCGTAAGTATACTACCTTTGCAACAAGAAAGAGGTACCCCAAACTTTAAAAAGTGTAATAATCGGAATTACTTACTGTTATTGATTGTTGGAAGTACACTTTCGTATTTTCCTCGATCCTATTTCTTCCTCCCTCATTACTATTATTTTGTTGTGTGCGTTGACTATTATTTTTAACCTTAAATATATCATCTTTTTTCTTCACATCACGCACTATGCATATACATAACCCATTTTAGAACATTTTTTTGTGGCAGGGACTAGGGCATCATCAGGTACGCCAGCTTTACGTAGTCTATGAATCCAGCATGCCAAAGAGTTGCTCATCGTATGCTAACAAAATTTCTTTACTTCACACAGCAGAAGATTTACATTGTGTCACTATCTTAGAGTGGCTGTATGAAAGCCTAATACAAATATTTTTTATATTGGTGATCTTGGCAATGGGGTAGGTGAAGAAACCATGGCAATTTTACAGAATTTCATGGGTGAAACCTTGGACCGTATTCCTCAAACCAACAACTCTTTATGTTCTTGCACGAAAAATTCAATAGTAACTGACAAAAAGTAATCATCAACATACCTAAAACTCTACTTAGAAGGGCCGCCAGTTTCCTTTCTAAAGCCCCATTGATACCTATAAAGAAGGTATCACTCATGGCAGTTGCAGTACAAGAAATGATACCTATGCCTGACTTTGACATGTAAACATTTTCCCCTGGAGGTTACAAAGCTAATTTTTAGCAAAAGTTAAGAATGTACAGACAGCTTTGGAAAGTACTTTCTCGAAAACGGTAATTTCATCCTATTCCTGAGTTATACAATTACTGCCTACAATCTATCCTACATATACTAAAAATGGCATTCATTCCTTATGTTTACAGGTTGGCACATAATTTGAAAAATATTGGAAGTAGGTACAATGTTGACATGAAACTCATGGCAAGAAAGAAGCTGGCGCGTATCTGGCCGCGGGTTAACAAGGTAAAAGAACCAAGGCAATGTTCTGTTAATCATCAAAACAAGTTTGTCGAATCCTGAATGAGGGTGGTTTACCTGATCCCCTTCCCTTGCGGTAAAGCATATGTGGGGCAGTCAGGCAGATGCGTAAAGATCGACTTAGGGAACACAACTCATCGTTAAAATTTATTATTATTATTTGCTCGTCCTTTTCTTTCTCCTAATTATTCCAATATTAATCGACCATCGTATCTTTTCATCTTTAATTATGCATCGTCAAGTGCACGCGATTTTCACTTTTATTTACGCATTGCCAAGTGTATTTAATGGGGTGGTGCGTACTATCTGCATTGCTTTTATTTGTCATTATCCCATTTCTTTGTTCCTTTTTTGTTTGTTCCGCTATAGAAAATTCTCTTGCATTGATTAATGATTGTACTTAATGTTTATGTGTAATATTCTTTACGTACGGTTGATTGCGCTACTCACTGCCACCATGTAACACGGGCGCTAAGGGAACCTTAAGCTGCCTCATTGTAGCTTTTATCTTAGCCCCCGTCATTGTATTTTAGCAATGGAAACTATAAAAGAAAAGAAAGAAAGAAAGAAAGAAAGATAGAAAATCCGCAAACTATACTCATCTAGCCATGCACTGCAGACACTGCAGAAACGGTGGGTGTAGGCCACAGTTTAGTGGCACGCAGATAATTTTTCGACACAAAGATCAAGTAACTCACCAAATAGTTGAGGCATACCGTATTAGAAAAAGGGGCAGCGATTGTGTCAGTCAGACAACCATTACACTGCATGATAAAGAGTGTGCGCATCTAAATAGGCAAGAATTGCGATAGAATTTTGAGGGGTCTAAAGTCTTGGCACACCAATCATGAATGGCTGAACTTGCTTTGCTCCGCATGCGCAAAACTACTGTAACATTTGTGAAAATGTTTTTCTGTCAAACAATAAATCAGTTGAGAGTCAAGCGTTGTCCTGTCTACTTTTCTGTGTTCGCGTCTTAGGTGCGGTTCACTCTAACTCGAATATGAACACCTAGTACGCCCCCCCCCCCCCCCCTTACACTTAAACATTCGCGTTACACATTCGTTACCACCCTGTGATTTTTGTATCCATCCTTGCCTGACGCTTTCATGTAGTCGTTATGGATGGAATGCCTTGGCAACCAAGGTGCTTCACATGTTTTCCTGGAGCTCCTCCCAGCAATCACTCCTCTGAATACTTGCCGCGCCTGTCTTCATGATTGCTTTTAGCGCTGTGCGAATATTGGAAACTTTCGAATAACAAGTCGAAGGTTGTGTAATTCAATTCGGTTCCCGAATTGAATATCCACTATTTCATAAGGTCGCCGAATAGAATAGTCACTATTCTGAAATTCGAATATTTCTCGAATGCTTCAGAATACGGTGATCGACTGTACACAATAAAATATGAAATTATAGGAAAAAGGCCCTAACTTAAGAAGAGTGGAATTTTGGGTCAGTTGCTGAAGCATATTCAAGTACGGTGAAGCGCGACAGACGGGGCAATGGGAGTCGAGACTAGACAGGACAGGCGACAGGACTAACTTTTACGTCACCTAATGCAGAAAGAACGTACTAGTGCTCTGCGTCACTCAGACAGCTAGTCCTTTCCGGCTAAACACGATCGCTCGCAATGAAACCTTGTTTATACACGGTATTAGGAAGTGGGTATTGTTTAATGCTATTTAGAGAAACGGCACCTATGTCTTCTCATCGGATTAAATCAGAATATATTTTATTGTAACATACTTTATACAATAGTGGCACCATCCGCCGGCACAATTTGAACTAGAGAAAGAAAGAGTACTTTTTTCTCCTTTGTTGCAGCCACAGACGACACGCATGTCTGGTTTGGTCGCGAAGGTGTACAAATATAATAATTGGTCCACAAGGTTAGTTTTATCAATATTATATGATAATGAATGACTACGTACCCTCTGAAAAGACCTGACTTTGCGAACACTCTCATTTGCTCCTAAAGATTCCTTTGTACATTTAATGAAGCATCCTTTAATGTGCAGAGAAATTAGATAAATTTTCCATTCATAATATATATCATAACGTATCATAATATATCATATCATAATGTAAAAATTCATATTAAAAATTAGAAGGCTGTACATTATTTTCAAACTATTAGAAATTAGAAGTTCGACATTAGTTACGGCACTTTTTGATTTGTAGTCGATTTGGTTCACTTCCGGCATTATTCGATTTGTATGCAATTAAGCCTCAAATACTGCTGCTATTCGTTGTACAATAGTAAGCTCTTGGGCTAGTTGGTTTGACATGATTTTTGCAAAGGGGAGAGCAGAAGCCCTGCGGAAAAAAGGAAGTCAGCATGAAAATATACTTAATTGCAGTGAGCGTCTTTCCTATCCAGGTCTCCTTTTTTCAGCAACGCTTCTGCGCTCCCCCTTGTAAAAATCACGTCAAACCAACTAGCCCAACAGCTTACTATCCTAAAGCTTATTTCTTCTACAACTGGCTCTTTTCTGTCAAGCCTCTCACCAAAGGAACGATGCACATCGTGCTGCCACCTCATTGCGACTGTGACTTGCCGAGCAAGATTCCTTGATTTCATCTTAAAAAGGTCTGTGCCCTCTTGATATTTTCCTACTTTTTGGCGGCTTCACTCCATCCGAAGGGCATTGGAAAAAGATATTCAAAATTTTGAAATAGGAGACGTGGAAACAAGTTCGACTCTTGGAAACTTGGCTCAGGGCTTCGTGCTACGAGTTGGAAGGTAGAGACTGCAACGCAGCTGCGTTCCTTCGCCTCTGCAAAAAAAAAAAAAATGCCGAGGCTGCAACAGGTTTTCTATGGGGCTGGGTCCTGCTTCAACTACCGAAAAAGAGCAAACGTGAGTCAGGCATTGTACCTGTCGTGTTCAAGGGGAGAGCGCGAGTCCCTAACAATGTGTAACAAGTACTAGAAAAAGGGCCAAAATTTAGCTTGGCGGCGTCAATGCTCAAGCAGGATTTGCTGGTGACAGTTCATAAGATAGCTGACAAATCGTCCAGTGACGAACGGGATCGATGTCTCTGCTATGGTGTCGATGTTTTACGACGCGCTCCCCCCAGGCACTTAGGTAGGCCTTTCCTTTCTTCGTGGCACCGCAGCATTTTTCAGGAAATCTGACCTCGACATATTGCTTCGTGACATGGAAATAGCCTTCGTTGTTCTCCCGACGTCCATGTTCAAGGAGAAGGGCCCCCTAATGCAGCTATAAGAAAAAACTTCAAAGAAGTGGACGCCACAGCTGGGAAACTCAAGGCCAGGGTAATCACTCTTCTGAATGACTTGAAAATGGACGCACTGTGCAAGCTGGTAAGGTCCTGCAAAGGAGAGTGCCTCAGGGTATTTTTTCCTGCAAAAACCCACGAGCCACTACGTTTATTTCGAGCCATAGTAACAGAAAGAGACAGTTGGCAGCGCAAGGTGTGTTTTTCTTCAGCGTCATCTCAAAGCGCTCGCTTCGGAGGACCCATTTATGTTCAAACATTCGGGCAGTCTCATGCAGAATTTGAGGATGGGAGTAAAGGAGGCGAACTTTGCTATATCTGTGGAAACTGAGGAGTTATTTTATTCCGTACGGCACGATGAACTCTTTCTAACTGTCCGGGAAGCAATTGATTCATACGGTGTGGTTTTCTTTCAGAACGACTGCCTTATCCTGGGAGAGGGTTTTCTTGAGCTTTTGGACTGCTTCCTCACCTCTACCATTGTTAACTTAGACAGTAAAATTGAGATAAAGGAAAAGGGTATATGTATTGGAAATGCGTGACACCCATTCTGTGTGAAATTTTCTTAGCCAAATTTTACTGTTTGCTTCAGCAAGAATTGAACCAGGACACTGTTCTTAAAGTTCATAAATATGTGGACGATTTTCTTGTCTTTTTATCTGTTCCACATAATGACATTAGCACTGCAGTAGCTGAGCGAGTGTTGCTTTGTTTCAAACAATGCTCGGTCACATTGTCTTTCACAATGGAACTTCCTGATAATGGCACGCTCCAGTTTTTAGATTTAGCGCTCTATTTTAAATCTGACAAACACTTTGTTGGGATTATGTGCCGCTTTCTAAGAAGGCCATTGTACCTTTTGACTCCTCTCACAACAAACTGCTAAAACGTGGTATAGCTTCGTCGTGCTTCAAGTCATCCCTCACCAAGTCTTGTGTACACAGGGCTGGTCATAGTTTTGACCTACAAGTGTCTTGTCTGAAAGCCCGGGACTCTCTTTGAGTGTGCTAGCCGCAGTGGGCTCAACGCTTTTAAAAAAGCTGCAGGCTTCACCCAATGCTATGCCACTCAAGAGGCCAAATATGTTTGTCGTGATGCCATATGTCTACACGATTTCACACAAACTAATATGGATCGGGCAAAAAAACGGCGTTGAACCCGTCTCCACAGCTCAAGCTTTCTCGGTTGTGTGTCCTTGCAAACGGCCAAAAGAAGAACAAGACCTGTAAAAAAAAAAGCACACGAAACCCCTCGTCCCCTGTGCCGCCGAAGTGGTATATAATATATCACTAAACTGTGGGAATGTTTACAGTGGGCAGATGGTGCGCTGTCTAAATGACAGGCTAAGAGAGCATTCTTCATCTTTAAAGGCCCTCAGAAACTCTGCGCACCTTGCTGCGCAGTGCAGAGATTGGGGCTGGAAACCCCTTTTCGATAAAATCGAGATTATAAGCAGATCCAAAGGCAGGCTCGAAAGGGAAATCCTCGAAGCTGGTCAGATTCACGCTCATGCTAACCTTTGCATACGAGACCCGTCAATGCATCTGATGGACATAGAATTTACGTTCCTCGCCCTTGGCTGAAGTTTCTACGCCACCCTCCTCTGTCCCCCTCTCCCCGAAGTTTTTTTTGGAATGATGTCTGTCAGGCCACTTGAACGAGCCGTTGTTGCTATCACCCACATAAGCTGTCATTATTTATGTAGTGATGTATGCCCCGTTAGGCGATTTTTTATTAAAAGAATTGTAAGTTTTGTTCACAATTCTTGATGACAGCGCATGCGCAATAAGGTTCCTAGTGGTTTGTCTCTGAAAATATATTTAAATGCCAGTGGTCATCTTTCTTGTACAGGTCTCCTTTTCTCCGCAACGCTTCTGCGCTCCACTTTGCAAAAATCATGCTTCTATTCGCATACCCTTATGGGCTTTATATTTACAGCCACCCAACACAACTGCGCTGGGTACTTTGACTCAATTTGAAAGGTGCTCTGTGTAAAGCGTGACCGCTGGTAATGGTAAGATCCGGCGACTTCAATGCCTCACAGTCTACCTGAGGTTACTCTCACTACTTGCCCAAAGTCATAAACTGCAGACTGTTTACAACAGCCTACACTCACTCTCCTCATTGATTCATATGCACTCACTCGCGTTGGCTCTAGTCCTGAGCTTTCCCCCATCACGTTAACACACATGTGATTTGGCCTAACTTCGGTGAGTAACGTATGAGTGATCACTTCATGTTTGTTTTTATTGAAGCAAAAAGCCTTAGGAGTCTATGTTGGCGGTGCCCTTGGTGAAACTGCGCCGTGATGAAATGTGGCCGACGCCGCAGAGAGCAAAAACACGTCTAAATAGGCTCGGACTGACGTCACATTTCTCAGTGAGGTTCCTGCAAACAAATTAAATTAGTGACTTTGAAGAGAAGGTTTGGCACATTTTGGTCTAGGTGGGTGTCGAACCAGGGCATCCGGGGGGTGAGACGAGCACGCTTCCCTGAAGCCACGGCTGCTCTACGGTTCTGGCTTGCTAAAGGTGTGTCTATGCGTACCTGATTGCAAACGTCACGTTGCAGCCACCTGGCTGAGTAGTGCGTGCGTCATTGGGCGGCGTGCGTGACGGTGCGGAGGAGGTGGCGCCACGTCATGAGCGAATAAAATGAGCGTGTTGATGACGTTCTGAGGTCTACAAACGGTGTAATGCTTTCGCATTCCCACACTTAAACAGTCTTTGGTGTCGGCCGAACTTGAAGTTTAGTAATTGCTGTCGCGCCGGATGTTGCTGCGCAGAAAAGCGGGCGCGCTCGCTCTGCGCATTGACGTCACAGTTGGAACGGCGGCGGTTATCGGTGGCGAGCGATGGAGGAGCGTGCACGCTCTTGCGGCTCGCGAGGATGGCCGCGCGAGTACGCCACTGCGTAAGAAGCGCGTGTCGCTGCACCTTAGTGCCACACATGTACTTCCCATTGCGGCTCGTTACGTCTTGCAGGATGTCTAGCCCCGATTGTATAACTTAATGCATTACCAATATGCCTTACAAACAAGTCTAACCCCAATTGTGTAACTTCATGTACTACCACATGTGCAGTAGGCTTTCGCCTTCATGTGTTACAAGAGTGTGACAGCTGCCGAACTTTTTCAGCACTCGCGACTTTGCCTTAGAGATCCATTATCATTCATAACATGGACTTTACAACATGGACAGCAAACACATGAGATACACGACCCCTCTTTCTTGAAACTTGACTCACTGATCTTCAGTCTTGGCTCGCCAATACCATCTGCCACCTCATGACTTCACCTGACATTTAAGACATCCACACACACTTCCTCCATCTCTAGGATGCTCATTGCTATCGTGTTCATCGGTGGCATAAGCAATGCCACGACTCTAAACTTAATCTGCAGCGCTGCAGTCTCTCACAAAAATTTTCTATATCTAGGGAGTTCCAGACTTATCTTGGGAAAAAGATATTTGTCAGAATCAAAGGAAATTGGGCGCTCAGAAATAGCGGAAACAAATAAAATTCGTGCAGAACCCGTCCACTTTCGTTTTCTTAGTTATACTAGAGCCCATTTGAACAACAGACATACCTTATGCAACTTCCATTACAACTAATTGAACGGAGCGTAATGGTGCGTCCGTTTGGCTTTGTCTCTTTTGCAGCCAAATGTATTGTGTGTCTCTGGATAGCTTCTAAGCCTCCACTCTTAAACCGCGCATGCTTGTTGATTTCACGGTAGCATGACGGTGGTGGTGCTGTCACGCGGTACTGTCACACGTATTCCGCGCGGCCATAACTGTTGGCGTCGAGTATAGGTAATTGCTTACCGCACTGCAGGCCCGGGTTCCATTCCACATGAGGCTTGTATTTCTTTATACGTGATCGTCGTGTCGACGCCACATATACAAACAAAAATGCTGCGTAGGGTAGCCAATGAAATGCTCTCGATGCCTTGTGTTCGTTAACGAAGCACTCCAACTGCGCTATTGCCATTCGTGCCTCTATCTGTGCTGGCGTTTTCTGTGCTTGGGATTCTCAAACACGACTATGCTGCCGACTATACATGCGTGTACTAATATTTACGGGGAACCAACCATAATCAAAGTCACTCTGCCCAGAGCCCAGAGGCCACATGGTTGGACGAGTTTTGGTGTGGAGGAAACAAATTGGCCACTTATCAGCGTGCATCGCTGAAAATGACGTGTAAACACGTAAGCATGGCGGTGAGTACGCAGCACGCAAGATAAATTTATTGTACATCTTTTACAATGGTGTTCTGAAGTAGCACACTGTTTTGGCATTGCTACATTCTATAAGAGAAAACTGAAAATTGAATTCTGGAATTTTACGCGCCATAACCATGATTTGATTATGAGGCACGCCGTAGTGGGGGACTCCGGATTAATTTTTACCATCAGGGCATCTTTAACCTGCCCCCAGTGCATGGGACACAGGCGTTTTTTTGCATTTTGCCCCTATCGAAATGTGGCCTCCACAGCCGGGATTTGATCCCGCGGCCTCGTGCTTAGCAGCGCAACACCATAACCGCCAAGCCACCGCGGCGTGTTTCTATAAGAGAGGTTCAGTGTCCATGTGCTTATAATTTGAAAGGTTCCGTGTCAGTCTTGGTTTTTTCTGGTCATTGTTCAACCTTTGAATTTAGATTTATTTTATTTTGCAGCTTATAACGACTTGTTTCTCGGTTTCGCAAGATAGAGCCTCCCTGTGGTTGGTAACACCTGCAAAACAAATCTGCGTGTACTCCAGGAACTACAAGCTCAAGCCCTAAGGACGTGTCTCGGTTTTACGAAGTATGCGTCTACAGCGGCAACGTTTGTCATAGCTCAAAATCACCAACTATCAACGTACTTGGCAACCGACGCTCTCAGGGCGCATATTCGGCACGTTGCCCAACTACCTTCTCACCATCTTGCTGCTTCACCCGCAGAAAGGCCACACAGAATTTTTACTCGTATAATTGTTGCCAATCGTACTTCGTTGCCATCGAACGACATGCTTGCAGCAAGACCGTCCTCACCTTTATGGTGCCTGCAGAAACCTCAAATACGCCTCACCATCCTAGGAATCACGAAGAAGGCTAACATGCCGTCGTTTGCCCTGAAGCAGGCCACATTAGGACTTTTACATGATGTGCGCAGTGGCCGCGTGCATCTTTACATTGATGGCTTAGTCACACCTGCAAGTCCAGCTGCCGCTGTGGTGGTACCAGCAAGATCAGTCAAAATACAGCGAAAAACGTCACGTGTATCATCAACGATACAACTGCGTAACACTAGGAAAGCCTACGCAGACTGCGTGACAGTGCCCACCGAAACAGTTTGTGTGTATCGTGTGTAGGTGTGTGTGTGTAAGCTTTTCTTTCATTTTTCTAAAATTATTTTTCTCTCTCTCACCTATCGCACCCCTTTGCCTCTCCCTTGGTACAGCGTAGCCAACCGGAGATAATCTCTGGTTAACCTCCCTGTCTTTCCTTTGCCTTTCTCTCTCTCTAGAGCAAAGTACAGACGTGGTGATGGCTTCCTCTTTGAATACGGCTTCAAGAAGCTGGCTATGATGTACTCGTACAGGTAACATTTCCGACTTGAACCAAAGCAGTTAGAGACACTGATAACAGAACCGACCGCAGTCACCTTTTAAGAAGTGTTTTTGAAAGTATTGTTATCAGCTGATGTGAACGAGTGGGGTCGTTGGCCTGGTATGTTGTGACGAGTAGTGATGGCGTTAGTACGACTTTTGCTTTCTTTTGCAGAACGTTATGCCGAGCAGCTTTTCTAGCCTTGACTAATGTACGTTATATTTCCAGCTGATCTCGGTATGCGGGCTTATGAATGAATATCATATATAACGAAGGTGTCTTACGTGTCGGATGTGACATTGTTTTAATGAGGTTCAACTTAGAGTTCTCACCTTTTGTCCGTATTTTTGTTAATTTCATATGTGCTCCATTTTTATGTTTCTTCTGGCAAAACATAATCATGTGTATGGGCGATTTTTTCTAATCCTACTATGCAGACTTGCGGCTTCAGTATTTCTGAAAAGCCTTTTCTTGCATTGATGTGTGAATTCGTCCGCTTCTACATTGCTTTTTGTCCATGGCTGACTGGCAATGTGCAACCTTCAAGGGTGCTTCTGCTGCATCTCTGCTGCTTTTACCTTCGCGTCCTTCATATGTATAAAGATGAACCGAGAAATTTAAAGTGAAGGAAGTTCGGTTTTATTTACTGCTTTCGCTGTAAATATAGTGCAGTAATGAAGCAAATAGGCATGTCGTTGACCTCATACGTAAATTCAAAAGAAAGATGCCATTCACAAGATTGATGAAGAAGAAATAGCTTCAAAGGAGAATCTGTTCTGAGTTTACATTGAGTATTAGACTTTTTATGTTCAGAGTAGCATGCATGAATCAGTATTTATGAGGTTTTCATGGAAATGTGCATATAAATATACAGACAAGAGAGCCTTTGATATTATTGGGACGGCCGGCTGCATGGCTGCGCCGCTGTGCCGCCATCTCCACCATCTGGGCCTGGCTCCTGCGCCCGTGCCACTCGCAGCCAACCAGGAAGTGGTTCAGTAGGCCTGGGGCTTCGGGCAGTAAAGGTTGTCTCTGGAATGGCTCTTGCACCCTGTGTCGTCTCTGAGAGCCTCAGCTGGCGATTGGCTCTGAAGTCACGGTCCAGAGCCCACAATATATATGTTGGAGTCTTTGTGTTTAACAGAGAATAATACAGCTTCTGCAAGCACAAGTACATGTGGTGAAGAAAATGTGCTTTGTTGATGCATACCAAGAAGGCCTGCCTCGGCACTCGCATTTCCTCCTATGCAAATGTAGGAGACGGCTGTAGTAAAGCCAATATGCTCGAAGGAAACATTAAAATTTTATGTATACCATAGTCGCGGATCCCCTTCTGTGGCAATGAAGGCAGGACTATGGAGGCAAAGCGCGCGTGCAAGTGAGACCGCTCCTTAAGAAAAGCCCAACAGTCTCATTCACTTTAAGCTGGCGAATAGAAAACAAACACTTTAGTTACGAAAGCGAAACAACACGAAATACAGCCCTCGGTGTTAACTGACTCATTTTTCGGTTTTTCCCTTTACCATTTGGATAAATGCGAAACCGCAGCACGTGGCAGCTACGCTGATTCGCCAGTACCTGTTCCAAGAAACCGAAAAAGCTGCCAAACAAAGTCGCAATACTTGACGCAGTAACACGTCTACAAAAGCTCTGCCCCTCTAGTTTTAGTTTCATTGCAATAGAAAGCTGTTCTCCAGTATAATGCACTATCTCGAAGGACTGCACGGAGCTTTATTCAGAAAGTAGCATGTTGTCAGCGGAAGAGCATGCATAGGTACCACACAATTTGTGTTCAGCACGTCAACTATGAAAGGTGACGATTCAAAATTAATTTCAATCGGGTCAAACGAAAGATATAAGCAGTTTTTTAGCAATTCCTTGAATACAATTTCATTATTCTCCCACTATGAACAATGTAGAAGCTTTCTGAAAAGGAGGCTTCTGATATGCATATATTAATAAGAAGATTTTATTAGTCTTTTTGCATGGCACATTTAGTTGATATCTTGGTGATAAGAAACAAAAGAAAATGTAAAGTTTGGCTCACTCTTGCCTTCATCTGTATGATGCTTCTACTTTGGATTAAGGTTCTATTTACCCATCTTTTCGTGATTCTTTCTTTTGCCTTACATCTTTAAGTCTACACCCCTTGTCTGACACCACAATAACCATGCCACTAACTATAGATACTGCTATAGCTGGCAGCTCACGTTGCCATTTTTATAATGAATTTCATTAAATGCCTCCTTGCTGCTGTTGTTGTTTTGAGCGGGTAGTGCAAATTTGCTATCTGTGAGACTTGTGATGACGAACGACAGTTTGTCCTGTGCTGCGCTGACTTTTGGCAGCTCATTTCCTTCTTCCTTATCGGCCTTCTTCCGTCGACGCTCGAAGATAAGCTTGTCCAGCTTGCCTGTCGGTGCCTCGCAAAATATAAACAGCAGGTAACTGAGCAGGTAGCTCCAAACGAGCAGAGTGAAGAAGAAGGACACCTGCAAGGAATGCAAGGACAAAGACTCTTTGTGTTAGTTTTGTTGTTCTGCTATTTTGCAATAGGGCAGACAACATAACTGGCTATATAAGCACGTGAAAAAAGTAATGTAAGGGAATCACTTTGTCAACTTCTCAGAACTGTAGAAGGTAGATACACCTTGAAATCGAGGACAGGAATCACTACCACCAAGAGCTGTTGTCACAACACAGTAAGGATTGTCTTTCTGGTTTATGAAACTCGAAACGCAAGATGGAAGAGTGGTTCAAAATCATCACCATTACGGTAAATAGTTCCAGAGAGGAGTCTTCCGACAGCAATGCATTCACGCGAATGTAACCAAAATGTTTCCCGTCAATGTTCACACTTACAATGCAGCGAACCCGTTCTATTAAGCTGCCCTAAGTTTGAACAGCAATGATATGATTTGAAAGCAACGTTGGTGACCCTTGATAATCGTCCTTTCAGCTTAGAAAAGTCGCTTGGGCCATGGGATAAGACATCATTATATCGCTCAGCTCTGAAAGCTTTATTAACATTCTTTAGTGAAAGTGGCATTGTATCAATGTATTAACACTTTGTACGTCCTTTGTGTGTTATTGTTCTGTCGCAGAACTCTGTGTTAGTTACAGACTGATTTATGTGCTGCTTTCTTTCTTATATTGGGTGTTGTCGTTAAGCATGTTTAAAAAATGTGCTTTATCCGTACCGTCCTTTGTTTGTTTCTTTATATCATCTCATGTTATCATCCTTTCCTCATTGATTGGTCTACTGTTTGCGGAGAAGACGCCGACACAACAGTTGGCCATATTTCCAATTACATATCGCAATAAATAACTCACTCACACCTTATCACTCCTGATAAGCGCTAGTTCAATCGAGTTTGATGAATTATGCTTACTCTGGCTAGCGAACTCTCTCAAACGCGATCACGCCCGCTCGGATGGACAAACGTACTGCCGAGCTATGCCTTTCTGAATCCAGCGCGCGAGGCTAAATTTAGTTTCGATTGCGTGATGTACGGAGCCACATCCATGATCGAGCTATGACTCCTTTTCTCTATACAAGGATACCAAAGTAAGGGGCATGCCATTTTGTCACGCAAGAGGAAGCTTACAGGTTAAATTATGATACAGGGTATACTACGGTTTTATACTAGCATGACATGTAGTGTAGCACAGCGAAAACAAGGACAAAAAAGAAAGGAACACTACACCCGCCGTGGTGGTGTAGTGGCTTTGGAGTGGCGCTTTGGAGTCCCGACTGCGGCGGCCGCATTTCGTTGGGGGCTAAATGCAAAGAAGCCGTGTATAGGGTGCACGTTAAAGAACTCTAGGTGGCCGAAAGTAATCTGGAGTCCTGCGCTACCGCTTGCCTCATAACCATATCATGGTTTCCGCACGTAAAATCCCACCATTTAATCTGCAATTCAGGAAATGGAACACGGACAAAAGCGCTTGCGTCTGTGTTCTGCTTCTTCCTGCGTCCTTGTTTTCACTGCGTTGTTCCGTGATGATCAACCAAGTCCACATCGCCACTCTCAGTGGCTGATTTGGCAATCGTGCTCGCTCTCTATTCGTAGTGGGCCCACCATGGTCAAAGGCGGTGGGCGCCAATTGGCATCTCTCTGTGTTGCTGTCCGTGTCTCTCCACACCATTTATGAACCCTACGTGTCGAACGCGGGGACGCGAAACCCGAGCAACCGTCAAATTTCTGCAATAAATTTTATATTTGTAGGCCTTATGACTCTTGGTGAGCACATGTTTGAGTTTTACTGTGATTGAGTGAGCTCTCTCAAACGCAACAACTCACGCCGTGATCGACAAACATACTGCCGAGATACTTCTCTCTAAAAGCGTAGCGAGAGGCTAAATTGAGCTCTG
The DNA here is from genome assembly GCF_023375885.2 of Dermacentor andersoni. Classification (NCBI taxonomy): domain Eukaryota; kingdom Metazoa; phylum Arthropoda; class Arachnida; order Ixodida; family Ixodidae; genus Dermacentor; species Dermacentor andersoni. The sequence continues at coordinate 298,347,765 of NC_092814.1, forward strand.
GTTGCGTCATGCGTTGCGCGACAACGGCTCCATCTCTGCACGCGGCACATTCATGAGCGAGTAATGGCTGCTTTGCTCTGCAAAACGGTACCAAAGTAAGCGCGCATAGTACGGTTTCAAAGATATAAACGATAATAGTATAACAAGGTTTCGTTACAGGCGGTTTTAGCAAGCGACCCCTAGACCAAACTGCTCACGCCAAAAGCGTTTGATTACAATTGACATGTTGATGGCGCAAATTTTAGAAGTGGTATTCCTGGTCATCAGGCTGCTGTGTTACAGCCTAACAACCTTGTGGCTCGTACATTACGCGCAAATATGTAGATTCAACCAGTATGGAAATTGACGGCTCTAAAACTTACCACGAAGAAATGCGAAAAGAACAACCGCTCCCGAGCGATGTGCAGCGAAAGTTGCAGGAAGGGCAGGTGGATGATGTACACGCCGAAGGTCAGCCTGCTGAGGGGTGTGAAGGCACTCCACGAAAGGAACGTGCCCACAAAGCCTGCATGACAAAAATAAAAATAAAAATCTGTGATCCACTTGTTCTGTGCACCTGGATAAAGAATGAAAAATGCTGGAATGTTTTCCAGCTGTTCAAGTGCTCGCTTCAGTTCCAAACAGCGCTCGAAATTTTAGTTATATATACTCAGGTGTTTTTTTTTCGGCAGCTAAAAGCTTTGGTTAATTGGTTCAATATTAGGAACGATAAAGCGGCACGAAAGGTATGAATAAGATCAAAACGTTGCACATACACATACAGACGATGGCTAACAGGGTATGGATTATTGCCTGTGTGTGTCATCGGCGCCCATGTCTTACATATTTCTTCCACCCATGTCTTTCGCGCTCCTATGCCATTCCTAATGTTTTTTCTGTCTCTTGGTAATCATGGTCCATCTGCTTTGTTAAAGCCTGCGCTCCCCTAGTTGAATTGACTGACGGAACAATGTTTTGACGTTTGTAAGAATTATTATTTTCGTTTCTCAGTTAGGCTGAAGGATGGGCAAGATAGCAGGGCAGAAACCATTAAGTTGGACTATGCGAGGATGAATTACTTCGTTTGTGTATTTTTTCACTTCTCCGTAACACGGTAAACTGGATCTAAGTCTGGAGATGATGCCTGCCAAGAACTATTTGTTTACTCTTCTGGCTGCTGCTGCCATGTTGCTCAGGAGCTTTAATTAGAACATCGCGGTTTTAAGCATTACTATATTGCGAACTGATACAAATTGTGGTAAACCTGAGCCTGTCATGCACTGTGAATTTAGGAAAACATTGAAAATCATATCCCAATGCAGTACCATTATTTAGCCAAACGCGGTCGAACGACGTACTTTCTACTGCGGCTTCGCCGTGATTCCATATCGCGCTTCAAGGGTGCCCCAACACGGGCCGAACCATTAAGAAAAGGTCGTTCGAGATACGAAGACCGAACCAAAGCTGTTCTGTGAACCCAAGTCTTCCACCAGCTGAGTTATTTTTACCCCGTCATCTCTAATTCACTAGTTAGCCGAAATTAATTACAGCCAATTCAATAATCACTGGTATAATGTATAATACATAAGTTGGTATACCAAATTGTTCGTCGCACTCTGATCTATATATTTATACATATATACACTTACACATATATATACACGATACGACACCACGCAGAGCAGCCCATAGCGTCAGCGAACTAAAAACAGTGTGTTGATAGAAAGTGCATGTAGTTTTCCCCTGTTTTCTTGTCGTTTCCCCAAACTGTGAAGCCCAAAAATGAAATGAGCACACCAACCACAGATTTAGTTGCCATTTGCCATTTAATTCTGCCTGGCGTTTACGTTTTGTTTAATAACAGCGACAACGACGACAACCTAAACCACAGCAACAACAGCAACAATACTAGTAATAGTAATAATATTAAAATCTGCACGTTTTTTATAAATAAAGGTCAAGAAGCTGTAATAAATTCCTGGCACTTGTAATGGAGCACAATTCGGGCCCCAGACGCCGTATTCATAGAGCTGTAAGGCGAAGAGAAAGAAAGAACCATTTGGGTCAGCACGTCAGCACAAGAGGTTATTCCACAGGTGAAATCATATAGTATTCTATATATACATACATATATATATATATATATATATATATATATATATATATATATATATATATAATAGAAAAAGAGAGTACGACGTACGTTGAATTAGCGCAGTATATTGCACTGACGTTTCGGCTGGTGGACCAGCCCTTGTTAAAGTAGCTTGACAAAGGCGGGTCCACCAGCCGAAAGGTCAGTGAAATACTCTGTGCTCATTCAACTTACGTCATACTCTCGTTTTCTTCATTTTACTACCGAGGCCAGCGTGATTTTCTTAGCCACAACTATATATATATATATATATATATATATATATATATATATATCTATATATATATATATATATATATATATAGGGCGTCCCAGCTAACTTTAGCCCTATAGTTAAAAGGAGGCAAATGCCACGTAGCTGGACAGAACAAAGGTTATGTTGTTTGCCGTCGCTTGGAGATACTGAAATTCTCTGTGTTATTCCGCCTAATCAGATAGATAGTCCTAATGCATTAAGCAAATTCTCAAATATTATAAGTGCATGAAAAGTGTCAATGAGAAAATTGTAGAGTGATTTGAAAACAACTGACTGGTCAACCCGACCCTGCGAAAGCGGATGGTCGGCGAAGCTGTTTCCAAACCAATCAAAGGCCGTCCATGGGGATATGAAATGTTTTATTGTCCTGCCTAGTCTTAGCACGACACCGTTGTTGAGCATTGCAATTTTGCACTCTTCAACGCTCATCGCATTCACGCTGCTCTTCGGGAGTCTTAACTTTGCGTGGTCTACCCAAAGCGGTCTTGCAATGAACTGAATGAGTTGCTAGGCAGGTCTTCCTTTTATATATGAAGTTTTGCGACGCCACTCACTGATTCGCATGCTGCTGTTGCCCGTTTCCCACCGGAGCAGCTTATGCGAGCGTAATTTTTGCCGGGAAACACACGTGGGGAGAAGTAACGTGCCTCGCATTGTTCACAGGCGCCTTGCCATCCATCATGCGGTTTTGACGCTTTAGGCTCTTCTTTATTGAAATGAATACTGAGATGTGTGTTGTATGCCTGATTCCAAAGGAGATATGCACTTCTTTTCGGTTCTTTTTTTGCTGACGGACACGAAAAATTTCGTCCAATTAGAAGTTAACAGCTTCGCTGTAGAACTCCTGATACAGCTTTCTGTTGCTCGATACGTGCTACATAAAAGTGTTTTTCCGAGCGTGAAGGAAGCGCGCCAATACACGCAAAGTGCCTCGAGCGGCCAGTCGCGCGACGATTTCGTGTGCATTTCCGGCTTCTTTCACGCTCGGAAAAACATTTTTATGTAGCGCGTATTGAGCAACAGAAAGCTGTATAGGGAGTTTTTCATGTCGCTCTACAATTTTCTCATTGACACTTTTCATCTAACTATAATATTTGAGAAGTTGACGCATTGATTAAGCCTAATTATCTAATTAGGCGGAATGAAAAAAGAAATAAATTGAGTATCCGCAACCGACAGCAAACAACATTACCTTTGTTCTGTCCAGCTACGTACATCTTCATATACTTAATCTCTGGCTAAATTTAGGTGGAACACCCTGTGTGCGTATATATATATATATATATATATATATATATATATATATATATATATATATATATATATATATATATATATATATATATATTCTCACATGAATAGCAGATATGTGGAGCTATCTAATGATATATCACATATAATATTAAGCCAACCACCAAAGCTACTTTTTTGACCTTGAACACGACGCTTTTTGAATACATATTCAATTTTTAGTTATTTTTCAGGCGATCTGCTGAACCTTCAGGGTTTCAAATATTTTTCGGCTATAGTATGTCAACCGGGCTACCATTCTATATTTAATGTGTGGCTTCTGGATTTTGCCGCATTGCAAGAAAAAAATGCCCACTTTGCAATTTTACCGGCTTTTTCCGGTGCCCAAGGCACCCAAAGTATTCAAACATTTGATATATTGCTTATTTTGTCATTCACATGACTTCATTGTCTTGCTATATAACCATTTGAATGGCTGGGTCATACAATGTGCTTTTGAAAAAATAAAAAATGTTGATTGATGCGTTCCGGCTCAGCTGTGTACAAACTAAAAGTTTTCGCCAAAATACTAGAACATTTTTGGGAAGAAACGAGTAGAATGAGTGTTGAACTTCAGGAAACATGTAGAAAAGTTTTTCAACTATGTCTGTGGCGGTCCGAAAAAAAAAAAAAGGCTGGTTGATTTGGCGTGGATGACCCTTCTAAATGATGAAATGACGGCAGCATAGGCGCCTCGCACAAAGGGTTGCAAACAATGGCTCTTACCTCCTCTCCCCGTGGCGCACGCGAAGGTGATCCAAGCCCAGCATAAGGACCATAGTATGCGGTCGAAGAACGCTATGGATAACTTTCCGGACTCAGTGGTGGGGTCCTTTGCCTGGTACCAAGGCACCTTCATAAAGATGCAGCACAAGCCGCAGGCGATGGCGACGCACCAGGCTGCTGTCTGGACAGCCTGAGAATGCGGTTCCGTATAAATTGAAGGTGGAGAACATGGGCCGAATTCACAGGAGAGTTCGTTATTACTCTTTTGTCATAGGTTGAACCCTGCGGCTATAATAGTGAGTTTGTGGTCGCGATTGGCCAAGACGTGTTTGTACGAACCTCTCTTGCGTACGAACAGCTTTGTGAATGCAAGCCCAATACCTGCATTGATAAAACTTATCTGAAGTAACAACGCTTCCAGATTGGCCGGCGTTCGGCCACCAGAAACCCTCAATAGAGACTGAGGCCCTTGCCCTCTATAGCGATGACCAAACGCAGTCGCAAGGCTCCTGCGCAAAATGATTAGCGTGAATATGGGCCCTAGGTGTTCAGAAATATGCATCGTCCGACTTCTCTTGTCTATAGGTTGCAGAAACGCACGCCTGCACGCACACAGCAAGAAAACAAAAACCAATGACTGCGCTTAGTTTTAACGCAGTTTTACTCATCGCCAAGCTGCCACAGAGCTTACAAGAGGAAGTACGTAAGTTATAATTGTACATTACACATAGTGTAACGGTGTAGCGGCCTAAGGCAAACGAATTTGTAATGAACCTAAACGCGGGTATAGGCGCAAAAGCTGCGTTCCTTAAGTTATGCTTAAAGAATGATATTTGAAAAAAGAATCGTAGAATAATACAAAACGCAACTTTAATAAATAAAGCGGTGTAGGTTGCCGAGTATCGCTAGCAAGTAGTCCTGGGGCCGAATTCACAAAACTTTTCGTTCGCAAGGGCTCTGGCCAGTGGACTTCGCTAGTGACATCTGGAGCACCAGGCTTGACTGGAATTTTTCTTACCAACAATTCCAATTTACAAGCCTTTTATGAATAGGGGCCCTGATGCTTCCCTGGCTCAGAATAAAGCATAGCTGTTGCTCGTGAGTATCATCGCATGCACTGTGGAAATTTGGAAATAATTTTATATCTATGAATGTGTCCTTCATTCATTCATTCGTTCAATCATATTACCCTTAGGGCCATTCGGCATTACACAGAGTGGCTGGCACGTTAGGCGTACAATAATATACATATACATAAATCAGTAGAAAAGATATTCTGTTAGAAATCACAGTGTATAAGACATCAAAATAAACAGAATAACAAAATTGGTCGAGATCTATCTCACCATGACTGTCGACGGTAATGCGTTTAGCATTGAATCAACATATTGACAGGCCATATTGCCACCGTCGAAACGAGCTATGTGTAAGGAGCGTGCTGCAGTGGGATTTCGTTTTCCCGCTTCCCTAAGGACACACGGTGCCCCGCCATGAAGCCTGCGCGTGGCCCCCGAAATGCATGGCGCGCCGGTGCGTGTGAAGGCTGAGCAACACGTCATGCGACAACCGGGCTCCTCTCTCGAGCTTCTTTCTGGACACGCTGCGCCATCTAGTGGCACTGCCGAGAAGAACGCGCGTGGCCCCCGAGACGAGAAGCGTAGCGCACGGTTGCCTGCGCACGCTGAGAATTGTACACTCGCCTGCAGCACACTCAATGTCACATACTCAGTGTCCAAAGTTGGCGAGAAGTTAGTTGAAGAGCGGCACGTACTCAGTGCCTTCATGGCACAGCTCGATGAAGTGTTCGCGTGAACGGTGTTCATTGAAAGCGGCACATACCCGTTGAATCTGTGGCGCAGCCTGCTAATGCGTCGGCTTGCTGTCCTTCAGGGACCCTTGTGACGTGGGTTCGATTCCGCTCAGCATAAGTGAAATTAAAGGGGTGTTTCGGCATTGTAGAACGGCACATTCCCAGTCGCACATACGTAGTTGCCCAAGCAGGTGTCAAAGACGCTTATTCATTCACGATGTTTTAGAGTGAAGCTGTATATGGCAAGCCGATTCGTCCATCCGCCTGTACGCATGCACATGCGCAAAAAGAAAGCGAAAGAGAGGCTCGCGATTGGCTGCACCAGTAGTGACGTCGTTGCTCTCCGTCGCAGCTGAGCATGCAGTAGCTTCTCTCTGGCTCCGAAACGGGTAGGCCACGCGTCATTCGTACTCTTGAGGAGCAGGCAGCTTTCGATCAGCAAAACCGCGAGCAGAAGCGGGAACGAGCTCGTCTACGCCATGCCGATGCTGCAGCTGGGGCACAAGAACAGGCTCGTGCAGCCGAGCGCAAGCAGCAACTTCGTACCCAGGATCCGGCAGCCTTACCAAGCTGTCGTTCAAGGAACCGTCGGGATTAACCCAGTGATAAACAGCGGGGCCGCGCGTTTTAGCTTTGGTGGTTAACCATTTGCACGGAGTGCTTGGGAGGTGATTTTTTTTCTTTATTTCCTTCATTTCGTTATGGCTAACTGAAAAGGAGCCTGTTCGAGGGCGCTGCTTTGTGATGCGGATGAGAGCGGGGAAACGGTTGGATACAAACATACATAGATACATATAGCCTTCGGAAAGTGCAAGAAGTAACTTGAAAATACTAATGCATTAATAAATGTGCAATGAAATAGGAAGCTGTAAGTACTGTTAGTAAAAAAAATAACTAATCCGTTTGCTCACAAGATTACCTTGTTAAATTCTCATGTAGCGGTACATCATATGCAAATGTACATTATATGACAATCGAATAAGCCACGAATATGTACTCACCTTAGAAATCTTTTTCTGTTTAAGCTCTGCGACGAAGAAAAACGTCATGCAGCCTGCGAAGTAGCACACAGCGTGGTAGAATGGATAGAAGTAGTAGTGGTAGCCAGTCTTCAAGAAAGTTCTGTTTTGAGAAAACAAACAGCACAATGAATTAGTCGTTCAGCAAGTTCCTGCACTACGAAACTACTTCCAGGGCACAGCCGCAACTGACAGGGTTCAAAGTCATGGCTCTGCCCAAGGCAACATAGTCGCCTATGACGCATCTAAGCACGCCGCCCTCAGTCTGAGTATTTGCAAGGTCATGTTATTCAAATGAGTAACATTTATGACCGTGAGATCAAGAATCCGGGCAAACACGCGAGCCTTGATACCACCTTACATCATCGGGGTTCCCCCTGGTTTGTGCCGGCTTGAGAAAGTACTGCTGTGGTGCATCCGAACTGGATGCGCTGTCACTCCGGATTTCCTTCCATTCTGGAGAGGAGCCCGAAGCCGAATTCCTCAAACATGTATACATTAATCAGGCCCAGCAGGCCAAGTGGATGTGCACCAATTCATCTGGCCATGTCGGCGAATGCGGGCGGACCACCTGCGCTGTTTTTCGGAGGTAGGGATACGGGCATTGGACCCAGAAGCCAACCTGACGTGTACCAGCTCAGACCCCTGTACCAGGAGCCTCTTGGACTTTATACATGCCGCCAGCTTACCCGGCCAGCTTTATTTCCTTTTTCATTTTCTTTGCCTTTCCTAGGCCCGCGAACCCTTCCTATATTAGAGGTAAGCAAGAGCACCACCACCAACAACCACTTGTGCCATTCTCCGCCATTTTCTTTTTCGTTTTTTTTTTTTTCACTTCGTCCTCGAGCATCGAACATCGAATCGAGCATCGACCCGAGCATCGACTTTTATAATGTTCAAGCAGAGCACTTGCCCTTATTTCGTGAGAACATGTACGGAGCGTGTTTTCAAGAGTTCAATTCGAAGCTGAAAGGTTGTGAAAGAATCTATGTATGAAGGCCTTCCAACTTAAGCTTCGTTTTTGTGTGTGCGTGCGCGCGCGTATGTGTGTGATGTGTGTGTTATGAAGTTCATTGCTCGTATTCACAAAATATAGTTCATAAGTTACAACGGAGAACAAGTGCCAGCCAGTCGTGACAGCAAACTTATTATTAGCGAAAATGAATAGCCAATGATCGCTCGTATCAAGCGAAGAATGTCGACAATTCGGTCGCTGAAGTTTTGCACGGCAGTTCCCATATAATGTAATTGGCTTTAAAGGGAGGAAGAAATTTCACGTCAGATTACTGCAGCTTTTTAGATTAGCTTCCTTTCATGAGTACAATGGCGCATAAAAGTGTCGAGGAATGGAGAGAACGAGGAAGGCGTGACGTGGGTGGGTGTGCCACATCTGTGAAGGCCCCATTGAAAGTCACCTATCGGTGGATTCCAGAATCACAACCGGTCGGGCAAAGGTCTGACCACCCCGTAGAGGGCGAAATAACAGCTGGTACCTGTAATTAGCTGTTCTCTTGCGTCATTCTCACGAAAGATGTAATATGACAACTGAAGCAAAGTGCATGCAAAAGATGCGGTGATTTGCAAGCTTGTATGGTTTGCGCCACATTGGCACATTGACGTTATAGCGGTCACATACTAATCGGCTCCACCCCCTTTCTCCTTTTTTCTTGATCGCTTCATGGTCATAGAACAAAGCAGTTGAAGTAGTTGAAGTCACTCACGTTAGTGACTCGGTCACTGGTAGGATGAACGGTGTCATTTCGTTTCCGGCAACCTGCCACGTTGCGACGGAACAGGCTATGAGGGACAGCAGGCCAAAGGCAGCCACGGCAAACCTTGGGCGACTGTAGAATAAAAAAAAAAAATATTTAACTTGTTTATTTTCGTGCATGTGCAGCAGCCGGTGTAGAAAACCAGAGCAGGTCTTGAATGCCTTTTTGCTTTGCCTGCAGTAGATTTTCTGGCGAGAGTACTACATTGTAAGCTCCACTTATCTTAGTCTGTATTCTTTCCAAAACTACGGCACTTTGCTAGGAGAGTGTCTTGCGCGTTCGGATAAGGTTAGAGTGTTTGTTAAGTTGTGAGACTCCAAACATGTGACGGAACAGGGTATAATAAACACAGTTGGAAGTTGGCGCCCGTGTGCGTCTGCTGTATGTGTGCTTCCGGTCACTCCTGTCCTCGTCTTTGTTTCGCGCCGCTGGCGCACCGTTAGAAATGTGTTAATACGAGATATCAGCGCCATATCCCAATGGCCTCTACACAGTTAGTTGTTAAGGACAGCGTATAGCCAGCGACGACCTATACCGCACCAATCGGTGAACACGACTAATGAGGGTGAGTGTTTATTCGCCGCTGGCTCCGGCACTTACTTGCTTCTAAGCTCTGAATGCAACTGTTCATTCCGCACCGTTTCGCGACGGTCAATGGCGATGCATAAACACGGACTGTAACTAAAATTAAATGGTTGCGTCATTGCTGTAACATGCTGCAATATATCGGGTTCAGAAGTGTACCACGAACCACAAAGACGCTGCGAAAAAAAAAGGGATCCCATAACGTCCAAGTCGCGAAATTCGGACACTGTATAGAAAGGGGCTTCGATTATGAAATTGCATTAATGTCTGCACCTAAAGTGGCTCTTTACTTACTTCTTCAAGAGGATGAGCACTGGCAAGCTAACGAGGAAGAATTGGAAGTCCAGGGACAGATACCATAGATGACCCAACACAGGCTGCAAAGAAAAAAAAAAAAACGTTTTAACGTTATTTTTTTAAATAATAAAAAAAGCTTACAGGCACACAGGCCAAAGCTGCTGGCCGCGGTGCGTTTAAGGTATGTGTGCGTTGTTAGAAAACAGGAAGAGGACGAATTGCGCAGAACCCTTTTATGGAACGCTGTCGGTGTGCATGCGAGAAAATTCGAACGAAGACTCGTGACATTATCCTACAGCAAAGACAGGAGCGGACACGTTTTGGACATCCTCACTCCGATTTGAACAGCCAACAGGAGAGAGACTGGCGTCGTATTCTGACGAATACATAGCCCAACCTGTACCACCTACACAGAATACACCCCACGAGGTTCACTGACGAGTGCCCGTGGCACACAGACACATCCACACTAAAACACATCAGATGGGAGTGCCCCAGGAGGCCTCCGCACATAGACAGCCCCATATATACACCAACATCCACTAATGAGGAATAGGCATGGCTTGCGGACGAGGGTCGGGAGAGCTCTTCTGGACCAAGCCCAGCGAGCCGCGCGTGCCAGTGGGGCCCTGGAATAGGGGCCCCAACCATCGTGCTTTACTTTATTTATATTCAATAAACTTTATACTCACTCACTCACCCACCTGAAAACTGTTACGCAAACATCTGCACACGTATATAACGTGTTTATCCTATATCGAGTCGTTCCGGTAATGTCATTGTTTGTTGCCCAGCAGGAGACGATGTATAGTAATGGACGAAATATAGAGTCGCGAGCAAGAGTTTGGAGAACACGACATCACCAAAAATTAAAAAAAAATATTCTTGCACAAAATCAAATTTTCTTGAGGCCACAAACGCAGTTTGCTAATAAATAAATATAAATAAATAAATAAATAAATAAATAAATAAATAAATAAATAAATAAATAAATAAATAAATAAAACATTTCGTGGCACGTCCCATCGGTCCTTGAACTTTTGCGCTCTGGTGTGCTTGCGCAATTCCAAATTTCATATACCTTTCGCGACGAGGTAGTCATTGACTCATTCTGTGCTTGCGATCATGTTTACTACGGGCTGAGCTGACCTCTTACAATGCGAGTGCATCTTTCGTGAGTTTTGGGAAGCCCCTGACGAAGGCGAATTACCTTTATCGAATTGTCAGCTACAGCTTGAGGCTTCTCTCGTTCACTAGTGCAACAAGGTGTCAAAGCAGCATTGTTCTATTAGCCTAAATGGTGGGTGGGCACTCGTGCAGTTTGGGACCTTGATGACGGGGGTGTTACAAATGATATACAGAGTGTTTCCCGTAATTTGAGTCAAGCATTAAAAAAGAAGTGGTTAACCGCAGCTGGGTGAAACCAACGACATATGGTTTACCGTCATGTGGGGCTTCTCAAAATATATATTTTTTATTCCGCCTGATTAGCTAACTAACTGTGCTCAATTATTAAACATTTTTAATTGTCAGTTTCGGACCAAGGGCGTTTCGTTGCATTGTATAGGAAGTTCCGAAACGAACGATACATTTTTTTGTGGTAACGTAGGTGCTGCGTGGTAACCTTTTTTGGCTTTTAAAGAAAGCCAGCGAAATAAGAAATAAATCCACGTGAATGCGCTCATCCGCTATCGTATTGCAGCGCTCTCAACCGTGATTCGTGCCTATCGCATATGATGGACGACGGCGCTTCATTTCCGTGGGCCACCGTCAAAGATGCTGACGTACTCTGAACCCGACGACTAGAGCCGGGGCCGCTGACTTCACAACGGTCCGCGTGCACGGTTCTTTCGCTCGGTGGACGGTTGAGAGCGCTGCAATACGGTAGCGCCTGAGCACAGTCATGTGGTTTTATTTCTTATTTCGCGGGCTTTCTTTGAAAGCCGAGAAAGAACACCACGCAGCATGCACACCCGTGAGCAAAAGTATACGGACCACAGTGTAGCCGAAAAAAAAAGAACGAATTTCTTGGCGATTAACACGCATATACGGAAACTGACGAGTGCGCCCGAAAATTCGTAATGCCACGTTTAGACTGCAGTCTCTAATTTCAAGTTGCATTCACAGACAGAGGAGAAAATCAGTTTTATCGCGCAATCCCCGGTCCGTATATACTTTTGCTCATGGTTGCACGTTGGCATAAAAAATTGAATCAGTCGTTTCTAAATCCCCTCTACAACGTAACGAAACGCACTTGGCCCAAACGTGAATATTGAAAATGTCGCATGATTGTATTTAGTTATTTAAGTAATTAAGCGGAATATAAATACTTAAAGCAAGGGGAAGCGGGCCAATCGCCGACGCCGTCACCACCCTCCTCATCCGGTCATCTGCTTTCACTGCGCTAGCTCTGTCCCACAGAAAGATTCTTCCCTTTCACATGCTCCTGGCCTCATTTCAGCTAATCAGATAAGATGAACATGTCAATGATAGGGAATTCTAGTCGCTTTGAGAGCAAACAAAAGTGACCTGCCATAAACGAGGAGAACGTTTGATTGGGCTGTTCAAACAATGCTGCGGGTCACCGCCTGATGCTTGCGTCGGTGCTTATGTACATTTGCCGTCAGGAGATTAAAATGAAATCAGAATGGATTAGTTCGACGTGATACGGCCCGTCATGACCCAATTTCCAAGCTCTTGTAGTAGTAGTAGTAGTAGTAGTAGTAGTAGTAATAACAATAAAAATAGTAATAATAATAATAATAGTAATAATAATAAGAATAAGAATAAGAATAGAAGGCTCGTACATTGCGGTCACACAAGACCAGCATCATGTGGCTGACAACAATCATGATTTCGAAGAAGATATTTTCCTAATGCGTCTTATTACCTATTACCATAAGGGGAGCCTACTGCAATAGTAAATTTTCACGCAAATCCGCCGTGGTTGCTCAGTGGCTATGGTGTTGGGCTGCTGAGAATGGAGGTCGCGGGATCGAATCCCGGCCACGGCGACCACATTTCGATGGGGGCGAAATGCGAGAACACTGCTTTACTTGGATTTTGGTGCACGTTAAAGAACCCCAGGTGGTCGAAATTTCCGGAGTTTTCCACTACGGCATGCCTCATAATCAGAAAGTTGATTTGGCACGTAAAACCCCATAATATTCTTTATTTTCACGCAAAGTTGTAGCTGTATCTGCATCCGAAGTTATTTGATATTGTCTGCAACGAACTATCCCGAACTTTGATATCTTTTTGTGCACTGTAAAAAATGAAATTGCATAATTTTCAAGGGTTTTGCATGCCAAAATCACGATATATATATGAGGCATGCCATAAGGGGGGGGGGGTCGAGAAGAGGGGGAATCCGGATTATTTTTTGCCACCTGGGGTTTTTTTATGTGCGCCTAAACGAAAGTACAGGAGCGTTTTTGCATTTCGCCCCTTTGAAATGCGGCCGCCGGGATGAAACGTTCGGTAGCGCAACGGCCACGTGGCTATACACTGTAAACGGAAATAACTCCGATGTGGGAGTATAACGCTTGTCCTATAGCGACCCCCCGGTTCGGAGTTTATTATGCTCCGTATGATCGGAGTAGAATTTTTACTCCGTGCGAGCGGAATTTGTACGTGAAATTATGGGAGTGATTTGTTCTATCTTTTCTTTCTTTTTTGCTTTGCAATGGACGGAGTTTTTTCGAGGTGCAACGGGAGTATAAAAAGAGGCATCACGTGAGTTCGCGCGAACATCTTTACATACAGAGGCTGCTGGTCAAATTTCGAAATATGCACACGAGACCGCGTCAAATTCGACGAAACAAGTCAATGAAAGCACATATATCATGACATACATAAACATTTCAGAAACGCCCAATGCAGAAATTTGAAACACATCCCACGTACACGCGATACTCAAGAAGCGACGGTGCCAGTTTATATAGCCACGATACTGTGTGCCTCGTAACCGCCTAGGGAGCAGCCGTGCTGTTTTCAGAATTACGACTCACATGCTCGTTCATACGAGATGTGCCTCTCTGATATTAACAGAATACCTTAATCAACATAAAACTGTTAATTCAGAATAGTGAGAGAAAAAAATTAATGGCGTAAATTTTCACAATTAGCATGCCATTCCATGAGTGCTGGAGCGACTTCGCACACTGCATGCGTTCGCGGCGAAAAAGTAGTGCGTTAGTTACAGTAAGCAAGAAAAATGTAAGTGCGTCAGCTTCATAGCAAAATTAAATTTTTGCGATATTGTGGTAGCGTAGCAACAAATTATTACGTGTGAGCATGACCCGCAGCAGCCGACGTAACACCGAAAAATGCGCAGTCATACATTTTATACACCGCACTACTTGCTCCGCGTCCGAGCAATATCTCTCGGTTGTGAAAAGGAGCTACATCGCTGATCTGTCGAGTGAATCCTTAAACTCGGAGCCAGCAGGCATGCGTCTAAATCAGTGTCTAGGATAGAGCGTAATGTTAATGCAATATCGGAAGCAACGACGTGACCAAAACCTACATGCGCGATAACAATTCGATGCACATCGCTCAATAAGAAGCTTTATTTACAGTACGCATACTTATGTCCTACCGTTTTTCTTCGGGTGAGAATATCCGTTCGCAGATACATAAAAACAGTTGCTTGCACTCCGATCTTTTTCACTGGCAACACAGCACCGCAACGAACTTCGGCTACGCCATTCATGTGCGACTAGCACGGATGTCGTCGCTCGAACAGTGGCTGCTGTTGCCATTGCTACGCGGTCCTTTCAAACATTGCACCAGACGTTGTCAGCATGTACCCAAAAGGGCATAAAAGTCGTATTTCGCGTAGTGAAGAACACAAGCCAGGGTCACGCAGCACGAAACCACAGTCAGAACCTGAGCCGACATCATGAGCCAGTGAGCAGCTTCGTGGTAGACATAAGCCTTTTTCTGCACTTTAAAACGTCGCTCTTGCATTCATCGTTGTCAGCAAAGTGATCCACGCTAACGTACTTGAAGCTGAAAATGAGCGAGCTGCAGGCATGCCTATAACACTTTCTGGAAGGAAATACGGGAAACAAATTGACGAAACGCTGTCACGGAACGACACTTCGCAAATGTAAACAAACCGTCAGCCATGAGCACTGCCGACTCCGCCGAATGCGCCCGGTCGCTGGCGAGGCGCACAGCCTCATGGGAAGTGCCACGTGACCAAACTCTTTCGGCGGAGGGGAGTTTTTTAAAATTCCCTGTCGGAGTTTTACGGGAGAACAAGATTTTTAAGCGGAGTAAAATCGCGTCATGTCGCCCTAATACTCCCGCAGCTAGCCAGCGGAGTGAAACGAGGGAATGGCGCTGTTTTGCTCCCATACATTGGAGTAAATAGTTGAGGAGGGGAGGTTTTAGGGCACATCACCTGTTAAAAACTCCCAGGTGGGTTTATTTTCGTTTACAGTGTACCGCGGCAGATGGCTGCTGTAAAGAAAGCTCTCGAGGTGGTAAACCGTGGCGCCACTACGCGCTTGTACAGGTTTGAATTTTACCTCTTTCGAGCGCATTGATTAATGAAACAGCCTTCACGCTGGCCGAAAAACAAGCAGAAGGACAGGGCATGCGGTATCGGCCAGACAGCCACGTAAGAAACATTGCCTCGAAAAGTCATAGGCGCGCGATATAAACTATGGCGATATAGGATCGCCGATAGAAAGGCTGTAAATTCTTTAATATGTATGTTTATACCCACGCTGCAAGCGTCATTTTTTAAAAATACACTTTAGGGTCGCTAAAGTCGGGACGCGCAAGCGCGTAAGGCTTTCAAGTTTTTCATACTTCGTAGGTTTTGTTCTGAGCCTGGAAATAGACCGGGGGGACATGTAGAAACTGGTTACAGTTTATCCTATAACTTTGCTGTTGCAATAAAATGGCCTCACGTAACTATGTTGTTACGTTATCACGTTATCGCATGGCTATGTCACATAAATATGTCGTGTCTTACGAACCGCCAGATGAGGTGCGATTCGCATCCACTAGAATATAACAAGTGTAAACGTACCGAGTTGGCATTGACCTCGAAGTCGTAGTTCTGCACTTGCAGCAGTATAAGCAGCCACTGCCTCTGGAATTCGCTGTGCACCTTGTCGAAGTAGGTCTTTGCATCCGGTCCGGACGTAATGAGTGGCATAAGGTGCAAGACCATAATGAGAAAGAAGACCGGAGCCATGGTTCTGGAAGAGCACACTCATATGAAGGCGCGTCCCAGAAATTGAGGCTAAGCATGAGGATGCGTCATTACAGCCAGCAAGCGAGTATTGCAAATCATTGCTCTGAGTTTGCGTCTATAAACTGTGCAGGCTAAAACAGTTAAAATCTCCGTCTATAAGACCTGGATAGAGCCCAGTCATAGCGGTCATGGCGTACGTCTGTTCCAACCATTTCGACGAACGAAAACAAATCAATTGCGTTTCGGTTGATTCAAACGTCAAGAGGGCGGAGGGGAAATTCTTTCGATAGAGCATACCATACCCGAATGCGTAACTATAGTTTTTTTAGCATGGTCCCAATCCGGTATCTCGCTGCGCGTAGCAAAAGTGTTGTGTGCATGCACACGCGCACGCTCCCAGCTGCGCATCGCACTAAGGCAGCTGCATCTGTGCAAATGGCACGCTGCCGCTGCGGTTCACAATGTTGGTATTTACAAGTGCCGCTTGGTGTCACGCTGAAACACCCTGCGGTCTATAACGTATCTGCAGCGCCTAACGGTTCCGCAACAAAATTACCTGATTAGTCTTCTGACCGTAGCTAACACGAACAAGACGACTCCGGTCCTCTTTTGCTTGCACACGACATAAGCGAGGAGAAATCCGCTGCAAGAGAGAGAGAGCATTGGTGAAGTTGGTAACCACCATAAACTTTTCTAGCAAAGAATACACCAAACCAATTATCGCGATGAGGAATAAAGTACACTTTACCCCGCGTAACCACTTCGAAACATTGTTTAATGCGCGGGGTCTTAAAGGTGGTCACGTGTAGTTATGCTGAAGAGGGAAGCCACGCTTACAATGCGGCAGTACTCACCTCAGGAAGAAGAAACAGTCGACGCTCATGAACCCAACCGCTGTAAATATATTTTGCCATTTTTCTGCGTATATTATGACGTTCACCATGCGAGCTAAGGAAAGTAGAAATAAAGAGAAAGGGCTTTAAGTTCTTAGCTGGTCACCGCATGGATGCACGGTAAAATTAAAGCTCTACAAAAGCAAAGCAATACACGTTCATATGTTTCTTTTTGAAATTATTTTTGTTGTTGTTGTTGTATGGCCCAGTAACGACTAAGGCTACGTTGCACGAACGTACATCTGTGGCTCTTAACCTCAAAGAGTCCAGTCCTAGAACTTACCAAGAATTAAAAGGTTTCATAACATTGTAAATATAACAGAAGAGTTCGATCTATGCACAGAGGTATACGTTTCGAATGCGGTTCATGTGCATTCGTGCCTTCGTACTCTGATACATCAATAATACTCTCATAATCCAGCAAACCTGAGGACCTTTCGCTTTTACATGCCGCCAGTAAGCGCAAACTTTGACTGCCGTTCTCTGGTAAATGGCTTTGTTAAAAAAGTATGGAGTTTTACGTGCCAAAACCACTTTCTGATTATGAGGCACGCCGTAGTGGAGGACTCCGGAAATTTCGACCACGTGGGGTTCTTTAACGTGCACCTAAATCTAAGTACACGGGTGTTCTGGCATTTCGCCCCCATCGAAACGCGGCCGCCGTGGCCGGGATTCGATTCCGCGACATCGTGCTCAGCAGCCCAACACTATAGCCACTGAGCAACACACGGCGGGTTCCAGTGGCATTGTGGTATGAAATGGCATGAACCTTTTTTACCATACCTTTTTGCAGCATTCACCGCCCATATTTTTTTCTTTGTAGAACTTGATCAAACCCTACTTTTTAATTGGACAGTACAAATAAAAAAAAAGATGCAGGTCCAATACAGATGTTTCAGTCTAGTAGGTAAATTGAAGGTGAGTTTATTGAAGCGGTTAATTAAATGTCATACAACTAACGGTGATGAGCTATTTCAAACTATGCCACGTGCAATCTCATGCAACGTTAATTTTTATGCACCGCGAAGGCAACAACTTCATTGTCACGACAGTTTTATTTATGCACTACACTGTTCCCAAGATATGCGAAATGCAAACGCCAAATCATGCGGATGTACAGTCTGAGGCGTTACGAAGTGATGCCATGAGGACGAACGTGATGTATGATTCTCGTCGACGGAATTCTAGTGATTAGAGGTGTATGCAAATATAAGTACGATACCTAATATATTCATGTTCAATTGGAACATCAATAGTTAAGGCAAGCCCCCCCTCCACCCCCCCCCCTCCTCCCATGAAAGGGAAAAAAAAAGCATTCATGCCTTGTGAAAGTGGCGTGTGCTGCAGTGAGCTTTTTATTCGCGAGCTTCAGTATTTTGCGCTTTGGACCAAACCTTTGGTTTCGGAGTCATTCACGGGCAGTCAATTTGGTGAAATGGCAAGATTAGATAACTATTGTAATCTCAGCGGGCACTTTTCAAGAGGTAAATTTTGCCGAATTTCAAACTGTAGTTCGCGTGAATCAGGGGCCCTATAACGTAAAACTATTCCAATATGTTTCTATTCCAATCTCCTGACGTCCAATTTGCGTAACCACCGACGCAAGCACCGGGCGGTCGCCCACAGGGTTATCTGTACAGACAAATCAAACACTCTCTTCGTCCATAGGAGGTCACTTTTGTTTGCTTGAAAAACGAATAACATTGCCTACACTGAGCGGCTTATTGTATCTAATTGGCTGACAAGAGGCGAGGAGAACGCACAAGTGGAGAGGGATCCGCGGGGGCAGAGCCAGTGCACTGAAAATCCATAACCGGATGAATAGGGTGGGGCCGGCGTCTGCGATTGGTCGGCTTTCCCTTACTTAGCTTGTGGTGGCTAGTCGAAAATCGCGGTGGCATGCAACGGAAGCTTAAGAATGACGCTAAAACTGACCCTCAGGGAAGAAGAGTTGGCAGAATGAGGTGGTAAACGTGCCGAAAGTGCTCGAAAACGTTACACGGCCACGCAAGAAGTCTTATTATACGCAAATGCACCCATGCTCTCCGGCAGGTGGGAGTAGCCAGCGTCTCAGCGATCAGCGGCAGCCATCTTTTATTCCTTTCGGTACGGGGCAGCCTGCGGCTATTCCGAAGAAAATTTAGTTTTGTTCGGCATATTAATGCATCTTTATAGCGTACGCGTCACTTTGACGCGGTGAGTTTGTGCGGTTTTGTGACGTCGCGTGACAGGCAGGTGAAGTGGATGCAGCCCGAAAAATTTTTACCGATAGCCGAGGGCTAATGGCGAGAAGGGGTCGAATCAGAAATAACCGTTTTTCTTTTTTCCGTCAAATCATGCATAATCAGTGTGTACACATCATATCAGATGGGGAGCTATCGCGGTTTTCGTGACGTCGCGTGACAGACAGGTGAAGTGGGGGTGGTCGAAAAAAGTTTATCACCAATCGTGGAGGGCTGATAGCAGAATTGGAACAGAAAAGTTTGCAATAGTTTTACGTTATTGCGTCCCAGGAGAATTCGGCACTCGCGAAAATGAAGTCACTCGAGATATTTGGGTACAGGTTTTACGTGAAGAGCGAGTAGAAAGTTTCGCCAAGGGGCATAACTTTTAGTAAAACGCATAAGAAGCCACGACACAATAAATCAAAGGAAAGCATTGGGGAAATTAACCGATAAATTTTAAAGCAACGTTTTTCTCTGCCTTTCGAGCACTTTGCCGGTGGTGTGCCGGTATTCCTTTCGCTAAATTTTGGGGCGCTATAACGTAAAACTATTCCAAGCTTTTCTATTCCAATTCTGCAATCAGCCCTCCGCGACTGGTGAAAAAGTTTTTTGGACCATCCCCACTTCACCTCTCTGTCACGCGACATCACGAAAACTGCGATAGCTCCCCATCTAATATGATGTACGCACACTGATTATGCATGATTTGACCGAACAAAAGAAAAACAGTTATTTCTTATTCGACGCCTTTTCGTCATCAGCCCTCGGCTATTGGTCAAAAGTTTTCGGGCTACACCCACTTGACCCTCCTGTCAAGGATGCATTAATATGCCGAACAAAACTGAATTTTCTTCTGAATAGCCGAAGGCTGCCCCGTTCCGAAAGGAATAAAAGATGGCTGCCGCCAATCGCTCGCACCTGACGGAGAGCATAGGTTTATTTGCGTGTAATAAAACTTGTTGTGTGGCCGAGTAACGTTTTCGAGCACTTTCGGCACGTTTACAACCTCGTTCTGCCAACTTTTCTTTGCTGAAGATCCGTTTTAGCGTAATTCTTAAGCTTCCGTTGCATGCCGCCGCGAATTTCGACCAACCACGCAAGCTAAGTAATGGAAACCGACGAATCGCAGACGCTGGCGCCACCCTCTTCGTCCGGTTACCGATTTTCAGTGCAGTGGCTCGGCCCCATCGAATCCCTCTCCACTTGACCGTGCTCCTCGCCTGTTTCAGTCAATTAGATAAGGCAGGCTGCTCCATGTAGGCAATGTTATTCGTTTTTCAAGAAAACAAAAGGGACCTCCTATGAATGAGGAGAGCGTTTGATTGGTCTGTTCAGACAACCCTGTGGGTGACCGCCCGATGCCTGCGTTGGCGGTTAAGCAAATTTGACATCAGGAGATTCGAATAAAAATATATTGGAATAGTTTTACGTTATAGAGCCCCTGTTCCGCTGTTTTCACCCACCGTTCATAGTCGGCCGATACCGGTGATAACCTGGGCGGAGCCGTACTCGGACCACTGAAGAAGTGTGAAAAGGTATCTAGCAATTGAATAATGTGATAACATAATCCCGGTACTGGGGCGCTATAACGCAAAGCTATTCCGATATGATTTTATTCCATTTCTGCCGCAAGCACTCCACGATTCTTAAAAAAGGTTTCCTGCCAGCCCCACTTGGCATGTCTGTCACGCGACGTCAAGAAAACCGGGAACATTCCCCATCTGAAGTGACGTGCACACGCTAATTATGCATGATTAAGCCAAACAAAAGAAAAATAAATATTTCCAAATCTGCGGCTTTTTCGCCGTTAGCTCTCCGCTGTTCAAAAAATTTCGGCTGCGCCCACTTCGTTTCCCAGTGAAACGACGTCTCTGAACGACAAAAAAAACACCATGTCAAAGTGACATGTACAGACTACAACTGCATCTTTTTTTCGGAATAACTGGAGACTGGCCCGTTCCCAATTGCAATAAACGATGGCTACCCGCCAATCGCTCTGGCATCGGCTACTATATAGAATCTCTCGGGAATAATGGCTTCTCTACGTATAGTAAATATTTTGCGCAGCTGTATAACGTTGTCGAAATGTTTCAACTCGTATACGACGTCACTCATCCAATTCTTTTCGTTGAGGAACCGTTTTAGCAACACTTTAACATTTCTTTGCACGCCGCCGCTATTTTCGACCAGCCACCTTAAGCTAAGCAAGAGGAAGCGAGCCACTCGCAGACACCGACACCGCCCTCCCCGTCCGGTTATCTCCTTTCACTGTTCTAGCACGGGCCCATCAAAACCCTCTCCACTTTTACGCGCTCCTCGCCTGTTGTCAGCCAATTTGATAAGAAACACCTGCCAAGGTAGGCAATGCTATTCGCTTTCAAAGCGAACAAAAGTGACCACGGATAAACGAGGAAGGCGTTCGATTGGACTGTTCAACGTTGCGGGTCATCACCCGATGCTTGCATCGGCAGCAATTCAAGTTCGACGTCCACAGATTGGGATAAAATTAGAATGGAATGTATCACGGAATAAAAATTCAGTGATAAAAAAAGTTGACGAGTGGTGCAAAAAAATATCATCATCAGCAATGGCTCATACCCGAAAAAATATAGCGTAATCTGGAATGGCTTATGCCACCGTAAGCAAGCAAAGATGCAATGACTGAATATCAAGACACGAAAGAAAAAAAAAAGAAGGAAGGAAAGAAGAAAATATCAACATCAGCAATGACTCATACTCCCGTAAGTGAAAGATGAAACGAAAGCGTGTACACGTATGTGTTATCGACAGCATAAACGTCAAAAATTAGCAGTGTTTTTTTGTGACCATAGAAGTAGGTAGTCATGTCAAAAAGATATTTTTGCTTTGAATTCGCACACTATGAAGAAGACAGATTGAAAGGGGAGCGCATCTTTGTGAACTAAATGACGCTTTACCACAAGTTTGGAGCAATGCTTTGTTGGTGGAGCGGCTCTATGGAATACTTTTTTTGAGAGTAAGGAAACATTGAGATTAGCAGCAGCTAGACGGGGAACAAAAAACGCAAAACTGTGGTGTATATGATGGAGTTGCCTTTAAGATGCAGCCATAACAGTTCAGTAGATGAGCAGAAACAATATTAAAAATGAGTATTGGAATGAAAAATAAATTATAGACCCACCTCACAAGAACGGCCACAGTTTAATATTTTTCATCAGTGATTTATATTTATCCATTTATGGCAGGTTAATGGTGCATGTAACTCTTTTGAATGTTGCTTTTGACGCATCGTGGCATCCCATTTTTATGCTGAAATCTGTTTTCAAATTCAAAATCAGTCTGTAGATGCCACAGCCGGAACGGGAAATGTGAGTTCTTGCGTCACCGAGATCAAATGTAGCGATGTCGTGATAATGCATTGCAGGAAGTAGAAGAAATTACTGCTTATGCAACCGAAAGCATTTCCTCTATTGATCAGTTGGTGCACAGTGCCTTCAGTAGCATACATGATGATTGTATTCATTCATCTCAGAGACTTTGCAACTGCACTGCGACTGGAAGTAAATGTTGGTGTCACTTGCGAACAAATTAAACACAGAATGTGCCTTTTCAGAGTATATGCCTGATATACGAGGGGCATTCATAAACTTGGTATTATCAGCACCATAAACTTGGAGCAGGTGTACACATTAGGCATCAACATGAGTGCACGTCCTTGTAGTTTTAAGAGAATATAAATATTAAGTCCTATACAGCACTCGAATTCACCGCTAGAGGCGCCAAACCAAAAAGAGCAACGTCAATTGAGAAAGTTGGCTGAAGAACGAGCAGTCGTCCGGGTTTTCTGCATTTCAAGGGACAAAATTCTAAAGAGACTCACGCCGAGCTGTACGGTGTGCAGTGTCGGTCACTACATATAGTAACCAGCTCGACATGAATCTCCTTGGCATTGTGTCTCTTAAGATGCAGAAACCGGATCGATGCACATAAAAACAATTGGAACTTGGGGGTGGGGAGGAGGTAGCAGGGATCCCGCCTAGATCACCCAATGCGTGACCCCTGCTATACTGGCAATCCGATCTTAATGAGAATCAGTGATGCGTGTTATCCTACTATTAGTCGAGTGTGTTCCTTGCTTTTATTTATCATATCATGAAAAGCTAACAAAGACGCCAAGGACCACATAGGGGAAATTAGTTATGCTTACTTATTGAATTAAAGAAATGATAAATTAATGGCAATGAAAGTGGCTGAAAAAACAACTTACCACAGGTGGGGAACGGTCCCACGTCTTCACATTACGCGTGCGATGCTCTAACCAATTGAGCTACCGCGGCACCGTTTTCCAATCCACTTTCTTGGCTATATATGTTTTACTACTTCAACTAACCCTGGGAGTGTTAACCAGCGCCACCACTCACAAACCTTGGCGGCGGATGTGGAACATCCTTTCTGCCACAGGCGCCACTTGTGACGCCTGCGGATATCAAGCGACTCCAAGTTGATGGCGGCAAGGGTTTGCTGCTTCTCAAAGTAGTGTTTGTCCGCAAACTACTGAGTCCGTTTTGTTATCTTGTGCAGCCTGTGCTTTGCTGAGCGATTCATTTAAATGATGAAGTGGCGGCAGGCGCACCCTGCGTTTGTGGCTAATGTACACACCGTACAGCGGAGTAGAATCTCGCAGATTACTTCTGGGGCACTGCAAGCGAGACTGATTGCAGTGGTACTCGCATTAACGTCCACAGTCATCTTCCTCTTCTAGCTCCTGCTGCTGCTTGCCAACAGAAGCAGCAGTTACGGAAGATGGTGTGAAAGAGGTTAATAGAAGAGTGGCACAAAGCCAAGGTCACGTACCCAGTGACCCAAGCTGGTCCGACAGTTGCTTACGAACCCGCTCCCTTCAACATAGCAGTCCCATACTTTACCCATCAGACCATGGACTACACAGTGACACAAGTTGGCGGGAAAATGGTTAGAGACAAACACCCGACATTATGTTGAGTATCCAAAGAATACTAATCACATTAAAAAATACTGAATGCTTTTCGTACTTTGGCTTACTTGCCATCTTTCTTGTTTGTGCTGGATAAATGCTTGTTTTTCTGAAGCATGTGACATCCCAACAGATGAAAAGCTATGAAACTAGTTAAGTAAGATTAGCATTCTATATCTGCAACAGGCACTATTGTTTTGATTTAGTTGCAGTGCGGCTGTTGTGTAAATGTGCCTAAAAGCCATAAGACTACCTTGCTAACATTTGCTGAAACGTGCAGGTTCACATAGGTTGGAGGAATGTTCATTAAGGAAATGATCCTGGCCCAGCTTACCATGGCCTTCCATGGTGGACCAGAAGAGTTTGCAAGGGCTGTGATTCGTCGTGTGTTTACAATGGAGGAGGGAGGTCATGGGCCACTCACTCATTGGAAACCAGAATACCAAGAGGACAAGAAGAGGCTCCTGACCCCACCAGAGTCAACGCTGTTATAGGCAAGTGCCATACATCCCTTGCCGTTGCGTTTATGTATTAACATCTTGTATTTTAAATTCATAAATTACCATTATCATAACAAATGACTTTCAAGTAGCGTGTGTCTGCAACTACGTGCTACATAACCTACCATTTCGAATGGCTGTTCATGTGATCTTAAGCGCCTAATGCCTGCATGCTGAATTTTTTCTAAATTTTAAACCTTGCCTCAACTGCCAGAAGTCCTTGGAGGCTCCACCAGTGAAAATGAGATGCATTTGCGCATTATTAATGCTACTTGACTGTGATTGCAATGGACAGTTGTCTGTGAAGCAGGCTACCAATCTAGTAGCTTGGAAGACATAGTCGTATACGTGCCGAAAATACTCGATAACGTTATACTGCCGCGCTTAAAGGTTTATTATACGAAAATAAACCAATGCTCACCGGCAAGTGCGAGTAGCCAGTGCCTGAGCAATCGGCGGCAGCCATCTTTTATTAATTTCGGAACGGGGCAGCCTCTGGCTATTCAGAATAAAAATCCAGTTTTGTACAGCATATTAATGTATCTTCCTCGCGTACACGTCACTTGGACGCAATGAGTTTACGCGATTTTGTGACGTCTAGTGACAGACACGTGAAGTAGGTGCAGCCTGAAACCTTTTTACCCATAGCATAGGGTCGATGGTGAAACGAAATTGAATCAGAAATAATTAATTTCCTTTTGTTCGGTCGAATTATGTATAATCAGTGTGCACACGTCATGTCAGATTGGGAGCTTGCGCGGTTTTTGTGACGTCGAATGACAGACAGGCGAAGGGCCAGTGGTCCAAAAAAGGGACCAATCGCGAAGGGCTGATTGCAAAATTGGAATAGAAAAGTTCATAATAGCTTTACGTTATAGCACCCCACATCTATGACATCGAGGGTGTGAGCTGTTTCTCTTTGAGCTCTTCTGCATTTCATACTAAGTGGAGTCCAGTGCCGTTCCACTTTGGACAAATTAAACTGGTCATGCTCTGCAGTTCTACCAGCCAAAACTTTGTATGCAGCCAGAGAAATAAATCAATTTCTTTAAATGATGGCGTAATGTACACCAGACTCTTGCATGTGGAACTTGATTCTTAAAACTCGTTCTGCTTGTTTGTTGTTTTTTCTTGCAGGCTTCCCCTGTCGCACATTTCCTGGTACTAACATGCCCTATATAACGAAAATCCTGGTCTCGCTTCTCGCATGAGACATAAAGTCTCCTAAAGAGCACAAGTTGGACAGCTCAAGCCGAAGCACAAGTGTTGTGCTTTTGTAGCTATCGACATTTTTATGGTAATTTCACTTATATTTGTTATGTTAGTCTGTCGAAGAGACTAATTTGGATTTCTTGAACGAGCATACAAATGTTGTGCTTTTGTCACTCTTGACATTTTCGCCTTAATTTTATTGATTATAATTATGCAGGCCTCCTGAAGAGACTGTGTTGGATGCCTCAAACCAGAATACAATTTTTGTATGTTTTCATGGTAATTTCATTTAATTAAATTATGCTAGTCTCTTGAAAAGCCCATGTAGGATGGCTCAAACCAGCGTACAAGTGTTGTGCTTTGTAGTTTTTGTATGTTTTCATGGTAATTTCATTTAATTAAATTATGCTAGTCTCTTGAAAAGCCCATGTAGGATGGCTCAAACCAGCGTACAAGTGTTGTGCTTTGTAGTTTTTCACTACATTTTTATGTTAATTTTTGATGCAGTTCCAACAAAGATGCTGCTTTTTTTTGCTATTTATATTTTTGGTATTTTGGGTCATTTCATGCCAAGCAACCCAGTTTTGTCGGAAACTGTTGCACATGGTATACGATTTTATGTTTTTATAATGAAACAAAACTAGGTAGACTGAGAAATTTCACGAAAATTTTGGTTTCATACATACATCTGAAAATGCATCTCTGCCATTGTGAAAATGGTTCCGTTCAAGAAAACTGTATTTTACATAACTTAGCACAAATACTTTATTTTATGGCCTCAATACATGAGTAAGAATTAAGAGGTATAAGTTAGCTTGATTTTAAAGTGCAACAATAGCTTTCCTGTAATCTCAATGATGTGCGTGTCATGTATGCATGAAACCAGGTTTTTTTTTCGAATTCTTTTATTCTATCTTTTTGGCGCAATTAACAAACTTGAAATAGAACTTGCATGAGGAATAATTTCTTAAATGCTTCCAGCTGGTCACTAATGGCCACGGTATTTCATACAAAATCCTGAAGTAGTCAAAATTAATAAACCGCTTGGTAGAGAATGATCCACTCAAGAACCTAGTAATTATGACAGAAAACACAGCTGGATCATGCAACAAGCAATGCAGCACAGTAAACTGATACCATGGCATCACTTATTCCAATTGCCATTTTGTTTCAAAGGTAGTTGATGTTTAGTGAAACTGGCACATTCCATTCAACCAATAAATCAGAGGATTATACAGAGAGAACATTTTTAAGATTTACGGAATTTTTAAAAGTCGCCTGTAGCCGATAGCGTAATTCTTGTTCCTGAGCTGAGTTCTTGAAAGAGGCGGACATTAGTAGCACAATCTAAACAGATAATTAACAAATTCTCGCAAATTTACAAATTCACCTAATGAATTACTTCCTAGTACATATTGCAATTTACAAATTATAGCCGGTGAGTTTGCAAGACGTATCCACTTGAAATGAATTTCCAGGATGATACCAGTTTCGAGGTATTTGCCAAAATATGAGACGAAATACATGGGCATTCCAGTTACTTTTGTGCTTCAATGCATAAAAGAGCCTTTTGCATTTTGCAAAACGAGTGCATCTTTACAGCCAGTTTGATGGCGCGTATCTCGAAACTGGTGTCATTCTGGAAATTCATTCCAAGTACATACACCTTGTAAACTCACCGGCTGCAATTCGTAAATTGCACTTGGTGCCGTAAAGTAATTAAGAAGTTAATTTGTATTTTTTTTATTAAATGAATATGGTTTTGATTTCTTGTGCAAGTAATGTCTGCCTCTCTGAATAATCCAGCTCAAGGATGAGAATTATGCAATCTGCAACAGCCGATCTATAAAAATTCCATAAAACTTAAAAATAACCACCCCGTATATCAGTGCCTGCCGTGATCTCGAGCGAATCGTGTCATGGTTACTATCACTGGCGACCTAATAAATAAAGCAAGCACCTTTTATGAGTCTTCTTGTTTACTGTCATGCCAGTGTGGTGGCACATTTATTTATTCGTTTTTAGTCATTTATTTATTTACTTATTTTCGCTACTTATTTCAATTTGGAAATGTTTCTTTTTTTACTTTAGGGTTACACAGACTTTACGTTTGTCAATATTCGACTTTGTTATGGTGTCAAGCTGCAGGCAGTTTGTACTTTGCAATACTTTTTAAGAAGTTTGGGATATTCTGAAGCTACAAATGGTTGTATATTTACACAAATGGTTGTTTAAATATAAACACTTCGCCTAGAAAAATTGTTTTTTGTCCACATCAATTTTGCACTGTTGATTTTGTGAAGAAGCATTGGCTTTGCTGTATTAAGGCAATCGAAAAACTGGCATGACGGTTCTGCAAACAGCTTTACAATATATTTTATTATAGGCCATCTAAGAGCATGTTCTTGAGCCCTGGGTGACCTAGGCTTGCTATACAGAAGCGCCTGTATTTAAAATTGCCCTGTCCTCTCATATACAAGGACTGTATCAACGTGACATCAAAGGCAATTCTATGTGACGAAACATAGCTCAGCAGTATTTTAAGAAAAATGCAGTTTTCAACACTGCTCAACATACATTGCAGGCATATTTCAATGGGCTTCCAATGTTGACGTACAATATACAGTTCCAACTATATTTCAATAGGCTTTCAATATTGACGTGCAACATACCTCAACAATGCTTTACTGGTAGTTCAGTGTTGGCAATCAACACATCTTCAACAATGCTTTATTGGGCTTTTAATATTGGCATTCAAGGTGGTTTCAATAATACGCCAATGACCCCTCAAATTGAAATGCGTCAATGATGTTTCGACAAAATTTCGCGGGCCAGTTATCAACACTCGTCAGCAACTTCCTCAGTAATACCATAACAATGCCTCAGTACACTTTCAATGTCCTTAGTTGACGTTGACCAATAATATTTCAAACATTTTTCTACATTTTTTGTTAAATTATGCGGTTTTACGTGCTTAAACCACTACCTGATGATGAGGCACGCCGTAGTGAGGGACTCCGGAAAAGTGGGCAACCTGGGGTTCTTTAACGTGCACCTAAATCTAAGTACACGGGCGTCCTCGCATTTCGCCTCCATCGAAATGCGGCCGCCGTGACCGGGATTCAATCTCGTGACGATTTTTTGTAAGGAAGATCATACGACACCAGCGCTTTGCCTTAATAATAATAAATACTAATAAATACTGTTTATTCTGACATGTGTACATAGACAAAAATGTGTCATGCCGACGAGATGAGGCAAAAGGAAACATACAAAGCATGTTTCCTGAGTGGCCTACATCCCAGTTCGTAGTCTATCTCTACTAGGTCTCTGTTTCGTACTTGTTTATTTTTGCCACTGAAATTTACATGCGAAATGATAAGAACAACAACTCCGGTGTTCTAGTATTTCAGCTCCTGTCAAAGAAGTGACTGATTGAAAATAATCGAAGACTCACGTACACCAGACATCCGAAGGAGCACCATAACTGTGTCCTACAAGGATCCAGACAATGCTGAAGAAACGAATGCCATGCAGAAATTTCATGCTGTAGGAGTCGGAGGTCTTGTCTGTCGCTATGTGGAGCATCATTCGGGTATTGGACACCACAGAAAATGGCGTCAGAACGGAAAGTAGCATATCTGAAAGCAAGACGAAAAAACGGGAGAGAGGGAATACTTGTTACCAGAAGCGCGAACAGTGAGAACAGAGAAGAAATTACTTAGGACGACCACTGAGCTTCGGCAAATTGTTATTGCAGAAAAACGAGCAGCTATATCGGGGGTTTCGTGGTATATATAAAAAAAAGAAATGTTGTGCACCTTACGCGAATGAGACCAACGGCACATTGTTTGTAATCGGCGTGGTTTACACAGACTATATTAATTTGGAAATACTTAACTAGAAGTTTAATTACACACATTTTTATACATATTTCTTTGAAGGCATAACTTTAGTATTTCAAAAGTTGTAGTGTGCGCTAAGAAACATCCAATAGATTGTCTGTATTACATCATATTTTATGTGGCTTTCGAAAAAGACTGCAAAATATGAAGAAAAAAATTGTCCCTGCGAGTTTGCGCGTTTGGATTGCAGCTTTTTCAAACATGGTTCCAGACAACGAAGCCCGCATGCCTGAAATTTCACTACAAATAGTTGTGAGATAGAATACAATTTAATATGAAGCTCATGTTGCTTTGTATCTCACTTACACCTCCCCCTCTTCGGCCCCCCAAACAGTTAGCTTACTAGTCCTATCGCTCGGAGGAGCTGCGTCATCGGTCAGCGTCGTCGGCACAACATCACTCGATAACACTGTTGTCCTGAACACGTTTTTAGAAACCTTTGTTGCGTGCAAAAACATTAAGAATCCAGATTTTCAAAGGGAAAAGAAAAGCAAAGTAGAAATATTGCATTAAGATGGAATTAGGCATTTCGTGATTAAGTGCACCTAATGTCTTCTCAAAGTGAAAAACCATGCTTCAACAAAATAAAAATAAAATAACAGAACAGGAAGAAGCATAAGTGTTTGTGTCTGAATGCAGTCATGATATTTTTATAAACATTCTCCACTTCAATGCTACGTGTCCGTGCACTTGGACATTAAGCCGCATCTCTAATGTCTTACAGAGGAATAAATAATAAAGCGTGTGTTTACGGGGTCAGTACTTAGTGAGACGCTCGTTACACTGTACTGCGTATAAAGCGCGAAAGTTTAACTTCGAGTCAGGAAGACTAATGCACGAGGACAAGCGCTCGTCCTCGTGTATTCGTCTTCGTTGCTCTCTGTGAAACGCTCGCGTTTTAGACAAAGAATAATGCATCACACGCTAGCCCGAGATCAGTTACGCTACCTTCGTTATACTCACTCTTGGCTGGCCCTTTCTCCTTGCTGCTGGAGCAACACACGTCCACTGCTGTTCCAAGCGCGATCAGCAAGGTAAGAGCCCCGAGACATGCTCTGCCAAATGAAAAAACACGACAATGGCGGAAGAATGTCGCTCGACGTTTTTTTTCTCACCGCTCTTATAAGTAAGCATCACTGGATAGGGCCTTTGCGCATACTCACAGAATTATAAGTTGTGTCTTCGTAATAGCAGGGGGTAAAGATGTGACGCAGTTTGTGATAGTGACGTCTATAATACCAGGAAGCACTGTAACAGTAAAGCGATGCACTGCGTGAATACGGCTGTTGTTCTTGTAGGATTCGATTCTTGTTGAGCACGCGTGATATCCCCAATACAATGAAGATACGCGTTAAAGAACCCAAGTGGGCAAAATTAATTCGGAGTGCCCGTCTACGCAGTACGGCATGCCTGGTAACCTGATCGTTGTTTTGGCACATAAAGCCCCTGATTTATTGTTCGTTTTTAACAATAAATGCCACCGTTTGGTTCATATTGTTTCTTATATGTGCGCTGAAGCCAGAGATGAAATTCAAGGGTGGGAAGGGTTGAAGGAACCCACCTGCTTTTAACAGGGAGTTCAGTTCTCGCTCGCTGCAGGCATCGAGCACGCAGATTCCTAATCGTAGTATCGGAACCCTCTGCTCGTAAACGTGCTCTCGAAATTTCGGTACCTGTGTGAGAAACAAAAAAAAAAAAATTTTCAATCAAAACACTTGTTCAAGAGCATTTCAATGAAATCGTTATGGAAGAGATTCTCGTTCCTTAAAATCACCGTAAAAGAAATTATTAATTCAACTCTATCGCTAGACAAATGCCCGACGCATCGTAAGTGGCCGTTCGATAAGCCAGAGAGAGACAAAAAACAACAACAGCAATACCTTTATCAACTCTACGCAATGTCTTTGTAGGCTTACATCATGAATAGTATTAGTTGTTAAAATTAAACCCCTAAATACCTACTAGCATTTCCCAATAATATCTAACTTTCCGATTTTCTTAATGAAGGAAAGGTTTGAGCTGTTCTGTTCAGTTTTAAATTGGTTGCAGTGGAGAGATTGTCGTGGAAGAGTACATCAGTTTCGCCATTTTGCTGTGCCTTACACAAAGAAAAAATAATAAATGAAAAAAGTGAGAGTAAGAAACATGATAAAGACAAGCATGCATCGATGGTGAGTTCCATTAGTATAGATTAGATTAGCCCACACCGCAACACACATGCGGCATGGCCTTTCAGTTTTAACCACTAGAGCGTGAGTCTTCCATCTTCTAGCATGGATGACAGGCAGTGCTGCGCACCTCCAAAGCCAGCTTTCCTTTAACTCGGATAAAAGGGTTTCCTAGATTTCCCTAGATTTGTGCGAAATTTGGTTTTCAGTATCAATCTGTCTTCTGCAATCACAATTTCTTGTGTGCATTATGCAAATAGACACAACATTTTATAGCTGACATTTATTTTAAGTACATTTTAATATATTCTAATTATGAAGACACTCGATTAACGAGGAAATAATGTCGTTGTGCAAGTTGGCACGCTAACTACCTAGCCTACTGCAAGAAGTGATATTCACGCATGAAGACGTTAGCATGTAATATACGTTCTTGTCCAAAGATGTTTTGCAACTAAACCAAATGGCCAAGATTATAGGAACTTTATAAGAAATGTAAGGAAGATGGGCGCCAGACTTCCCTTACAGAATGGAACGGTGTGAAAACAGCGCGTAACTTTACGACACCAATGTAAAAGATATTACCATAAATTTTTTAATGCCGCGCACTGACGTAGCACCACCCCACTTACGTGCGTATGCATCATTTGCAGCGGAGCACGGATATGCGCGGCTAATTTTTGTATTTCCTCTAAATCAAAACTCGCCCAAACACACGACCAGTGGGACTCTGTCCAAAGTTACTCTGTCTATGGTGGTTCCGGGTAAATTTGAGTCTGCGGGTGCGTAGTCGGCCGTTTAGCGCCACAATAGCATTGTCGAGCTCGGCGCTAGGTATACATGTCCGCTTGCATCCAGATTCGCCCGTGCTGCTTCGTTTGGTATTCCAGCATAGGCTGGTTTCGCCGGTTAGTGATAATGTATACTTCATTCAGAGTGCACATACATCGGCAGCGCAGCTCGAAGTATGAACTGCGCAATCGCAGCAGCAGTGCTTCCTTACAGGGCCCATGGTATCCACAGACTGTCGTTTACTTGGCAAAATGCGCTCACGGCGCTGCAGTACATTCAAAAGTTTTACTTCGCATGCTAATGCAAAGATAATTTTGGAGGACTGAAATCAAAAGTATAACACCATAAAAATTTCTCAAGCGGGCAACTGACGGGTGTGCGTACGCAAAGCCGCATTGAAGCACATCAGCATCTATACGACGCTACGAACAGCCGTGGTTGCTTTTAGTGGCTGTGGCGTTCGGCTGCTAAGCCCGAGGTCACGGACGCCGCGTTTCGATGGAGGCAAAAGGCGAAAACACCCGTGTAACTTGATTTAGGTGCGCATTAAAGAACCCCAGGTGGTCCAAATTATTCTAGAGTCTCCCACTACGACGTGCCTCGCAATCAGATCGTGGTTTCGGTACGTAAAACCCCATATTTTATGATTATATTATGCCACACTACGGAAGCGGCTGCCCATCCAATCTGTACCCGCGTGGTAGATTTGTCGTTATGACGTGGCTCGAGGTCGCTGGTTCGATCCCGACCGCTACACCCGCATTTCTACGGGGGTAAAATGCAAAAACGCTCGTGGTACTCAGATTTAGGTGTACGTTAAAGAATCCCAGGCGGTCAAAATTAAAACGGAGTCCCCCATTGCCGCATGCCCCATAATCATATTGCGGGCTTGGCATGTAAAGTCCCATATTTTAATTAATGTTTAACACTTCACACACGATGCGTTGCGCCATGTGAGGCAGTGACAGTGCTAACCTTCTCGCAGGCTATGAAAAATGGCGCGCACAACAACGCCTGGAGCAAACACGTCTCGCTGTGTGTTCGGTTTACCCCGCGGTTCACTCAGGTAATGTTTAACATCACCTCACCACTCTAGTATTGCACTAAACGAGGATGAGCTTAAAACGTTCGCCTGAAAGCACAGAAAGTTTCGCTGACATTCATTACCGCAGTGCGTGGAATCCGCATAATTTTGTTGTTGTTATAGTCAATCTTCAGTATTTTACCAGAAAATTTACGTTGCACTTATTGGCATCTGCGCCGGGTATATCCCCACCTCCAAAGCTTCACCTAGATCCATGTATCCTGCTGCGGCCAGAAGTTTCTCTATACGCGTCCGGTGACGCTCCAGAGTGGGATAAACCGAAAGTTAACTCATCGGAATGTATCCGCTACGGCTTGAAAGGTCCCTTGCAACTTTGTTAATTAATTACAGGTTTCCGGCATCTACCGGGTCTAGTGCAAAGGATTCACCAGTATATACACATGCTTGGATTCATCGTTTTCGGGCAAACCCCGTTAATTCCCCATTTTCTCACCCTGAACAAGATTTATGAAGATCGAGCTAGGCCATATTGCTCCGCTAAGTATAAGAGCAAATGCCCGTGTTACAGAACGGATAAGCGCTTCCCTCTTTATGTAACGAAGCAGCAAATATACAGGGTGTCCCACGTAATTTGAGCCAAACATTAACTATATGCAAACGCCACGTAGCTGTACAGCACCAAGGTAATGTTGTTTGCCGTCGTTTAGAGATACTCAGATAATTTTTTGCATGCAGCCTAATTAGATGATTAGTCTTAAATATTTAACCAATTTCTCAAATATTATACTTCGATTACAAGTGCCAATAAGAAAATTGTAGAGCAACATCAAAAACTGCCGATGCAGCTTTTCGTTGCTAGATACGCGCTGCATAAAAGCGTTTTTTTCGAGCATGAAGAAGCCCGCAAATACAAGCAAAATTGCCGCGCCACGTGTATTCGCGGCGCACGGTGAATTGATGAGGTAAGCAAACTACTGCAGGTGGCGGCGCCAGGTGCGCTGATGACGTTCCGATCATTATAAGCCGTTATCACTCTTTAGCGCCTTATTCATCCGCGTCGAACCATTATCAACCGTGACTAACCGTACTTCGGCGGCGGCTGCGTATGGCGAGGCCACGCATGCCACTATCTTGAAAGCGATCTGCGATGGGGACACAGTGCGGTGAGTGATGATAGCTTCCCGCACGCTGTGTTCTCGCCGCTTAGTTCACGTTGAAGCGAGAGGCAGCACGAAGGTCAATGTGGTCAAATCGCTCGCTGCTGCGGGCCCTATCCTGAAAGCAATCGTTTCACGCGACGGACGGACGGAGGGACGGACGCACGTTTTTCCTGCTTGGGTAGGCATAGAAATGCTTACGCATTTGAAAGCAAGTGTACACGAAATTGATGATCCTTATGTTTGGGGACAAGACAACACAGGCGTACAAGTATATGATTGTACCAACTACATGAAGAAGTGCTTCCCGTCACGTAATATTCAACAAGATACTCACAGACTCGCAATAGAAAAGATGCAATGGGAGCGCCATGGAATTTAAGCACAGAAACGCACGACGACAATGCTCCGAGGAACACAAATAACACAAGAGTGGCCCACTTAACACTTATGTCCGCACATTATACAATTTATTAAAATCATGTGTGCCTGCCTTGCAGGAATAATTCAGAAGGCCTCATCAAAAGACGGTCAACAGACTCGCTAATCAGCGTGATGGCAAGCCTCACGTGGGCAGGCCCGCGCCTCCCGATTGCCTCGTTCAACTGCCGCCTATACAAAGAGAAGCACAGTGCACCCGGATAGAAAACAACATGACGAAACACCTACTGTCCAATGAATGCGGCGTGTGACATTGTCATTGGAGGAGAATAAATGGGGAAGACGTGGGAGTATCTGTTACCGCAAACACAAATGTACTCCTTTTGACAACGGGAGCGCAGCACATCCCCAGTCGAAGCCCACAGTGACTCGACCAAGGTGTATCTCTCTGTGCATCTCCTGCAGTCTCTCTACGCCGCAGTGCTCCGATTTCCTCATCCCGTGCGCTTCAAAACGGCTACGTTGTGTGTCGAACAGCTTTTTCTACACTTGCATGACACCCGTTTGGAAAAGTTGAGGCGTCACGCTGCCGTCCAATAAGCATTGCGCTTGGTCGAAGCTCGAAGCACGGCACCAGGCACCCTGGCGGCCGGTCTCTTGGAGCCGAGCCTCAATAACGACCCCATTCGACGACGTTGCGTGCGACCTGAGTGTGTAACGAACTGCGGTGCATATCAGGTGTGCGACGAGTGGAACGGCATTACGATTCTCGCATGAAATGCTCCCTTGGGCTCCCGCCAGGGAGCCCGCCGTATTGTCCGCTTCTCCTTATGTCAAGAGAGTCACCCACGCGCCACATATTGCGTGGCTACCAGACTCACACTTTCCTCGACAACAGTCGTTAATGCCGCAAGTTGGCTGTGCGCCAACCAAGCGAAATGACTTGGTGTCACCCACCAACTCGGCACACAGAGGAATGGGTTCATCTACGCGTCTAACTGTTACCACTCTATCACGGTGAGTCTCACGCCGTCGCATTATACACCGGCTGTCGCAGCTATCACGCATCGCGTTTTTTTTAATGAATGGGCCATTCTACGCGAAAATAACTAGGTGCATATTTTTCACTGTCCAGTAGACTAGCCGCCAGTGATTGCGTTGTTGATGCCATTCAATTTAATAAAAACGCCGATCCAATCGTGATAATAGATGTTATGAATGCCAACTTTAGCGACAAGTGGATTCCAAACAGACATAAAGCTAACAGCACAGAGACTCGTAATGTTTGTTGCTGACAACGCAGAATTTGTGAGTGTGAGATGAAGTGATGCCGCGCATGTGGTGTGCGCTTCATGTGTCATCTGATTCTCAGATACTTTTCATGTTGTCTTCATATCTTGGCTGCATCACTAACATCGGGTGGTTTTCGTAGACATATCCTGCAGTGTAAACTCATCAAAGGTTCTCGTTCACTTAAAATATGTGCCAAATCCTCTGAGTCCACTCAGTCCTTCGCAGGCGATATGCCTGTGTGGCCGAGTATATGCACACGTAATTACTGTATTGATTGCTTTGACAAATCAGCGGAACAGACAAATGTGCACTAACCTGTGTGCAGGTAAACAATTTGGTGGTACGCTTGAAGATATGTTAGAAACGCGCTGTATTACTCATCGTCGTTGGCGATAACACAAGCGCCTGACGTGCCTTCTAACGGCTTTTGCAAACAGTGCATTCATCCAAGTGTGCGTTCCAGCTGCATATGATAGCCTAAAGCGTTTGTAATGCAGCGAGCCAACGCATTTCCTTGCTCCATAAAAAAAATTAAAGATGGTAGAGAAAGCAACCCGTTTCGAGCGTATGGCACGCAGAGATAGATCGAGCGAGAGAGACAGAAAAGTCACAGTCTCGCCCGGAAGGCGAAGCATTGATTGCGATAGCAAATTAGTAGACAACTATACGAAGTAAGGATGGCAGCATTATCGGTCGCATAAACTTGGAGACACTCGCTTACTAACTCAATAAACGAGCATGGTGTCACCACGCGCAAGCAAACGTGAACATATCACACTCGATGAGCGCGAACACTCGCTGTCAGAACGCTGGCGAAACCAAGCGTGGCAGCAGCAGCGAGCGAAGTGATCTTTATCTATCGCTTCGATGCAAGAGCGGCGAGAACATGGCGCGTACAAAGCTATGAGGCGTCTAGACATTTGCCTATAGAGATTACATAGACTGAAACTTACAATGAAACTTGCCGGCAGCATGTGGTAGGGTAGCTACGTATGGACAGCAGCACTGCGCCTGAGATCTCCCGTGGTGAAAATGAATTTTCAATTTATTCCGTATCTTCCGGCCTTATTTGGCGTCAGCTGCGAACTAAACGCTAAGCGAGCGTTGAGTGCGCGATTGCTGATCATTTATTATTTATCGAGTATAGGTAAACCGATACCTTGCTGAACTTATGTTTGTTCTCCAAGGCCCGCACTGATAAAGCACTCCTATATGCTAGAATTGTTCATAAGAGCAAATCCCAGTGAATCCAGGTCTTGGACATATTATTAACGAAGGCGGCTGGCCAATGGCTAGTAGCACTTGCGAACGAATATCTTTGTAGAAAGTCACAAAGCTTTTCGTAAAAGAAAATTAAATTATGGGGTTTTACGTGCCAAAACCACTTTCTGATTATGAGGCACGCCGTAGTGGGGGACTCCGGAAATTTTGTCCACTTGGGGTTCTTTAACGTGCACCAAAACCTAAGCACACGGGTGTTTTCGCATTTCGCCTCCATCGAAATGCGGCCGCCGTGGCCGGGACTCGATCCCGCGACTTCGTGCTCAGCAGCCTAACACCATAGCCACTGAGCTACCACGGCGGGTCGAAAAGCTTTTCGTTCGTAAGTTCTCTTACCGTAACTTTTCGTTCGTAAACTTGTGCGTTGCCGTAACTGAAAGACGTCCGACTTTATTCTAGCCGCGCCTATACAGGGTGTTCTTTTTTATACCGCACAGATTTTTTTATTGAAAGGCTAATAGTGTAGCGAACGCTTCGTTTTCACAGATAAGTCAGTGAGTATCAAAAGAGTGATTAACAAAAATTTTGTTTAACTTTTTTTATCAGAGCATTGGGGGCAATTGTCTATATAAGAAATTTGATGACATCCACATTTAAAGCACCCGTTTTTTTTTACCTTCAAAATCGCACGTAATAAATAAATAAATAATAATGGTCCAATTTGAGCGCTCAACACAGCCAATATCAAAAGCTAGCGTGCCGTGAGCACTGAAATGGTGACCTTGCTATCATATCAGACGGAAACGCCCCGTGGCGAAAAGCGAGACGAAGTTTGAAACAACGGCACGGCCAGTCGCGGCAGATACTGATTTGGCAAGTATACCCTGGGACACATGGGCCGCCACGTGGTGTATTCGTATTTGCCGCGACATGCCACCATTCAAACCTCGCCACACACATCGTCACAAGGCATTTCCGTTTGGCGTAACTGCGGGGTGCGCTCGGCTTCTATGTTCCTTTTGAGACATTCCACGAGGAATGTCTCAAATTAGGCACGATTTCAGAAATTAAAAGAATTAGAAAAGACACGGGTGCGTTAAAATGTGGCTGCCTACAAATTTGCCACATAAAGAACTGTCTGCAAGGCTCTAATAAAAACGTTATTTATTTTGTTAATTAGTCTTCACATACTCACGTTGTCAGCGGCAAAGTATGTGCGCCTCGCCGAAGAAGTTGAGCAACTTAACTGCAAGAGCGGGCACGTTGGCTAGGCTCATAAACTTCTTATAAAAATCTCCATGGTAACAATAAGAAAAAAATAAAGCTGTATGCACCCTCGGAGGGCGCCACCATCCAGCCACAGAGGTCCATGCCTTTAGTGCCTTCTACAGACATAATATACGTAAAGTAAGGTACGCAATGGCTGTAGGAAGGGGGATCAGCGTTTACGCTCGTACAGGTACTAAACCAGTACGTTCAAAACAACAAATGCGTGCTTTGTGAATGTAGCATAGCAAGAAAAATGGGAGCGAACATGAAGAACTCTGTATGTAATATATATAACCGAACATTAACGTAATGAAGGACTTGCGCGCAGTGGAGCAGGAGGAAATGTTTAATAAGTGATCATAAAAGAACAATTCCTTTTTTTATCATGTTAAGGGGAGTCTAACGAGGAACAGTAACTTAAGCTGCATTAGTGGGCGTAGCCACAAGTGGTTGCCACACTGATAGCCCCTTGCCCGCCCATACATCTACGCTCCCGAGCTACATTAGTAGCAAAGGGCGACTCTTGCTATGAGATGATACTTAGTCGGCCAGAATACACACGGAAACGATGGAAAAGTGGTGACGCTGCCCGTAAGTTGCCGCACCAGCTCATCGTGACGTCATTGGGTAGGCATCTACTCGGGTCTAGCTATTTGTTTATCGGTAAAGAAAGACTACATTACATATTCAAGGAACCGAAGACTCAACATGGCAGATTTCGAGAACTTATACTAGCCCAAAATGGCCTAAATACGATGAAGTATTCCGAAATTTTCTACGTCACACCGAGTGCTGAGAGAGTGATTGATAGAGAGAAAAAATGTATAGAAAAGCAAGAAGGTTTAGCGAGAGACGTAGTTGCAGCCTCACACGGGGGAAAGGCAGTATGATGATAACGAGAGAGCAAGGGGAGAGGACGAGAAAGGCAGACGAGCACCCTCCGAAAGAAGTAAACCGCACACACTACATAGCAGCAGCAGCAGGCGCCTTTAGAATCTACAATGTAGGCCAGTCAATGTCAGGAACTTAAACTAAATTCTAGGGTTTTAGGGACCAAAACCACGATCTGATTATGAGGCACGCCGTAGTGGGAGACTCCGGATTAATTTTAATCACCTGGCGTTCTTTAACGTGCACGTAAATCTACGTACACGAGTATCTTGTTCTTTCTTCTTTTCTCTCTTTTTTTTATTCCGTCCCCACCGCAATGAGACCGCCTCGGCCGGGTCCAAACCCGCGACCACGACCAGTGGTTTTTGCAGCGATTTCATGCAGCGGTTGCCGAGAAAAACGAATTCTCCTTTTACGTGTATTTAGATAGGAGCACTCGAGCTAAAGCTTCCTCTTAACTACTTGGTCGACACGCATGCAACAAAAGTTCATAATGACACGACCATCCTAATAATGTATTCGTATAGCGGAAAGAAAATGTGTGCGGTATTTGGAAAACCATTGGGGGCTTTTTTCCCCTCTTGGCCGGCGGAGAAGGGAGGCTTCGTTCCGGCCGCGAAGCTCTCCACATCTCTGTAAGGTGCCTTGTGGATGTCTCGTGCTGACGATGCCCTCTCGGTGAGCGCATATTTCCCCCCTCATCTTTTAAGAGGTTCAATGCATACAAGCATTTGTCTCGCAAACCAGATTTTTTTTCAAGGGAATTTTCCACGTCTCAGTAATTTCTCTTGTCGTATTCGAGTGCTGATTGCCGTGTTATAGTTTGTTAACGAAGCTTTCCCCTCAAGTCTAAATATTTTAAGGCAGTTTTCCTAGCCTCTAAAGCCGCTCGAGTTCGCTCTTCTCCTCGAGCGGCCATTTTTCCAAAAAAGCATGCCTTCCAACCGACTATCGCGGACAACATGAGTTTCTTTCCACGTAAGTGTGAGGCTCGGAGCAGGAGCTGTGGCGCTTGAAAGTAGCCTGGGGCCCGACGAACCAACCGACTGAGCTATCTTTCCGGGCAACATCGAAGGGTCACGAGTTCAAATCACCTGTTATGTACCTTTCTTCTTTTTTTCGCCCCTTTTTCTTTCTTTCTTTCTTCTTTTTTTTTTTTCTTTCTTTTAATGTCTTTTCCTTTATTTTATCA
Organism: Dermacentor andersoni; assembly: GCF_023375885.2. NCBI lineage: Eukaryota > Metazoa > Arthropoda > Arachnida > Ixodida > Ixodidae > Dermacentor > Dermacentor andersoni. The sequence goes on from NC_092814.1 coordinate 298,388,984, forward strand.
CTGTACGGGAACCCTCCTAAAAAAAGAAAAAAAGAAAGAAAGATATATCTTCAAATATGTATGGCCTCACACTCACATGTGCAGGTCATAAATACCTGGTTCTCTAGCCGAGTGCCATCCATGCGGTATAACCGAGCTCAGATTGGTCCACCTTGACTGACCAAATAGGGCACCACTGTAGGTTAAATGAGGCGTACAACTCCTGCGGGACCCGCCGTGGTTGCTCAGTGGTTATGGTGTTAGACTGCTGAGCACGAGGTCGCGGGATCGGACCCCGACCACGGCGGCCGCATTTCGATGGGGGCGAAATGCGAAAACACCCGTGTACTTAGAATTAGGTGCACGTTAAAGAACCCCAGGTGGTCGAAATTTTCGGAGTCCTCCACTACGGCGTGCATAATCAGAAAGTGGTTTTGTCACGTAAAACCCCATAAATTAATTTTTAATTTAACTCCTACGGGGACGGTAGAGTATCCGTCTCCAGTGCAAGAGGACCGTGATTCAAATCCCGGTGCCGCGCTATTCTCCACCGGAAAATACAAAAAAAAAACCGTGTGTTGAGAAAATTGCACAAACAGGCCTGGAGTGCGGCCTGATCCCGGTGACAAGAACCGGTAACGCACTCTCTCACCAGAGCAGGATTGGCCACCCTGGTGCAGTACTTGGCCACAACCTCCTATATGAATACAACAATCGAACCCCGGCCCTCAGTCCCCAGCAGCCGCGAAGCAACTGACCACGGCGGCGGTCAGATCTGTGACGCTGCAGAGGGTGCTAAGAATACCTGGCTCCGGACAGGCCGCCATTGGAATCTGAACCTGGCAACGTTTAACGTTAGAACGCTATCTAGTGAGGCGAGTCTAGCAGTGTTATTGGAGGAATTAGAGGGTAGTAAATGGGATATAATAGGGCTCAGTGAGGTTAGGAGGACAAAAGAAGCATATACAGTGCTAAAAAGCGGGCATGTACTGTGTTACCGGGGCTTAGCGGAGAGACGAGAACTAGGAGTCGGATTCCTGATTAATAAGGAAATAGCTGGTAACATACAGGAATTCTATAGCATTAACGAGAGGGTGGCATGTCTTGTTGTGAAACTTAATAAGAGGTACAAAATGAAGGTTGTACAGGTCTACGCTCCTACATCTAGTCATGATGACCAGGAAGTCGAAAGCTTTTATGAAGACGTAGAATCGGCGATGGGTAAAGTCAAAACAAAATACACTATACTGATGGGCGACTTCATTGCTAGGGTAGGCAAGAAGCAGGCTGGAGACAAGTCAGTGGGGGAATATGGCATAGGCTCTAGGAATAGCAGAGGAGAATTATTAGTAGAGTTTGCAGAACAGAATAATATGCGGATAATGAATACCTTTTTCCGCAAGCGGGTTAGCCGAAAGTGGACGTGGAGGAGCCCGAATGGTGAGACTAGAAATGAAATCGACTTCATACTCTGCGCGAACCCTGGCATCATTCAAGATGTAGACGTGCTCGGCAAGGTACGCTGCAGTGACCACAGGATGGTAAGAACTCGAATTAGCCTAGACTTGAGGAGGGAACGAAAGAAACTGGTACACAAGAAGCCAATCAATGAGTTAGCGGTAAGAGGGAAACTAGAGGAATTCCGGATCAAACTACAGCACAGGTATTCGGCTTTAACTCAGGAAGAGGACCTTAGTGTTGAAGCAATGAACGACAATCTCATGGGCATCATTAAGGAGTGCGCAATAGAAGTCGGTGGTAACGCCGTTATACAGGAAACCAGTAAGCTATCGCAGGAGACGAAAGATCTGATCAAGAAACGCCAATGTATGAAAGCCTCTAATCCTACAGCTAGAATACAACTGGCAGAACTTTCTAAGTTAATCAACAAGCGTAAGACAGCGGACATCAGGAACTATAATATGGATAGAATTGAACAGGCTCTCAGGAACGGAGGAAGCCTAAAAACAGTGAAGAAGAAAGTAGGAATAGGCAAGAATCAGATGTGTGCGTTAAGAGACAAAGCCGGCAATATCGTTACTAATATGGATGAGATAGTTCAAGTGGCTGAGGAGTTCTATAGAGATTTATACAGTACCAGTGGCACCCACGACGATAGTGGAAGAGAGAATAGCCTAGAGGAATTCGAAATCCCACAGGTAACGCCAGAAGAAGTAAAGAAAGCCTTAGGAGCTATGCAAAGGGGGAGGGCAGCTGGGGAGGATCAGGTAACAGCAGAGTTGTTGAAGGATGGTGGGCAGATTGTTCTAGAGGAACTGGCCACCCTGTATACGCAATGCCTCGTGACCTCGAGCATACCGGAATCTTGGAAGAACGCTAACATAATCCTAATCCATAAGAAAGGGGACGCCAAAGACTTGAAAAATTATAGACCGATCAGCTTACTGTCCGTTGCCTACAAAGTATTTACTAAGGTAATCGCAAATAGAATCAGGAACACCTTAGACTTCTGTCAACCAAAGGACCAGGCAGGATTCCGTAAAGGCTACTCAACAATAGACCATATTCACACTATCAATCAAGTGATAGAGAAATGTGCAGAATATAACCAACCCTTATATATAGCTTTCATTGATTACGAGAAAGCGTTTGATTCAGTCGAAACCTCAGCAGTCATGGAGGCATTACGGAATCAGGGTGTAGATGAGCCATATGTAAAAATACTGGAAGATATCTATAGCGGCTCCACAGCCACCGTAGTCCTCCACAAAGAAAGCAACAAAATCCCTATAAAGAAAGGCGTCAGACAGGGAGATACGATATCTCCAATGCTATTCACAGCATGTTTACAGGAGGTTTTCAATAGATTAAGCGCCAAAAGTGACGGCACACAAGAAGAAATACAGACAGGACAAGGCGCTACTTGCAACTGTTTATTGAAATGACAGGTGGCTGATTATATAGCCATGAGGAGAGGGGAACGAAAAAAGAAAGGAGGGACACTAAATATGTGAATGCGCACGTGCGAGAACACTGAAGATAGAGGGAATCATGCTTAATCTAAATCTAAAACTTATCTAAAAACATACTTTCATTCGAGTATATATTCAAAGACGGGGTACTGATACAGTTGTCCCCTCTTTTTTTAATCTCGTTGGCCTCCAACAATTCCCGCGCAACAGAATCTTTACTTTTATACATGATTGTCGTATCATGAAGCCTCGCTTCACATACCCGTTCATCCTCATTTCCGCAGGCCTTGCAATGAAGCGGCAAGTTTGAACCATATCCATTTTTCAATGATAGCTTATGCTCCCGCAGGCGTTCATTAATACATCGCCCAGTTTGGCCGATATACTCTTTTCCACACTTCATTGGTATGTGGTATACTACCCCTTCTTCACACTTAACGAAGGGGTTCGTATGTTTAATAGAACACCCTACTTTTTTTGAGTCATCCGGAGCAATTAGGCGGCACAAAGTGGCAAGTTTTCGCGGCGCGGAAAAAACCACAGGAATTTTGTATTTCACAGCGACATGTTTCAGATTATGCGCCACTTTATGAGAATATGGTATCACCACCGCTTTACCTTTCTTTTCGACTGTTAGACCTTCGTCACTTCTTTTTTTTTTTTTTTTCTTTTTCTTTCTTTTTTGAGTTTTTTCAATAACGCCTCTGAAACTGCGCTTAAAGCCAAGCAAGGAAAGCCAGCCTTCCTCAACTTCAAAATCTGGTCGTCAAAGCTTGCTTGTGCCTTATGACAGCATGATTTTTTCAGTGCGGATTCTAGGCACATAGTGGCAATTGCTCGTTTAACAGTCTTGGAGTGTGTAGACTCATACGGCAACACCTCTTTGCGGGCACGGGGTCGGTACATCCAGCAGGAGCCTTCGTCAGTAAGGGTTATGTTAAGATCTAAAAACTGCAAGCTGTTATCCTTGGCTAGTTCGAAAGTAAAATCTAAGCCTTTTCCTTGCTGTTTAAAATCAGTTAAAATGCCCTGCACAGTATGAGAGTAAGTCAAGGGAGATCGTTCCGTCAGTAAAATTAAAAAATCGTCAACATACCTAAAAACCTTGAGCACATTGCCTCCGTCAAACACCTTCGATAGCGCTCTGTCGATGCCCGCAAGGAAAATGTTGCAAAGTACGGGAGCCACGCACGAGCCAATACAAATTCCTTTCCTTTGCACATAATAGTGGCCTTGAAAACACACAGCCGTTGAGCACAAATAAAACTCCAAGAGTGCCATGAAGTTATCCACGGAAATTCCTGCTGTATTCTGAAAGGATACCTGCCCGTTCATCTCAATGCAGCTCAGGACGGCAGCTAACAATTCTTTTTGCGGAATAGAATAAAAAAGGTCTACAACATCTATTGAGAACAAGCATCCTATCGACTGGGACTCACGTAAAAAGGCTATGACGTCAAAACTATTCTTTACCATGAATGGGTCATCTATAACCAACGTGTTAAGCTGCTTTAGAAGGTAGCGGCTAACGTTGTTTTGCCAGGAAGCTCTTTCACTTACAATACATCTGAACGGTATATCATCTTTACTGCAAAAACGCACAAAGATGATATACCGTTCAGATGTATTGTAAGTGAAAGAGCTTCCTGGCAAAACAACGTTAGCCGCTACCTTCTAAAGCAGCTTAACACGTTGGTTATAGATGACCCATTCATGGTAAAGAATAGTTTTGACGTCATAGCCTTTTTACGTGAGTCCCAGTCGATAGGATGCTTGTTCTCAATAGATGTTGTAGACCTTTTTTATTCTATTCCGCAAAAAGAATTGTTAGCTGCCGTCCTGAGCTGCATTGAGATGAACGGGCAGGTATCCTTTCAGAATACAGCAGGAATTTCTGTGGATAACTTCATGGCACTCTTGGAGTTTTATTTGTGCTCAACGGCTGTGTGTTTTCAAGGCCACTATTATGTGCAAAGGAAAGGAATTTGTATTGGCTCGTGCGTGGCTCCCGTACTTTGCAACATTTTCCTTGCGGGCATCGACAGAGCGCTATCGAAGGTGTTTGACGGAGGCAATGTGCTCAAGGTTTTTAGGTATGTTGACGATTTTTTAATTTTACTGACGGAACGATCTCCCTTGACTTACTCTCATACTGTGCAGGGCATTTTAACTGATTTTAAACAGCAAGGAAAAGGCTTAGATTTTACTTTCGAACTAGCCAAGGATAACAGCTTGCAGTTTTTAGATCTTAACATAACCCTTACTGACGAAGGCTCCTGCTGGATGTACCGACCCCGTGCCCGCAAAGAGGTGTTGCCGTATGAGTCTACACACTCCAAGACTGTTAAACGAGCAATTGCCACTATGTGCCTAGAATCCGCACTGAAAAAATCATGCTGTCATAAGGCACAAGCAAGCTTTGACGACCAGATTTTGAAGTTGAGGAAGGCTGGCTTTCCTTGCTTGGCTTTAAGCGCAGTTTCAGAGGCGTTATTGAAAAAACTCAAAAAAGAAAGAAAAAGAAAAAAAAAAAAAAAACAGGTGACGAAGGTCTAACAGTCGAAAAGAAAGGTAAAGCGGTGGTGATACCATATTCTCATAAAGTGGCGCATAATCTGAAACATGTCGCTGTGAAATACAAAATTCCTGTGGTTTTTTCCGCGCCGCGAAAGCTTGCCACTTTGTGCCGCCTAATTGGTCCGGATGACTCAAAAAAAGTAGGGTGTTCTATTAAACATACGAACCCCTTCGTTAAGTGTGAAGAAGGGGTAGTATACCACATACCAATGAAGTGTGGAAAAGAGTATATCGGCCAAACTGGGCGATGTATTAATGAACGCCTGCGGGAGCATAAGCTATCATTGAAAAATGGATATGGTTCAAACTTGCCGCTTCATTGCAAGGCCTGCGGAAATGAGGATGAACGGGTATGTGAAGCGAGGCTTCATGATACGACAATCATGTATAAAAGTAAAGATTCTGTTGCGCGGGAATTGTTGGAGGCCAACGAGATTAAAAAAAAAGAGGGGACAACTGTATCAGTACCCCGTCTTTGAATATATACTCGAATGAAAGTATGTTTTTAGATAAGTTTTAGATTTAGATTAAGCATGATTCCCTCTATCTTCAGTGTTCTCGCACGTGCGCATTCACATATTTAGTGTCCCTCCTTTCTTTTTTCGTTCCCCTCTCCTCATGGCTATATAATCAGCCACCTGTCATTTCAATAAACAGTTGCAAGTAGCGCCTTGTCCTGTCTGTATTTCTTCTTGTGTGCCGTCACTTTTGGCGCTTAATCTATTGAAAGCTATGCACCAACTAGCCCCACAACGTGTTTTATTACAGGAGGTATTCAGAGGCCTGGAGTGGGAAGAATTGGGGGTAAAAGTTGATGGAGAATACCTTAGCAACTTGCGATTCGCTGATGATATTGCCTTGCTTAGTAACTCAGGAGACCAATTGCAATGCATGCTCACTGACCTGGAGAGGCAAAGCAGAAGGGTGGGTCTGAAAATTAATCTGCAGAAAACTAAAGTACTGTTTAACAGTCTCGGAAGAGAACAGCAGTTTACGATAGGTAGCGAAACACTGGAAGTGGTAAGGGAATACATCTACTTAGGGCAGGTAGTGACCACGGATCCGGATCATGAGACTGAAATAACCAGAAGAATAAGAATGGGTTGGGGTGCGTTTGGCAGGCATTCTCAAATCATGAACAGTAGGTTGCCACTATCCCTCAAAAGGAAAGTGTACAACAGCTGTGTGTTACCAGTACTCACATATGGGGCAGAAACCTGGAGGCTTACGAAAAGGGTTCTGCTGAAATTGAGGACGACGCAACGAGCTATGGAAAGAAGAATGATGGGTGTAACGTTAAGGGATAAGAAAAGAGCAGATTGGGTGAGGCAACAAACGCGGGTAAACGACATCTTAGTTGAAATCAAGAAAAAGAAATGGGCATGGGCCGGACATGTAATGAGGAGGGAAGATAACCGATGGTCACTAAGAGCTACGGACTGGATTCCAAGGGAAGGGAAGCGTAGCAGAGGGCGGCAGAAAGTTAGGTGGGCAGATGACATTAAGACGTTTGCAGGGACAACATGGCCACAATTAGTACATGACCGGGGTAGTTGGAGAAGTATGGGAGAGGCCTTTGCCCTGCAGTGGGCGTAACTAGGCTGATGATGATGATGATGATGATGGGGGCTTTTGAAGGGTTCCTTGAAGTACTGGTTTTTCACGTATACAAGGGATACGTTATAACCATGCCTTACCCTAATACCCAATATAACTTCACGAAGTGGTTTGTTTAGCTTAGTGTACCTCGAAACTTTCGCAGTAAGCTGGTACGCCTCATATATACAAAAAAAAAAGAAAAAAAGATATTCGCTGTTAATCCATGGCTCTGCAGTATACGTCAGATGTGAAGAATAACATTTGTGAAAAAAGTTTGGGCAACGTTACAGAATGTATGCGCGGGCTACGCTCTGATATATACTGTCTTCTTTACTACAAGTCCTTATTGTTCAGTACTTCCTGTTATATCGTAGCTACTTGCCTTGTTGCAAGCGTATACTCGCACTGGGTATATTCTTGTTGTTTTCTTCCTTGCTGCTTTACGCAAGTTTCTATTCAGTTGTTAACATATATTCGTTGTGATGGCTCCCTTAACCAACATTTGCTGGTAAGAGATATTAAGGGCTACACCATATAGTCTCTGGAACCCAAACTTTGCAAGGATACAGTTTTGAACTTGTTGAAACGACATGGTTTTCTAGTGTATTGTCACGTCGTCTGACGGTGAAGAATGACACAATGTCAAAACCGCAAGTTACAAATTTAACTCTTTATTGGGCTAACTTGTGTCCAGCAAAATAAGTAAAACTCTATCACAAAGGCAGCGCCGAGGAAAGTCGGTGATCGTCGAAAATCTGAACAGCGGGTCAAGCGCGTCGGTTTTTACAGATAATTTGTCGAAGGTTGCAGTGTAATTGCTGGTACCCACGTGGCTTCCAGAAAGTGCTACACAATTCGCGTCGCGCATGCAATCAGGTTACAATAGGTTTGGTGACAACAGCCACCGGATAGAACTATCGATAACGTTTGAGAAACTTCTGATACATGTAGGCGCGCTTTGAGCCGAACCATAACGTTTCACATTTGTTAGCCGGTGAAAACCGGTCACCGAAGAAAGATAGAGAAGTGTGCGTGTCACATAGCGCAAACAAATTTGAGCCAGGGACAGAGAGAAGGCTAGAGAAGCGTTAATTTGTATGAATGCGCTTCTTTGGACGAGATCCCGCTGACGAGGATTGTGTGTGCCAATGAGTGCTTCCCATTTGAGGCCTAAGGGAACAGAGCTTGAGAGGAACAGTTCGCTTCGCCTTCGGGAGGCCACGAATATCGAATGAGTTCGACCATGCACTGCAGGGCCGGATAGCATGCTGTTACGGTCATGGGCGCTGTGACCTCGAAACTTGAATATACAGATGGTATAGGTTTTCCCGAAGTAAACGGTACACACGACACGGTGTTGGTATCCCTCCTCACTGACGAGTGGGCCAAAGCAAATTGTGGCCCATTCGCACCCATGCGCATCCACGCGTCGCACGAGGTCAAAAACGACTGTTAATTCACGGGAAGTACAGTATGCGCGTGTTTACATTATTTAATGAAAGCTCGCTCTGTTAACCTTTGGGTCCACTTACACCTTATATTGCTTGTTCTCCGTGCTATTTTCTTGTAACTGCGAGATTTTCTTGTAACTGCGAGGCACCCGTTCGTGCTGCGAGCGTCGGCGTCGGCCTCGACGTCGGCGTAACCGAGCCGACAAACAGAGCCAAAGATGAAAGCGAACGCGGAGTGCAGTGGGGGGATGAAAGACGCGAGGAGGAAAGCGGATAGGAGGGTGCAGCGCAACCAGGAGGCGGAAGGCAGAGGTGGGTATGGCAAAAGGGTGAGGGGGAAAGCGGAGACCCGGCACGGCCAGGTATGCGGCCAGCCAGGAAACAAAGCGCTAGCATGGGCTTCGGACCAATTGCACATGCGCTACTTCGCCAGCGGGGCCACCGCCACTAGAGAATGCACTTCGCGCGAGCCACGCGTTCCCGTGTTCGCGCTTTCTTTCTGAACAGTGAGCGACGCAACCTGTGGGAATGCTTCGTCTGCCTCTAAACGAGGTGCCCGAGCAGAGGCTCAGCGCCGCCGCGGTGAGCGCCTTGTCCGTCAGAATCAAATTCTGTGCCAAAATATAACGCGTATTCCAAACCCCGAGACATTCGCATCAGGGAGTATCGTAGTCGCCGGTGAGATTATTTAATGCGATTAACAGTCCTCCCATTATACGACCAGTTTTCTTTCCGGCTATCTATCAAATCGTTTTCGCGGGCCGATCTCAAATGAAAATAGTGCGCCTAAATATGTGGGCCTAACCTGGTTCATGCAGCTCTTCAATGAAAAAAGAAAGAAAGACCTTCAAAACTTTGTCCGAAATTCTTTTTCTCTCAAAAGAATGATATTCGCGTGCTTGGGTAGTCGCATGAATTAGTTGTGCCTGAATTTTTTGGTTATTTCTAGTTCGGCCTTTTGTAATTCACAGAAGCCACAGTGCTTGGCGACCCTTTTATTTTTATCACTGAAACAATGATAATCAGACTAGAGCGGGTGAATATACGGTACCCGTCTAACAGAAAGTTCAAGTAATCGTCGCGTTGTCGTCAAAAATGCTAGAAAAAAAGAATCAGTAACGTTGCATTGAGCAATTACCTAGTTTGAAAGCGCGGCAGGTTTTTTCATGGGTAATATACTTTTCCCTTAAGAGAGAGAGATACAGCAAGCAGAGGAAATGCAGGGAGGTCAGTCAGATGAGCGTCCAGTTTGTTACCCTACATTGGGGGCAAGGGAAAGGGGAATAGCAATAGGAAAATAGGGAGAAAGTGAGCACTGAGTGCATGTGGGATGACGCACAGGGACACTATAAGCGGTCTCTTAAACCCGCCCACTTGAAGTAGTGTACTAGCGCAGGAATTGCCTTTTGTGCCAGTCACGGGTGTGGCCAGGGCCTCAGTATCTTTGACTCAGAGAACGGTCTCGAGTCCAGTAGGTGTAAAGTTGTCCTGAGAGACAGAGACATTGTGCGTCGTAGCGAGGACAGATACAAAGTAGGCGATGGATGGTTTTCTGACCTCTACAGGAGTCGCACGTAGGGCTATCGGCCATTCCCATACGATAGGAGTAAGCGTTCGTGAACGTCACTCCCAGCCTCAAGCGGCATAGCAAGGTTGTTTCGCAGCGGGAAAGACAAGATGGCCGTTGTAGAGGTAGCAAGGGATCCAGCTTATGCAATCGGCAATTGAAGGCACTTGAACTCCAGAAAGCTTGTGACTTTTCGCGTGCAAGGAGACGAAGTTCCCTGTCAGCGTCCGTTCTTAATATGTGTGCCTTAGATGGTGGCTGAATTCGTAAAAAATTGAGGAAAACGGTAAACGTTAAAAAAGAAGAAAAAAAGAGGAGGGAGAAAAAGTGGCCATAAGTAATTGTGATTCGGCTTACACTGCTGTTCGCTTTTACTTTTAGCTACGTTCCGGACACAAGTGAGTCACTCATGGACCTGCCATTCACCACTTAAGAGCTTGATGCGGCGCTTATTGCCTTGTGTAATCAGTCGTCGTCATCTTTCTCTGTATATTGTGCCACTTCGGTGAACAGGCGCGAAGTGCACTGCTGTACATCTTCGATGAGTCCTGGCAGGTTTGAAATGCTCCTCAGGTATGGAATACCAGTCGCCTGGTACTGCTCCTCATACCTGGCAAGACTCCTCTAGGGATTACTTTATACGGCCCAATTGCGCTGGCTAGTTGCATTGGAAAGGTGATAGAACGAATGATCCTCGCTAGAATAGAATGCTACCTGGTAGGTTACGAAGTTTATTCAGATGCTATGCCTGGTTTTCGACGTCACCGATGCTCCACTGACAACGTCATCGATTTCGTTACATACGTTCAACATCAAAAGTCGTATAAGCTATTATCTGTTGCCATGTTTCTCGATATAAAAGGAGCATACGACAATGTTCTTCATGAGGCTATATTTGAGGTTCTGTACATGGTTGGCCTCGGCAGTCGACTATATTGTTGGACACGCATTTATTTACATATGTGGTATCTCTTTGTGAATACCGAAGACGGTCCAACTTCTTAACACTACACACGCCGTGGAGTTCCGCATGGTGCTGTCTTCAGCCCCACAATTTTCAACTTTGCGCTCATTTGTCTCAGAGACAGAGAGAGAGAGAGAGAGAGAGAAAAGGATGCATAGAAAGGCAGGGAGGTTAACCAGAGGTAGTTCCGGTTGGCTACCCTGCACGAGGGGAAGGGTTAAGGGGGATAAAAAGAGAAAGATAGCGGAAGGGGGAGATAGAAATAGAAACGAGCACGAACAAACCGCGTACACTATAGAGCGGTAGGGAACGGAGTTCTTAAGAGGAAGCTTTAGCTCGGGTGCTCCTATCTAAATGCATGTGAAAGAAGAATTCGTTTTTCTCGGCAACCACTACACCAAATTTGACGAGGTTTGTTGCAGTTAAAAGAAAAACTTAAAATCTAGTGACTGTTTGTTTCGAATTTCTGAGTTAGGTCGTCAATTTTTTATTAAACATTGGCAAAAATCTAAAATATTCAAAAAACGACACTATCAAGTTTACAACTCTGTAACTCAACAACAAAAAAATTATAATCTAATTCTGTGAATTGCATCTAATAGTACACCTAAAGCGGACAAAATGGATATGTTACACATGAATATAGAAAAAAACTTAGTAATATGGAAATACAGCTTTTGCAGAACCCTTGTAACCAACGTAACGAATTCACGTAAGATGTAAAATGACATATCGAATTTGTCCGCTTTCAATGATCTAATGGATGCCATTTACAGAACCGCGATATCTGTTCTTGATGCAGAGCTATAAATTTGTAAACTTCGTGCTTCTATTTTTTTCAGACGGTCAAATATTTGAAAATCTTTTTAACAAAATTCCAGCCCTAAATCGAAATTATGCTTCCAACAGTCACTAGAATTTAACTTTATCTCTCAAATGCAACCAATTTCATTAAAATCGATCTAGGGGTTGTCTCAGAAAAACGTTTTTGCGTTTTACATGCATTTGAATAGGCCGCATTGGAGTTGGGCCCGAGCTAAAGCTTCCTCTTAAAAGTCTATCGTGAAGCCCCGTAGAACGCAGGAACCTTAATAAAGGGAGTGAGGCCTTCAGCGCGGATGTTCTTCGGGAGCACTGACCTAAAGCTTTGAGTTCTGATAGTGGACGATTGTTCAACTGGTCCAGTATTCTGCACATCACTTGTCTATGGGCACTATATCGCGGGGAGACACAGATAATATGTGCGAGCGTCTCATCGCTGTTCCATGTGTCGCAGGTGGGGCTGTTGGCCATAATAATAAGGAAAGCATATGAGTTCGTAAACGCAACGCCTAGCTACAGATGGTACAGTACGGTGAAGTTGTCAATCTGTGCCCATGATATCTGCGTCTGGGCATCTGGCCTGACACTTCCTCAGGTACGTGCAAGCCTCCAGAAATCTGTGACATTGATATCAGCGTACCTTAGCGAACAAGGCCTCAAGATTTCTCCAGAGAAATGGGCATTGGTCACGTTTAGCCGGAAGTCAGTGAATTCGTGCGCCATATCCATCGATGGACAAAATTCCTCTTAAGTCAGGACGCACAGACTCTTAGGGGTAATCGTCGACCGTGACCTCTGCTTGAGTCCCCACGTGACCTACCTAAAGAAGACCTGACAGCCATATCTCATCTGTTTAAGTTCCATGAAGAAAAAACCTGGCGTATTTGAGTACACGGCCTCATACAAGTTTACAGGACGTTCTTACTCGGGTATCTGAGGTACAGCTTGCCAGTGCTGACCAATACGTGCAGAACTAACATCCGTATAATCGGAAGTGATCAAGGCCAGGCATTTAGGGTTTGTCTAGGGTTATCACGATGTACATCAACAGCTGACACCATTGCTATTGCGCATGACTACCGAGCCATGATTTACATTGTTACGGAAGCGCTCAGAGCACACTCAGAGGCCTTGCTCACGCCTCTTTCTACTATCTCGCGTCACTGGCAGAAGACCAACCACGCGTCTTTTTTTGTTAGAGGATAATGCCTTATCGTGTATACCTTCCATCAGATTACACAGCTGCAGCGATAGTTCTGTTTCACCCTTGGTGCTTGCCACAAGTTCGACTGACAGTACCAGGAACTCGAACGAAGGCCCAACTCTTATCACAAGCTCTCAAGCAACTTTCATTACTCTTGCTGTACGAAAAATACAACGATCGTGCTCATCTGTACAATGATGGTTCAACCACCGTGGATGGGTCTGCAGGATCAGTGATTTTTTTCCCGAGAAAGCCACCACCGTAAGGTTCAAGACATCTCATCAGACGACATCGACAGCCACGGAGCTTGCTGCTCTTCGTAGCACGCTTCCCATGATTCTTGAGAAGCCACCTCAAAAAGGGTGTGTTTTTAGTCACACCAAGGCATTTCTACATTGCTTGCTTTCTGCCTTACACCGGGGACCCTAGGAGCAACTACTTGTCTTCGTCGAGGCCCAGACGAAGACAAGCAGGTGCACAGAAACAAATGCACTACCCGAGGCTTGTTCTTAAAGCGAACCTTCATTTGCGAACCCTCCGGGTCTTTGTTGACCATGGGTGTTCCTGCTGCCTTGCGGCATAGCTTATGCTTTAAAAAAAGAATCACGCAGAAACTCCTCTAGGAGTTGTCTAAGTATGTGTAAGCGTTCCACCACTTGCTCATCTCCACGTAGCCCGGTTTCATTAGCGATGTTATGAAACTTGATCCGACCAGTATAAACAACCGCATGTGGCGGCACAAACGGCTGCTGACGGCGGCGCAAGGTGAAATGATGACTCAAGCAAACTACTGCAGGTGGCGGCGCAAGGTGTGCTGATGATGTTCCGATCAATATAAGCCGTTATCGCTCTTTGGCGCCTTATCCACCTCGTCGAACCATTATCAACCGCGACCTCCGGCGGCGGCTGCGTATGGCGAGGCCATGCGTGCCTGTATTATCGCCGCTTAGTTCGCGCTGAAGAGGGACGCGCGAGCCGTATCTTCAAAGCGATCGGCGATGGGGACGCAGTGCGCCGAGTGCTGATAGCTTCGTGCGCGCTGTGATCTCGCAGCTTAGTTAGCCTTGAAACGAGAGGCAACACGAATGTTAATTCGCTCGCTGCTGCTTGTCCCACCCTGAAAACGATCGTCTTACGTGACGTACTGACGGACGGGTTTTCTCACTGGGTAGGCATAGAAATGCTCACACATTTAAAATGAATTACGTCTCCGATGGTTTGATCGAGCATCTGCGCCCCAGCACAGCAGCCGGATGCTCTAACCATTAGGTCACCATGCCTACCGTGCCAACGCCCACTAGTTGTGCTCTAGCGCACATGTGCACATTAGCCCGCACCTGTTTCCCTTGTTCCATTGATGCAGGAATGAAGGGGACAAATGGATAGCATTTGATTAACCACTTCACGAAAGCTTCGCTTCACATAGATTGCAATATGTGCGTTGGATCTGCATATTTTTTTTTCTCGGTATAGTTTGTGTGCTCACTGTAGTAGTGAGGCTCTAAGAAAGAGGTAGGGAGGACAAAAATAAGTTCGCATTTTGTATGTTCTCAGGCCACTAATGTGCGAGATGTTTCTCGAGACAGACGATATTTGGCGACAGCGAGAGGGCACTACCACCGTGGTGCTGTAATAACTTGGACAGTCATCGTCGATGGGTTCTGTCAGAAGTTTTTTTGTTCAGCGGTATTTTGTGCCAACCGATACAGACCAACCGAAAAAAAATTGACTCACCATCCCGATCATGCGAAAGTGGATGGCCAGCGAAGCTGTTAGAAAACCACGCAAATGCCGTCAATGGGCATATGAAATATTTTATTTGACTGCTTTTCCCACTGGAGCAGCTTATGCAACAGTAATTTTTACCGGGAAACACACACAAGGAGAAGGAACGTGCCTAGCATTATTCACAGCTGCCTTATCATCCATCATGCAGTTCTGACGCTTGTTTAGTGCTTTTCTTTATTGAAATGAATACTGAACTGTGTGTTGTATGGGCCTCCTTCCAAAAGAGATATGCGAATTTTTTTTCAATTTCTTCTTTTTTTTCTTTTTTTGCTGGCAGACAAGAAACTTGTGATCAACTATGCTCCGTTCCATACATAGCAGTTAACGCTGTGGAGGCTAGAGAGAGTTCTTGCAGTGGTTTCGTTCGCACTTGGATACGGTTGGACGCTTTTTGACCGCAATTGAGCGCAACTGTATTTTATATAGGCTCAGTATTGAATGAAACAAGTTTCAACCCTTAGAAACAAACACACTGTGGTATGCCGCTGCTAATGCGTTGTTTTAGATCATTTTTATTTTCTTTTTGTTCTTTTCGGGCTTTTTATTTGCATCCCGTTGCGAGGAGCCTCACGTGCATGCTTGCACGAGCGAACGCAATTGGCACGCAGCGAAGCATGAACGTAACACCTAGCGAAGCATAGACGGAACGCGCGGAATGACAACTTTTCTTGACCGAACTTTTTGCGTAGCTTCCACAGCGTTGACTGCTATGTATGAAACGGCGTATAGAGGCTAACAGTTTCACTGTAAAAACAAAAACAAGCATAGCGCATTGCGGGAGGACCCGTTTGCGATATGTAGGCTGCCGATATTGCCTTAGAAAGAAGGGGTTGAATCCACAAAGCTTTTTGTTCGTAAGCACTGTTTGCCATTGGGCAGTCGCCGCCTCTAATGATACGTCCGACGCCATGATTGGCTCGATGCTGCTCTTAGGAAGAGTTTTAGCGTAAGAGCTATTTTCCTTTTTATTTCTTTTTTTTTGCGGGGCCAAAAGTAACTGCAACAAAAATGGCCGAAGTGCCAGCTCACCCGCGGGTGCGATAACGTTACGGCTTTTGTGATGTGGTCGTCGAGGTCCGTCTTGTTTCCGGCGTAGACCATTAGGTTGCAGTACTGCGCGCGCACCGTTTCGTGGCCGTAGTCGTCACGCACCACGGTCTCGACGCACTCGTCGAAAGCACCTAGATCGACTCGCGTCGTCGTGAGGGCCCCAGTCGGGTACTTTCCAGAGGCGTCGAACACTGCGAGAAATGGTGACTCGTCAAAAAAAAAATAATAATAATAAAGATTTTACTCTGCTGGAACTATCAAGACCCCATAAGAGAAGTCTTGATCAGAAAACGACAGGCACAAGTGCAGAACAGAAGCTCTTTGTAAAAGCTACAACGCTTGTCGTGCGGCTTTTATACCCTCGTGTGTCGTAAAAACTGCCACGAAATCCTTTTTCTAAGCATTTATGCATGAATTAGCGAGGCTTATTACACAATTAGTGAGGCTTATACAGTGCTGACTAACGGCCATATCCTCTGCTATAGAGGTCTTCCAGGTAAGAAGCAATCCAGGGTAGGATTCCTAAACCATAAGGTCATAGAGGGCAAAATTGACGAATTTTACAGCATTAATGAGAGGGTCGCAGTAGTCGTAATCAAACTTAATAAGAGGTATAGATTAAAGGTAGTACAAGCCTAGGCTCCAACATCCAGTCACGATGATGATGAAATACGTAGAACAATTTTATGAAGATGTTGAATTAGCGATGAGAAAAGTGCAAAATCAGTATACTGTAGTAATGGGTGACTTCAATGCAAAAGTGGGAAAAAAGCAGGCTGGCGAACAAGCAATTGGCAGCTACGGCATCGATTCTAGGAACGCCAGAGGAGAGGTGCTTGTAGAATTCGCAGAAAGGAATAAGATGCGATTAATGAACACCTTCTTCAGGAAGCATAGCAACAGAAAGGGGACCTAGAAAAGGCCTGATGGGGAAATAAGAAATGAAATTCATTTCATACTTTCTGCCGACCCCAGCATAGTGCAGGATGTAGAAGTGTTAGGGTAGGGTATAGTGCAGTGATCATAGTTTAGTAAGGGCTAAGATTCCCTTCAATTTGAAGAGAGAAAGAGTAAAATTGGTCAAGAAGAAATAGGCCAACCTAAATGCAGTAAGGGTAAAAGTAGTCAAATTCAGGCTGGTACTTGCAAACAAAATATGCAGCCTTAAAACAAAGAGATGGAGGTGACAAAGAGGTAATGAATGAAACAGTAACTAGGCTGGCTTCAGAGGCAGCAATTCAAGTGGGAGGCAAGGCACCAAGGCAACCAGTAGGCAAGCTCTCCCAAGTAACAAAGGACCTAATAAAGAAACTACAAAAAATGAAAGTGTCCAACTCAAGAGATATAATAAAATTCGCAGAACTGTCAAAACTGATCAACAATGCGAAAATAAGGGATATTCGAAACTATAACGTGAGACTGAAGAAGCCACAAAAAATGGACGCAGCCTGTAATCGGTGAGAAAGAAACTTGGCATAGGACAAACCAAGATGTATTCACTGAAAGATAAGCAATCATCAGCAATCTCGAAGATATAGTAAAAGCAGCGGAAGGATTCTGTACTGACTTGTACAGTGCCCAGAGGTGTCAAGGTACTTCAATTAGAAACAGCAATGAATAGGATATAAAAACTCCTGTTATAACTAGCGATGAGGTAAGAAAGGCCGTGCAAGACATGAAACGACGAAGAGCTGCAGGAGAGGATGGAATGACAGTCGATTTAATCAAGGATAGAGGGGACATAATGGTTGGAAAACTGGCGGCTCTTTATACGGACTGTCTATCGGCTGCAAGTGTCCCAGAAAACTGGAAGAATGCAAACATTATACTAATCCACAATAAGGGCGACGTTAAAGAATCGAAAAATTATCGGCCCATTAGCTTACTCCCAGTATTATATAAAATATTTACCAAAATAATATCCAATAGAACAAGGGCAACACTGGACTTTTAGTCAACCAAGGGAACAGGCTTGCTTCAGGAAGGGATACTACACAACGGATCACATCCATGTCATTAATCAGGTTATCGAGAAATCCGCAGAGTTCGATAAGCCTCTCTATATGGCTTTCATAGATTACGAAAAGGCATTTGATTCAGTAGAGATACCAACAGTCATAGCGGGATTCGTTATCAAGGAGTACAGAACAATTACGTAAATACCTTAGAAAGTATCTACAGAGGTTCTACAGCTACCTTAATTCTACACAAGAAAAGCAGGAAGATCCTTATAAAGAAAGGGGCCAGACAAGGAGACACAATCTCTCCAATGCTATTCACTGCGTGCTTGGAAGAAGTATTCAAGCTATTAAAGTGGGAAGGCTTAGGAGTAAGGATCGACGGCGAATATCTCAGCAACCTTCGGTGTGCAGATGACATTGTTCCATTCAACAAAACTGCAGATGAGTTACAACAAATGATTGAGAACCTCAAAAGAGAGGGTGTAAGAGTGAGGTTGAACATCAATATGCAGAAGACAAAGATAATGTTGTATAGCCGGGCAAGGGTACGAGAGTTCAGGATCGCCAGTCAGCCTCTAGACTATGTGAAGCAGTACGTTTACCTATGTCAATTAATTCCAGGGAGCCCTGATCATGAGAAGGAAATTCAGAGAATAATAAAAATGGGTTGGATTGCATACGGCAAGCATCGTCAGCTACTGGTTCGAAGCTTACCATTATTATTGATAAAGAAGGTGTACAATCAGTGCATTTTACCGGTGCTGACATATGGGGCAGAAACTCGGAGACTGACAAAGAAGTTTGAGAACAAGTTAAGGACCGCGTAAAGAGCGATGGAACGAAGAATGCTAGGCATAACGTTAAGAGACAGAAAGAGAGCGGTTTGGATCAGAGAGCCAGCGGGTATATCCGATCTTCTAATTGACATTAAGAGAAAAAAAAAAGGAGCTGGGCAGGTCGTGTAATGCGCAGTTTAGATAACCGTTGGCCCATTAAGGTTACAGAATGGGTGCCAAGAGAACGGAACGGCAGTCGAGGACGGCAGATGACTAGGTGGAGCTATGAAATGAGGAAATTCGCGGGCGCTAGTTGGAATCGGTTGGCACAGGACAGGTGTAATTATAGATCGTGGGGAGTGGCCTTCGCCCTGCAGTGGACACAAAAGAGGCTGCTGATGAGGATTAATTGTTATATAAGAAATATAATAGGAAAAGAGGAAGGTAGGGAGGCTAACCGGAACAGCGTACGATAGGCTATCATACGCAGGGTAATAGAGAGAAAAAGATGTAAATATCAGAGATAGAGAGAAAGAGAGACAATTTTCTGCCCACATGCACGCGCAAGGTAATAGTGTAATTTGGCCAGAGGGCGTCCACACAGGTGCACTGATCTTAAAAAAATGCACCATAGAGCCTCCTGAGCATTCTGCGTCCATAAAAGGTCAGTTATGCGTTTAGAATTTTGGTCTGCGGATGAAGAACGATCGTCCATTTGCGATAACGGGCGGGAGTGATTGCCTCTGTGCATCTAAAGTAGTACAGTCGCATAGAAGGAGGTCAACGCCTGTGGCGCGCGAATACAGCGCATGTGCTCGACGGCCCCCAACTTGAGAGAAAACAAGAAGAAAAAGGCAAAAGGAAAAGGTGATGAGGCGAGCAAAATTAGACAGATTTGGGCGAACTGGTTCGGATCCATGGTGATATGCGGGTACCGCGACAAATAAATTTGCCAGAGACTCTCACTCGCAACTGAAAAGTTATTTTTAAGAAATGTTTAAAAGCAAGCGGTACTAACTGCTCAGGCATCGAAAGTTTTTACACCCAGACCACTTTGTCCAGGTGAAAGTCAGGAAAAGAAAATCAAACCAGAGCGAGGGATTAAAACAAAAGTTATAAAAAGCGTAGGAGCTTAAATTGAATAAAAGAATGCCACGTCACGCAGGCTGGCCTGATCACTTGCTTTCAAATACGTGTTTGTTTCGATTAAACTCTTAGTTTCGAATAAAAAAAGCCCGTGGTCTTCGTCCTCATTTGAGATAGGGTGGCATATTTTAGTCTGTCAAGCTGCAGGGCCCTTTCCTGCATGCCGGGGAATGTAACTTGGCCAAGGTCGTATGCCTACACGACCCTCGGAGCGGCACAAGCACGACGTCGCCTCTGCGAGCGCACGTAGGGGACCTCGCGGAATCGCCCGATTAATTTTCCGGCTCGCTTCGATTACCCCCACACTTCCTCATATGTCTCGTACGCGTGCTCTACCCGTGCACACCTGCACCAAATGGACGTAAAACCGCCCGAATATTGTCGTGGCTACACTATTCCGTGACCACGCCGTGACAATACGTGTTTTTCTCGGAGCAGTCGTTGGCGCGCTTCGCGCTGTGAAGTCAAGAAAAAAAAGGTGTTACGGTTCAATGCGCTCTCTTTTCTAATTTTTGCGGCCTGTCGAGGTTCTTCCTCTTTCTGTGCCTCTGCGCGTCACCGAGTCGAGACCGCTGCGTTTATTTTTTTGCCGACACGACGCGCCTGCGGAGCGTGCACGGCTCACGCTTCGTGTGCACACGCATGCTTTTCTCTACAACGTTTCCTTGCGTGGCGGTGGACCCGTCAAATACCCCGCAGTGAGGAAAAAACGTCTTTCATTGTTGGGATGTAGGCCTTGAGTAAATCATTCGTTACTGTGGATTCGCTGTTAATGCTCAAAAGGGAAACTATTCTCTTTACGTCTTCTTTGCTGTTTGTGCATGCTCCATTCTGTATTCGTCATTGACTATTATGCTAAAAACATTCGTATCGTTATAGCTCAGCGGCCCACCGCACTGGCCATTCGTTTCAGTAGGCAGTGGAGGGGGGACAAATGCACGCGCTGGATGACGATATGCGAAGTTGGTTGCTCATAGTTGTTTGTGAGCTCCACTGCGTGTCGGCTTACCGATAAGTACACGTATGGACTTGCTAGCGGTGTCTGAGAGGCTGATACACGGCGCGGTGGCTGAGCGGTTACATGGAGTTGCTCTGCCGAGCACGTGGTCGCATGTTCGGTGCCGGCCGCACTGTGATGCCGGCGGAGTGCGAGAACACTCGTGCACCAGTCTTTTGGTGCACGTTAAGGAACCTCGGGTGGTAAAAATTTAATCCTAAGCCTTCCCCTACGGCGTCCTTCATAATTCACTGTGCAGTTTCATAAGTTACACACCGCGATTTGATTTAATATAGCAGCACGCTCGAAACCACAAAGAGAGAGAGAGAGAGAGCGAGGCGCGGGAGCTCTGCTCCGTGTACCGGGAAGTGAATAGAGTGGTAGGATAACATTCGTAACTAAACCGTTCCAAGATATTTCAATTCAGGAGTTACCCTGTGGAACGAGTGTGACTCCGCGCACCTTATCACCGTGATCGGCCGGTCGGGAATGACGGATGATATGGAACGAATATAATTGAGCGAAATGGATGGCCAACGTATATATTACGTAAAGATCTGCCCAGATTAAAAAAAAAAAAATGTTACAGAGTAGCCGGATGATGCCGACTAGACGTTGTTGACCACCGTCTGGAGGAAATAAGAGTAATATAGCGGTAAAGTCGGTGTACACTATGCGGCAGTCAGTTGCGCAAACTTTTTGATTAACTTTATTTATGTTTTTTTCAGGGGGCACAGTTGTCGCTCGACAAAATTGTACACCACGTTCACACGCATTCTAATTATTTCCTCCTGACTGGCTATATATAGACTTCTAAAGCGGTTCTATTTTCCGGGTTCTAAGCAAAATCCTTAAAGCACGAGAAAGAGAAAAACAACGTCACAATGTCAGTTGCACGCCTCGGTTGGAGCCCTCTCAAGCGTGTCATCACCGAGCAAAGTGCACAGTTTAGGTGTGAAAAAGAGTGGGGCTACGGCATTCACTTTCGAGCCGGTAGCGAACGGTAGCTGCATGCTCTTATTCACAAACTTCTCTCACTATAGGAGCCTTTCCTGATTGGCCGGCGTCCAGGCGGCCACAAATTATGATAGTGGGTGGCTTGATAAGGAGGCGGCCGTCTCGTTATGACGCCCATCCCTATCAAGACTGACAGGCGTCCTCAATACTAGCCACAAATACTAGAGAACCTTTACGAGCATATGTGTCGTGATTGTTAGCGAAGAAGGAGAACACTTCTAATACCGCAGCTGACAAGCGATAGTTTGACCATGATAGCACATAGAAACATTGTTAATCACACCACGTTCCCACTCCGCGAGTAGTTCTGGCACTTCAGAGCATTAGATATACTTGAGAATATAGCGTTAGTAGCTCGCATATGCACCAAAATATTTAATTGTTGATACGCATGCATGCAAACAAAGCCCTCCAGCAGACAGCTCGCCTGTGATATTCCCAGCATCGACTAATGTGTGCGATAACAAATGAATAAAATCGAGTGAAAGGATTCTTTACATTATGCTGGCCCGGGGGCCGTATGTAAGGATTGTTTTCCACTGATTCATTTTTTTTTTTTCTGATCACCCATCGCTACGAGTGGCCGATATCAGCAACAACGTGTAGGCGTGGCGTCCTGCTACTAGTGGCGAAGGTCAGAAACAATAAAAAAACAAAGAGAAAATCGCCAGATAATACCACCTCAGGGCCTGTCCACTGTGAGGATTCCTTTCGCTCGATTCTATTCATTTCTCGCGATCACCATCGACATACGCCGATAGATCCCGGTGATAACGTGGATGGAGTGCCACTCGAGCTGCTGTCGAAGCGCGAAAACAGAGTAGCACTTAGAGTTGCTATATTTTCCCGACCCCGATTCACATTTGTATAACGTACACATGTGCCGTTCTACATGATGTGCTCGGTGTCGTGCGTCTAAAGCAGAGGATAAGGGCATGTCTAGCAATGATGCCCTTGTCCAACAGTGCAGTCGGCACGATATAGAAACTAAAAAGCAATTCCGTTCATGTCGAGGGCCAGGCATGCACGCTGAAGGACTCACATCGCATCGCCCATGGTTCTAGGTTCCGGATGCCACGCACCAACTTGAAAAGGCCGATGCTGCAGTCGACCGATAAATCCGCCTCGAGGACCTTGCGCGCGAGTCGAGGGGAGGCCCCGTCCATGGCATTGCCGATGAACTCCCTGAGCTTGGCCACGTAACTCACGTTCGTCTGCGCCGTCGCTGCGGTCGTGAGGTCCGAGTCCGTCACGCCATCACAGAGGCAGGACGCCGCCAAAACGCACAGAAAAACAGTTAGCACTAAGAAGGCCGACGTCGTCGACGAACAGTTGGCGCTCCTTTGAAAAATCATGACGGACTCCAAAAAGAGTGTGTGCCAAACACGCCAAGCCCGGATCAAGGTGCCGAAAGACCACACTGCTTATTCATGGGCGTTTAATAAAGTCGTTGAATTCTTAAACGCGATATTAGTTCGTCGAACTAAACCACACTGTGCGCATTGTTCGCTCGTTACCGCCTATAATAATGGCATTTGCGAGTCCGAGCGTAAAAGAGACGCCCCGTCGCATCTCCAGCAGACCTCTCAATAGCCGGCGCCTTGAATAGAGCGACTTCGCGTATGGCAAGCGGCGCGTGGACTCGATGCCCACCTTCTTTTATAATCACGCATGTCGTCACGACGAAAGGAAGGTGCGTCGGTCCGCTCGAGATGGCCTTTCCACGTGAAACGCGGAAACACAGGCCATACCGATCACCTTTCTCCTTATTTTTTTTTCACTCACTCTCTCTTTCTTTCGCGCGGTGGTGACCTTCTGGAGGCAGCGGTTGCGAGACGGCGTTGGCTCGTGCCTAGCGTGCCAAGCCTTGAACCCCGCCGTGTTTTCTTCACCACGTGCACCGCAAGATAGCTCGCGCCTTGCGGCCGCCGTCCTCCGAGCCTGCTCGCATTAAAGCGATGAACCAGCAAAGACAGCTTTGACAGCTCTTGACTCACTCAACGAGGACTCGTCAACGGTCATAGTCTCGAAATGGCCCGTTCGCATAATGTTTGCAATCTGCTCCTTCTAGTTCCTCACGGTCACCAATAGCCAGGCATCGAAAGTTTGCAATTCGATTGAGCGGCTGCTTTTTTTTTGCTTTCTTCTTTTTTTCTTTTTTGCTTTGCGTTTCGCTTATAAGGTGCGCTGCCTTGCCGAATAACAGCATCATGCACTTTTTCGGTGACCTCTTCGAGAGCGATTTTCTCATTTATTTAGGCTGCACGTGAATGCATCGAGATGAGAGGTTTGTTCAGCCATGGAAGAAGAGTCATTGTTGATTCGGTGACAGATTGACGTCGTTTACCGTGAGTAAACATCGTTGCACTTGATGTATATTACATGCAGTATTTGGAATTTACTAACGCCATCGTTCTGTCAAAAGGACTGAGTATTCAAAGTCTGCAATGGAACCTTGAACTTCGTCGCACTTGGATATTCAATGTGTGCAGGGAAAAAATACGTGGCACTGAGAGATATGCCATTGTGAATACATTGCTATAAGACGTCTTTCATTCAATGTTTTTTGCAATAATTCTAACATGAGGGTGCTAGAAAGATGACTTACGCATTTAGTTGTAAAACATCTTTTTGCGTCATTAATTAATTAATTAATTCATTCATTCATTCTTAATGGGCGCTCTGTTTCAGTCATCCAACTTGTACCGAAGAAACGGCTGTGATACATCTGTATTTCTGAACATTTTCATTGCACAATTTTTATATCCTCTAGTGAAGAAGTGGCAGTGTGGTGCAATGAGAAATGTATTCGTAATTGTGTAATACATTCATCTAACATTTTGTCGCATTTTTCACATTCAATGTGTCCTAAACAGCCTATAGTTTGGTTGAAATCTGCAATTATCATTTCAGCCTCTGCATCGTTGTCGGATGGTAAATTCAATCAATCAATTGAAAAGGCCGATGGGTGGAGTGCAATTATTATAACATGACGGTGGTAGAAAGATTATTTACGCATTTATTTGTAAAATATATTTTTGCATCATTCATTCATTCATTCATTCATTTTTAATGGGCGCTCTGTTTCAGGCGAGTAATTTGTACCGAAGAAACGGCCGTGATATTTCTTTATTGTTGAACATTTTCATTGTACAATTTTTACATCCTCTAGTGAAGAAGTGGCAGTGTCGTGCAATGAGAAATGTATTCGTAATTGTGTAATACATTCACCTAACATTCTATCACATTTTTCACATTCAATGTGTCCTGAGCAGCCTATAGTTTGGTTGAAATCTGCAATTATCATTTTAACCTCTGCATCATTATCGGACGTGAAATTCAATCAATCAATTGAAAAGGCCGATGGGTGGAGTGAATCAATGAATGAATGAATGAATGAATGAATGAATCAATCAATCAATCAATCAATCAATCAATCAATCAATCAATCAATCAATCAATCAATCAATCAATCACTTGATCACCTACTTTCTGCGAGAACCGAACCATAATCGTAAAGTTTCGTCACTTTGCCGCGGAAGTGCGTTCCTTTTCCACGAACACATTGTGTTACTTTCAGTCTTACACCATAGGTTATTTACTCAGCGCGTAACATAATATTAACCTCTTAATTAGCACTCTCCTAACATCGACTGCAATACTAACTGCTCACTTTAGATCTCTCATTCCATAGTAATGTCACTTGCTTTCTTAATGCTACGGCTATCGCTTTTTCTAATCACCCCATCGCTCATAGCGTGTCCCTCAGCTTCCCGTCAGGATTATTGATTATTTTGCAGGTTTCCGCCTCCTAGTTCACTATTGGCAGAATGCAGTGATTGTTTACTTTATTTTTCAAGGCCGTTACTACGCTGCTGTTCATGAATACCAAATCAACTTTTTTCACTTCCATTTTCTTGAAGCTTTCCACTTCTTGATCATAGGTACCTGTAACGACATGGCCCATAGGTAAACACGCTGCTTCACTGCTACCAATTAGGATAGGACAAGAATAAATTTTACTTGTCCAACAGTCATTGCTGTTGGTGCCTGGGGCTAGGCTGCCAGGGGTCCATCGCCCGAGGAAAATCTTCCGAGATCCTCGGCAACGGCCTTGGCTCGCTGGATGGCCCACTCCTGGTCTTCGGGTGCCGCGCTGAGGAGGGCAGCTTGCCATCTCTCAGCGAGGCGCCCAGCTTCAGAGGGTCCTGCTGTTGTCTTCCCATTTTCTCCTGGTCCTTCTTCCTCAAGGTGTTGGCATTCCCAAAGCACATGGGCCATATCGGCCCGTTCGTGCCCGCACCACGGGCAGCCGGGCGATGGGTGCAGCGCGGGGCACAGGCGGTGCAGGTGGCAGGGTTTGGTGAAAGTGCCCGTCTGCAACCGTCTCAGGCCGACCGCCTGGGACCTGTCCAGCCGCCCGAGGGGTTGTGGATATTTCCTTCGTTCCTTCCTGTAGTGACCAAGCACCTCTCGGTACGTTGCCGGAAACTTCTCGTCATAATCTTAACCTCTTAATTAGTACTCTCCTAATGTCGACTGCAATACTAACTGCTCACTTTAGATCTCTCATTCATAGTAACGTCACTTGCTTTCCTAATGCTACGGCTATCGCTTTTCTAATCACCCCATCGCTCGTAGCGTGGCCGTCAGCTTCCTGTCAATTAGAAACTGCGGTTTTCTGGCGAAACATTTGCAATGCTCATTAGTTTTCCACATACTAGTTTTCAAACATACTTCGAGACTTCGCCCGCCCCTGATTTACGTGGTCGTAACGGGCCTATTGTTTGAACTTGAGAATATTTTTTTTCCTAACCATAGGACTGCAGCCACCAGTTTCAGCAGACACAACAAACCGCGACCTCCAGCGCCGCCAAGAGCGAGACAGAAAGAGCTCCCGCTCGCTGTACAGCTACTGACTACAATAAGCTATTGTTCCTGCATTGAAGCATCTGTTAGCCTTAAAGGAGATCCTTAAAGGCCAGGTGCCGCATAGCGACTACACCAGAGATTTTAACGAGATAGTGACTGCGAAAAGACAACAATCTATATCAGGAATAGTAAATGAAAAGTCTAGCTCATTATTGGGGGAACTTGTGGCCAGAAAGAGAAACAACACTCAAGTGACGACAGTGATAGTGGAGCTCAAGATAGGTGGTCGTCGAATCTATAGTACAACTGATCGAAGTCAGTCTGTCACACATACGTCACCGCACATATATTTTACAGGAATCACTGATGCTCCCATAATATCGGGATCGCACAACACTGTTCGCGCAGCGCATGCAACCTGGCAAGATACGCCTGTCTTGATGTCGGATGGTCAAAGACGTTCACAAGTTTCTGATACAGGAAACGCGCGTTGCGCGAGCCCTAACCTGAAAACAGCGACAATTCGGGTGAAACCATTTACGGGCAAAAAAATTTCGCAGCGGCACGTTCACTTGGGTACCACGTAATGCGAAGCGTTGTTGTTTGATTGTAGAAGGGAACTCACGAACCGGTGATAATTTTTTTAAGCAATATGTACACCGCAGGTTGCGAAAATGATTTTTTTAATTTGACATTGCATTGTTAGACATGATCATTATCTCGAGTGTGTGACGATATCTCGTCTGGTCGGGTAGAATCATGGTAGAAAATAAAACGGACGCCGACCAAGGTAAAAAAATATATATACATACAGGGTGTTTCAGCGAACACTTTAAAAAAAAGTTGCTTGTGGCAGATGTCCCAATTTTAGTTCATGAGCTGGTCTACTCGAAGCGGCGGACAATACTTGCACACAAAATTGAGACGCAAAATCGGATAATTAATAACGATTCACTAATTAAGTTTTAACTAATTACATTATGGCCCATGTTGCAATTTACAAATTATAGCCGTGGAGCTCGCAAGGCGGATCCACTCGGAACAAATTTTTAAGGTGAAACCAGTTTCCAGATATCAATTTCCGAACTTTGCGGAGAAATGCATTGTCGTTCCAGTTAATTTGTTAAAAAAATCCTGTTTTATGCACTGAAGCACACAGGTCCGTGTCTCTTCTTGTGTCGTCTGTTTGGCGCTTTAGTACTTCAGTAGCACACAGGTAATGGAACGCCAATGCATTTCTCCGCAAAGTTCTGGAATTTAAATTTCGAAACTTGTGTCGTCCTCAGAATTCGCTCCAAGTGGATCCGCCTTGCGAAGTCCACTGCTAGAATTTGTAACTTGCAATATAGGTTATAATGTAATTAGCTAAAAATAAAATTAGTGAATTCCTTGTTAATTAGCCGATTTCGCATATCAATTTTTTGTGCAAGTTGTGTCCGTAGCTTCGAGTAGACTAGCTCATAAACTAGAATTGAGCTATCTGCCACAGGCAACCTTTAAAAAAATTCGAAAGTGTTCGCTGAAACACCCTGTGTATTTTATAGATGATGATTATGAAGTTAAGCTTTTAATTCGAAGCAATAATTTACTTTATATAAAGGCTGTTGCAGAAAAAGAATAAAAGCGCAAGCTTCATAGCTTTCTCTCCTTTTGTTCTCTGATTTAGCTCAAATAGATCGCGTACTCGTGACGCCTGCGGCAGAAAGGATGTTCTATATCGGCAGCCAAGGTTTGTCGGTGGTCGCGCTGGCTAGCACACCCAGGTTTAGTTCTAGTAGTGAAAACAGAAAGCCCAGGAAGTGGATGGCAAAACGGCACCGTGGTAGCTCAATTGGTAGAGCATCGCAGGCGTAATGCGAAGACGTGGGTTCGTATCCAACCAGCGGCTGGTTGTTTCTTTATACAGTTTCATTTACATTATCATTTCTTTAATTTAATTAGTAAAGTACGAGTAATTTCCCCTACGTTGTCCTTGGTGAATTTGGTTGTTGACTTCTTACGATACGATTAATTAAAAATCGGACCCCCTCGGTTCCCTTTCTTCTCATTCATAAATGTAGCGAAGCGGATAATTGCCGCAGCTGTTGACCGAAAATGCAGGGACGATAATGGGGGTCAGGAGAGGAGGATCACGAGGCGCGTAAACAGGGAGTGGGTTGTCTCTCCACAAAATTGACGCTCGTGACCTTCGTAATCTTGGTGGTTGCCTTGTTTTTCTTTGGATGGATGGACGGCAGTTATGAGCGTCCCCTTTGGAACGGGGCGGTGGGTTGCGCCACGAAGCTCTTGCTATTATATTGTCTAATGTCCTACCTAGGTTAAACTATAAAAAAAGAAAAAAGACACTATGAACTACCACACCGGTGATCCTTTTACACTATAAATTACCACCTTTTAGCCGGTGATCCAGCGCCGCTTGTCGGGCATTGTCGGTAAGTAGGAAAATTTGTGAGCCTTTCAGTGGGGAGAACGCAGCGGTCTCGTTAGCGCAGGCGGTGACTCACAGAAGAAGACCAAGCGATGTAGTGACGCACGTCTGTATTCATGCTTCTTTGGTGACGTTGGCAGCTTTGAACAGCACGCTGACGATGACAGGTAGCGCGCCACTCGATGTGATCGCAACGGCAACTTAGCGAATTTCATGTCCGAGTGTGCTGGAGTATTTGTGCTGTGGGTTCGTATGAGCGTGCATGCGCATGCGCGCGTGCATGTACGTTTATATGGGCGGCTTTAAAATGGGCCCCTAGGCTTTTATTTTATTTGTCTTTGAGACCTCCCCTGTTTTCATGTCTCTGCAAACGAACTGGATGGTATACAAGGGTGGGTTCGCTGGCGCGATACACCCGTGCAAGAGTCTAGACACGCTTATCATCATTTTTACATTCGTGCGCCTCCTTTTTCACCGAGGCGCATGCCAGCATGCTTCTGCTGCCGCGGGAATGCAAACCGGCCACTGCCGTTTTAACTTCCAAAATTCAACAAGAGTCGTCGTGAGAGAGCAGAAGCGAGGCGAAGTATCGCAAATGGCTGCGTGAAGGTTGCCACTGAAGACGACCACGGCCACATTTATTAAATAAAATAAATATGGAATGCGTCGGTGGCGAAGCGGCCCGACGCCCCACTTGGCCTTGGTCGGTGCTAGGGACCATCTTCATTTTTTTCGTCATCATCTGGCACACTCTTGGCTGAGGTGATAGCAGCGCCACCACCAATTGCTCTCGCCCTGCACACAGCGCTATATTCAAAAATATTTGCGGTGGTGTATTGAATATAGAAAAAGAACTCGCTAAACATGAGGGTATATACTATGTGTGCTATGTGCAGTATACCTACATGTAGTGCGTGATGACACATAAACGCCGTGCACATGATGTCCGCAAAGTCGAAGGGAAGGTCAGGCTGGGAAGCCTATAGGAGTCGAGAGGACGGGGCCGACTATTTCGCGGCGGTTGAAGTATGGGTTGGATGCTGACGTCTAAAGCCTGTTTCACATGCAAGCGATTGAGCGAATGGAGCGAACAGCGGCGCGGCGCTGCGAAGCTTTTCGCGAGGTTTCGTTTCACATGCATTGCCGCCGCGCGTTTTCCGCCGCTGCGAATAGCAATGTTGCTGGCAAAAAACACGGGACTTTCCGCCAGTTTCGGTAGTTTGTGACTACCAACAAAAGCATTGCGTTGTCCCTGCCTCTCAAATTTTGGTTTTATAAATACATATCCTGCGCTTAGCAATTAACAATTCGTTGAAAAGCTCTCTTGGCATGTTGCCCGTACCACGTGTAGCAAGTAAATAAACATCGTCCTATGCGCAGGCTTTCCCGCACTAGTCCTCCACTGGTCACGTGTCGAGGCGGGCCGTTCGGAAGCGGTGTTGACGCTCTGCCGCTGCGATGAAATTCCAACTTGCCCGAACCTCGCCGCTCCCGCCGCTGGTGCCGACGCCGCCGCTCGAAACAGATTTCTGCGGCGCGGCGGCAGGATTCGCGAGCATTTTCGCTTGCATGTGAAACAGGCTTAAGGACGGCGCGCTGGATGTCTGTAAGCCGGATACGCGGACAGCTGGCGTCCGGTAGTGTTTGGTGTCGAGGCCACTGTACCTGTGCAGGCATGTCAAGCGCGGTTTTTTTTTGTGCTTTTTTTTTAGTGGCGCGCGCTCCCATAAGAGCACTGATGCAATAACGCTCGCTCACGGGCATGGTATAACTTTAAGTGTTAAATTTGGAAGTGAAGGAGGCAGATGTGCTGACGATGAATACATAGCACGCGTGAGAACGCACAGGAGTTTTGCTGCCAAAAGGGGCACCATGCCTTGCGCACGCCGCAGGCAGGCAAGGTCTCGCTATTTTGAATCCTAGTCACGTTTTTTTCCTTTCATGCATCAAATAAAAACTGCTTGCTTTCTTCCTTCTCAGCGGTTATTTTAAATATGTGCATACATGAGTTTTGAGGCGGGAGTATACCGGGAAGTGTAGTAGGCTCCTCTCTATATTCGTATTGCCTCTGTAGTAAAAAAGGAAGGAACTTGCGTCTCGTGCACGAGACGAGCAACTACATGTGCAGTTCTCGTTGATATTAAACGCACCGAACGCACTATCATTATTCTTTGGCTCCTTGTTAGATGTATTCATGAAAGCTACGTCCTTTCTTCCTCCAGTGCAAAGCTAAAGATGACAATAAATTTAAACCGCGATGTCGAACACAAGATGATCAGGAAGGCCACCTGAAGCCTATATTGTTCCAGAAGACGATATCCGTTCGTTAGCGGGCCGCATACGCCAGCCCAAGGGCACTTTCCACGCTTCATTTGCTCGTCGTAAGCAAGAGGGACAGCGCATCGCAAGGGGAAATCCCCCTTATACGTCAGTAACGCTGCAGGACAGCAGCGACTCTGCCCCACTGTCAATGCCCTGGCTCGCCGGAGGTTCCTTGCTGCGCCTTTTCAGGGTGTGTGCCTTTTTTTTTTCAGGACAGGTTTCATTCTGTACCATGGTGGATGGAAACTACCACAATCGAAGACAAGCAGGCAAGGCACCCTGCTTTTCTTCGACCAGTTGACTTCATTCGAAGGCGTTAAAACCAATGTGTCAAAGGGAATCCCAACCCGAATCGAAATCTTTAGCCGGAACTGAACTCTAACTCGAACCGATGTTCTTCGAACATGCCTGAATCCGAACCGAACACAAACTAAATAAAAAAGTTAATAACGGTTGCCGGTTTGGCAGGAAAAGGTTCAAGCATATGGGGTGACAACGGGCGCTAATAGATAAGCTATTCTGCGATATAAAGATCCTGCTTGTGTTTATTGAACTCCAAGTCAGCAGTGAATGATGCTTGTAATACTAATATTATCGCTGCATGCATTGGTATATTATCAGTGTGTAAACTATTTGCACATTTCCAGCGTGTGTAATTTTGCGCACATTTCCTTTTCTTGAGCTGTGAGTGAAAAGGATCAAACGTAATGAAGCAATTGATTGCTATTTTTAAGGGTGTTGTGAAAACCTGCGTGCATCGTAAAATAGGGGCCGGAAGACGGGTGCTCAATAGATAAGCGATTCTTTGAAATAATTACTTCTTCAGTCAGCGTACCCCACTCGCAGATTGTTACGACTCGCAAGTTGCGTTGTGTGCGAGAATAAGGATAGACGACAGGTATTTGGTGGTAACTGCTGCCACCTAGCCGGATGCGCTTGGAATTTGGAACTCAGCTATGTCAATTTTCTTCCACTGCCTAAACTCAGGGTCTTCGCATTATCACCATTTCTGTTGAAGCTCCCAATTCGGCTATGAGGTCAGCTCGCTACTGTTACTAGAAAAAAAAAAAAAAAACGTGAGACACACGCCAGAATACACGGAGAGGCAGAAAGGCGATGTCCTCGAGAAGGCAAAATGGGAAAACCACCAGGTTCAGTAGCACAGCCTCTTGTAACCATAACGCTGCGGTTGCTAGTGGATGCCGTCACCTTCGCAATGTGCGGGCCACCACGGCTATAAATGGCACGAAAAAACCTATGTTGGCTACGTGTCAAGATTTAACGTCAGTTTGGCACCTACAAGCAGAATACAACGCTAATCGATTTCTACAAATAATTCCCGGAGCACAATGTGCGTGCTTTCAACTTGTTTTCCTTGTAGTAGTAGTAGTAGTAGTAGTAGTAGTAGTAGTAGTAGTAGTAGTAGTAGTAGTAGTAGTAGAAGTAGTAGTAGAAGTAGTAGTAGTAGTAGCATTAGTAGTAGTAGCAGCAGTAGTAGTAGTAGTAGGGTTCGCTGGCGCGCTGCGTCCATGCTAGAGTCCAGACACGCTTATCATCCTTACTTTCGTGCGCCTCCTTTTTCACCGAGGCGCATGCCAGCACGCTGCGCTGCCGCGGGAATGCAAACCGGCCACTGTCGGTCTATCTTCTATAATTCAACAAGAAGCGTCGCGAAACAAGAGAAGCGAGGCAAAATATCGCAAATGACTGTGTGAACTGAGGACGACCACGGCCACATTCATTAAAATTATTAATAAAGGAAAGCGTCGGTGGCGAAGCGGCCCGGCGTACCACTTGGCCTTAGTCTGTTCTCGGGACTATCTACATTTTTTTTTGTCATCCTCTGGCCCGCTCTTGGCTGAGCAGCAACGGCGGCGGCGGTGGTAGTAGTAGTAGTAGTACTAGTAGTAGCAGTAGCGGTAGCAGTAGCGGTAGCAGTAGCAGCAGTAGTAGTAGTTGGAGTCACATGTGAATGAAGTATTACTGCAGGAGGTCCCAGAGATTAGCAAAGAAACTGACAGATGAACCTCCTATGGTTACATAGAACGAGTAATTATACAAGGAGAGCAAGCGGCAATAAAAAGTGCGGACATGTGAACAATCTAAATGCTAATAATTAGGTAAGTTGTCCGCACTTAGCCAGCGCATACTCCGCGCCACGGGCAGATGCGTAAGAAAGACGGTCGCATTGTTTAGCACGAATTGTCCTTGTTTAGTGTTCAGAAGCGCCAACGTCCTCGCATGCTCTTAGTTTAAAAAAAAAAAAAAAAAGCAGAAAGCTGACCTGAATAATTGCTGGATTCGTTTTCTTTTTTTTTTTTGCTACAAACAAGAAGTTTGCAGTTACAATTTATTTAACGCAGTTATTACAGTGCCAATCTCGCCCTGTATCCGACGCCACGATGCTTCCTCGCTTCCCCTAATTTATACTCCTGGCCACTTTTCGTGTTTCCTGGCCACTTAATTCCTACTCCAGCAATTTGTTTTACATTCGTGCCGGTGCTGAATTAATGGAAGTCGGATGCGAAATTCAAACGGGGGAAATGTACCTCACTGTAGCTGTGATTTGTCCAATCCACGCTGTCCTATTATAATGACGTAGAGTGCGCTTTGGCGATAACTTGCATATAGCTTAGCAGGTCGGGCCGTGAGCTCCGTCTAGCATCCATAACCGTCGGCTCGAACCTAGCTACTTTAGCGAATGAAACCTTGCTTTACATTGCTGCATGGTGAACCGATGACTTCTCTCGAGAGAAAAATAACAAAGTAAGAGGTGAGAAGAAAAAAAAGTGGCAACTGAGCAGAATTAATCCCAGTAGGCTACCCTGTCTTTCGGCGATGGAGAGGCGAATAACAAAAGGTGAAAGCAAGCGGAATGCTTGACTTAATTCGCTTGCACGTCACAAAACTACTTATGTCTTCTCCCAACCTGCCTGGAATGACAAAAGTAGGATTTCATGCTTAATATTGCTCCTGTAAGAAAGGAAAGGAATTGCCAAGCAGGCTGTCCAGCTTCCTAGTGCAGCGTTCTAAATTTTTATTACAACATAAACAATTTCTGCATTACGTTTTGCTGGTCGCGTGTTTATAAGCGAGCATGTCTGATAGACGGGTGCACTGCTCTAACCGATTCTTTGTTGCTGCTTGCGCATATAGTATTTTTATACCGCCGCACTAGCTAAGTGTCCATGACGTTTGGCACCAGAACGTGTCCTGCTGAATACATGGTCTTGGCTTTGAGTGTCCCGACCGCGGCGGCTGCATTCAACACGGGGTGGTATGCGAAAACGCTCCGCTACTATGCATTTGGGGCGCACTAAAAACCATCAGACAGTGAAAGTTATTCGGGAGTCGCCCACTATACCGCGTCTTGTGGATTTTGGACGTATAATTCTAGGGACAGTGTTTCGTAACGACTACTTTTTATTTCCAGTTTATTTGTAAAGTGGCCTTCGCTTTGTTACAGGATCACACAAAGCCACGACTTTTCCATGGCCCGACCTGATTGCTGGGATGAACAGATGATGAAAAAAAATGCAGAGAATCGCAAGAATAGAACCCTTACCAAAAGCGGCCATTTTTGAGTATGTGTTAATAAAGGCTGGCGTCCTTGTGTGTTTTTCGAACCGACTGTGTACGGCAGGCACCTTCTACTTCTGCGTGGCTAGCATCAAGCTCATTAATATATATATATATATATATATATATATATATATATATATATATATATATATATACACGAAGCCATTTCAACACCACTTCTTGTATGCCTCTGTGGTCAGCTCACTTAGCGGAAGTGGGTGCAGACGTTATGACCACCAGGTTCATCAAAACTGCGTTCGACGCGCTCCAAATTGCTGTGGTTTCCCAAAGACATGTAGTCATGGTATCCGTCGCACTTTCCTTCACCTGTGGCGCATCTTAGACGGTGGGACACAAAGGGACAGACAAAGGAAAAAAAAAGAAAAACGTGAGAGATAATTAAGCTAGCGAAAGATGCCTGTCACAGAATAATAAGCTTCTCGGTCCATCGCTTGAACAGATGACGCAACGTCTTTTGTTCTCTTGCATTTGTACATTAGCTGGGGTGCACTCGTTTTTTTTTTTTTTTTTTGCACTGTCTAATTTGCTGCTGGGGCAAAAAGGAATGTGCCATCATTCGCGGTATGTTTGCAATAATCAGCAATGATCAGCACAACGCGACTTCTTA
Organism: Dermacentor andersoni; assembly: GCF_023375885.2. Lineage (NCBI taxonomy): Eukaryota > Metazoa > Arthropoda > Arachnida > Ixodida > Ixodidae > Dermacentor > Dermacentor andersoni. The sequence goes on from NC_092814.1 coordinate 298,424,647, forward strand.
ATAAACGTTCCGAATGACCATTTTAGACGATTCATCCGTTTCCCTTTGAGAAGCGGTCGTCACTGGCGCTATTCGCTGCAAAACGATGCTGTGCGGCTACCCACTTTACAGCAGGAGTCTATGTTGTGCTGTTTGTTGGGAAAAGCATTTCTACTTTCCTGTGTTTTGGGTACTGCACTTCTCAGTGGAAATTCGAATGAATGTGCAACTAGACTCTGCTATTTGTTTGGATCCAGTTTTGTGCTTTATTTTTATTTCGACATTATGATTTGTAGATACTTTAAAATAGGCGTCTGTTAGCGTGAATGTTTTAATCGAAGACAGCTTCTGTTAACAGAGATATCTAGAGTACTGTTATCTTGCTCTTGAACGCTTTTTTTTTTGATTGCGTGAACCAAGAATGACAATAACTCTAAAGCATCCTATTTTGCACTAAAATAAACTAGAGTATATCAAATGTAAATGCGATATGAATTCAGTGCGTCGGCGAGGTTCGATATAGGTTAAGTATCAAACTTTCGAGCTCCTTATCTGATAAGCTTAAGAAATCGCTAAGAAACTATATTGATGAGTTCCCGATGCCAGACGGCATCTGCAAGACGTGGAAGCTGATCGTGCTCATGAATACGTCATGACAACGCTATTCTCCTTACTTCTCGGAGTGCTGATTCCCTGACATTCTTGTCCTGCTGCAAAACTCAATGAAAAAACCTGAAATGTGGCGAGAGGATCAGCAGGGGCAGCGGCGATAGTGATCGCGTGCATGGCAACCTCTGGCGATTACTGGCAGCAGCTACAAAAGTTGCCGAGTTATGACGTGGCGTTGGCAAAACAAGTGAGATGGAACTTCTTACTGCGACCTCTACCTACACGATGACACCGAAACGACCGTCTGTGTTCTGCTAAATCTGTGTTTTATACTAATCAGAGGAGTAGTAACCAGTCGATGAAGCTACCAGCCGATCTGCGCAGCAGCCGCAAACAAGCGGAATAAAAGCATTCGCGTTGTCACCGCCGAAGGTATTCTACACGCTGTGTACTGAGGCTGACACGATTGCGATTCCCGAATATAACGGTGGGTTTGGGTCGGCATACGAGAATCCTGTACGGCGCGTTAGAACTTGTAGAGGAAGAAATGTGGTATAAAGCTTTTAAACAGGGATGAGGAGTGTCAGAAAGGCTGGCCAACGTTTTGATAGAAGGACCTCTCTTCGCCAAAGGCGGTCTAGTCATACTCGGCAGCTTAGTTTTAACAGGTTAGTACAGTGACGTCATGTACGGTCGTCGCCGGTGTCGAGTGGCTGTAAAGGGAGAGACTGAAAAGAAAATAAGCGCTGTCGTTTGACGTCTCTAGGCGTGGTTATTAAGACGAGGGGGCAAGAGCGGTCGAGTCGGTAGGCGGCAGAAAAAAATGAATATAAAGAAAGAGAGAATAAGAAAGACAAGGACATAGGAGGATTGGGGTGTTGGGGTAGCGAGAGGTTAAGGAGCTTTCAGAAGTTTCGTAGGCGGCGTGCGCTTGTGGTTTTAGAAAAGCCGGTCAGCCGGACAGTGTGCAAGTAGCGAAACGTCACAGGCTTGCGTGGGACACACAGCACAGTCACAGCGTAAGCTGGAGGAGCGGCTCCATAGGAGCTCCAGGTTCGGCACCACACGCTACAGGGTCTTCGCGGCGAAGTCTCTTCGCGTTGTTTTCACGAGAACTGTCTGAGCTGTTCGCCCGGCGTCGACGTCGAGATGCGGCGTGTGCTGCGGCTTGTCATCCTCTGCACAGTGGTCTGCTGAGCCCGATGTTGCCTGGGGTGCGATTTTGTAGGAATGCCTGTTTTGATGCCAATGCCTTTTCGCGTGACGTCCACGCTTTTGGAAATTATGGCTGCGTATGCACGACGTTTTTTGAATAGTCCAAAAGCTATCTTCGTTGGCCGAATGTTTCTTTCGCGTTCTCTTCTCTTTTTCGGGGCTGTGAAGCAAATTTATATTGTAAAACCATATTTCACAAGAGCATACTTCCATGCTACGTAAAGCAAATTTGTTTTATGACCTTACAACACAAAATCTGCGACAGCTCAAAGAAACGCAAACGCAAGTGCTCCTATTTTTGAAGCAGTATTTGTCGAATCTGCATCCAATGCATGCTGTCGAGCGCAGGCAAAATGGCGGCCTCTGTTGAAGCCGTACAGCTGATGCCTGAGCGTGTACTGCACGCTAGGGGATCAGCTGTCTCGCGGATCGTAGTCCGTACTGAAGCGCAATTAATTGCCACCGACAGCGCTGTACTTTCATCTGAGAAGTATTTAAGACGCTTCTTCTGGAAGTTATGAGATACAAGAGTGAGTTGAATAAATATTGCGCGTGTAGTGCTGGCATTATTCCGTGGTTTTCGCTGCATGTATTGTATGACGTGTGATCCTTTTTTTTTAGGAAGAGCCAGCAAAAATTATTCTTAACACCGGAGAACAAAATTTGGAACATAATGAATCGAGAAATGTCAAGGCACTCAGCACCTTTCAATAGGGCACCGCCACCACAGAACAATAGCTTCGTCAAAGTGATAGCAGGGACAGTAACCGTTCCTCAGTCACACACCCCTGTACTGGCGGTTCTGCTCCGAGAATGAAACTGTTACAACGGTAAATGTGAGCAGCTATTCTAACTCTTTTTACAATAAAGGTATAAAAAGGTAAAACACCAAGTAATAAAATCGAAGTGCGGGAGCTAAGCTTAGACAAAATGTTTGCCTCTAACTTTGTTACTGAGTTGTGGCCCGGCTGAAATTGCGAGGTTTTAGAAAGAGTGCACAATGTCGGCAAAAGTCCCATGTGTGTCTAAAGAACATCATCTATTCTGCTGCAGTTTATCGAGTAGCACCCATAACTGGCGAGACCTTTTACAGAGCTCTCACCACGTATGAGTGCTTCTCGAAAAAACGAGCTGTTGGAGGAGATCGCGGAGGTTTCGAATGAAAAGGTCCAGAGGTGAAAACCACCAGCCACTGGCGTGATCACTGAACCAAAATGGCCCATAAAGCGAGGGAGGAGGCTGCCAGGGCGGCGAGCGAAAAGAGGTGAGCTGTATAACAATCCTGAGAGCAACGTCGTTTCATGTTGTTGTTGTTGTTCACGTGTTTGCAGGTCTACGGGAGGCGGGAAAGGGGGTGGCATCGAGGGCCGAGTCGTCGACGTGCTCGGGAGGACGGGCGGCGTTCTCGTGTCCCCTCCCCAGTTCTTCGCCGATAGCGAAGAGCGTAATGTTGGATGTAAAAAGTAATGTATGTGTTACCTGTGACTTCACAAATCGCACATCTGCATAGTAGATTATAACACAAGATTGCAATATGTTTTGAGTCTTTCTTTCAATTTTGTGCGGCTGATACTAAGGTTACGTACTCTCAGCAGCGACTTGTGTAAGCGATGTTCACTGTACACAGTGTTCACAATGTCTAAACTCTATTCTGACTGCAGGACACGAGCTCGGAGGAAGCAGCGGAACCAAGCGCTTCCCTCACAGAGATGCCAGCAATAAGCTTCTTCGTGATGTCGGGCCCTGGCGCTCTTGCATGGCCGAGTGGCCTTGCACATAAGGCAGTTAACTAACTATTGTAATAGCATTGTTTGTAGTTGCTCTATGATCTTGTTATGAAATATTCCACTGGGAATCTGCTCTCACCTTCATGTCTGGAATAAGTTAATCCACTTACTCATGGAGTAGAAATGCAAGCCTAGAAATCACAAGATGTAGCTGCCAGTATCGTTGAGCATGAGACGTAGATACTGGCTGTAAGGTATTATGTTATAATAGAGATTTTTTGCGTTTCTTATAGGTTACTGTTACCAGCAACTTTCTATGGCATCTTTTGTTCTCTAATTACGTGGCTGCTTTGTGTATTATTATTGTAGCTATGTAGCTACAATGATGTTTCAAAGTCACTTGTTAGGATAATCAAGCTTTGTGGGTGGGATAACAGCAAATGAGCAATCTTTGCTTTTATATTTCATGAAGACCCACCATCTGCTCAGGTGCCCCCCCAGCAGCCAAAGCCACACCAAGGAGTGCCAGCTTCGCAGGCGCCCAGCAGACAGCCGAAGTAGCAGGAGCTGGAAGACGCCGTCTGCAGGGTGACTGCCTAGTATGTTCGGCTGGGGCAGTCGTCCTGAGGCGAGAGCCCAAGAGCAGCCGAGTTTCCGCCAGAAGCTGCTTCAACAAAACCGGCAGGCATGTGTGAGGGCACAGATGAATTTCTTGCGCATGGAATTGCAGTGAATATTACCTCTGTGTTAATTGTGCCGATCAGTAAACAAGGATAAAAATTTACACGTAGTGCTGTGATGACCATTTAATGTACACATTTGCATGACATGATAACTGACAATATCTAGACACTTATGGGGGCTAAAACAAAGAAGTTGCGTCAAGTTCAAGGAAGCAGGTATAGCCATGTAAGGCATCGTAAAGAAATGGGACGTCACAATTTTGATGGGCCAGAAATATATTTTCGGTGCCTCAATATAGAATGACGATAGCATTTTGGCCGTAACTCCAAAGCCTCCGAATGCGGACGAATACGACATACCAAGTCCTTGTCACTGAGCTTCTGTAATGAAATTAATTTAATTTTATTTTTGCAAACAGCACCATGAGGCGCACATGGCCGGCCTGCGGCAGCTAACGAAAGAAGTGCGCAACTTGAAGGGACACCCAGAAGCAGCGCCTCGAGCAGGAGCGCCAGTCCCAGTAGACAAAATAATGCCTCTTGCAGCTGCTGCTGGCTGCACTTGCTCATGGTGGCAGCCAAGCCCCTAGCCCCTCTCATGCCCTTCATGATAACTGAAGCAAGCACAGGCAAGGCATTTCCCATCTCATTTTTTTATTAACTTAAATGTTACTGATGTAATGATGATATGAAGCCCGACGATTGCTCGTTTGCAAAAAAATAATTGCTGATGTTACCCTTCAGTGCGACCACAAATAGCATATCAGATGCAACATGATTTTGCACTTGAAGCAACTACCTCCAGGGCTAGTTCGCCGTGCGGCTAATTACGCGCTCCACCCAGAGAGGCAAAGTACAGCTGCACGTCATCACGGTTTCACCGTGATGACGGTGAAACCATCAGGCTATTATCAGGCCGATAAGGCTATTACTGCCGTAATTACTGCCGTCGCTCGGCTCGTAAGGAGCTGCGGCGCACACAGAGTCCAGGCCAGCATTGAAAAGCTCCTGATGAATGACCGCTTGGAGTAGTGGCACCATCTGGGACCTATGGTCACAGGTACAGCCACACGTAGAAACAGGAGACACAGCGTCAAGTTCACGTCAGATGATCTTCACGTGTTCTACGGTGAGCGTTGCCGACTGCTCATGTACGTGTTCGCACGACGACTTTACTGCCGTGTTCGGAAGACGAGCGAAATGATGGGCAATGCGTCGACTTTTGGCGGCCTCAAAGCGCTTGCACTGTTGGATCATAGCATCGACGGTGTCGCAGTCTTTGCAGATTAGCAGATTGAAGGCATCACCTGCTATGCCCTTTAACACGTGGCCCACTTTCTCAGACTCCACCAGGCCGTCGTCGGCTTATATGTAGGACGTGCGTGCGTCCTGTATAGAATTCAGGTATGACTCTGTCGCTGTCTGCGCACGAGATGCCAGCTCCTTCTTTGCTGCTGCCTTTCTACCTGCGGACTTGCCGAACAGGGAACGCATCTTTTCCTTGCATGCATCCCAGCTCCCAATTCATGGCGGTATGCAGACCTTCGCGGTTCCTTTGAAGTAAAATAATATGTTTGCCAACATGATCACCTCATCCCAGTGATTGTTCTTACTTGCACGCTCGTACAGGGGTAGCCAGTCCTCGATGTCGACGTTGTCAGCCCCGCAGAATGTGCCTGCGTCTTTTAGCTGAGCCAGAGCGACCGTTGGCGTTGCAGTCGCCTCGCTGGCCGCCGACCCCTCTTCCGCCATCGTGGAGAAAGGCAAGCGTCGGCCGCTTGCCGTGGGTACCCCGCAGTTCCCACCGAAATTCCACGGGGATGAGAGTAGCCAAAAGGGATACGAAATTGTATTCACAAAATATAAACAGAGAGAGTCGACTGCAGGCTAGATGGCAGAACAACAGCACGAGTGCTACTCTGATTGTCGTCGTCACCGTCTTTCTGGCGCATTCTTCCATGCTCGGCAGGATGCGTGCGGCAGGATGCGGCTGTGCACGGGAATAGACCACTTTTTCATGGGATGATGATGATGATGATGATGATGATGTTGTGGCCAACCCTTTGTATCGGGTGGACGTGGCAACCACGCCCAAGCCAGAATGACGCTCTATTGCCTACCTATCGAGCAAAGCAGGCACAGGTAGGGAAACGAAAGAACACCAAAAGAAAGAGAAGAGAAAAGGAGAGAATGCACTACACTGATAAGTAGTCATTGGGGTCCATCCGCAAGTGCCGCTCGCCAGCATTCAAGGTGCCTCTTTGTCTCCGCGACTACGGCTCTATCTATATCGCATGCACCGTCCTCTCTACTAGTCTGATCGAAACCAAGAGCAGCCTCCAGAGATATACCCTGTGCGGCAGATGGCCCGATGCCCTCACACCGTAGCACCACATGTTCAATGTTTTAGTCCGCTTTTCCGCACGCCCGACACCGCACATCGCTCACATCACTGTTTATGCTTCGAAGGCGCACAAGTGTACGGAGCGCACCAGGTCTTGCTTCGAAGAGCAACCTACTCCCGAGGGAACTGTCATATAAGTGCACCATGCCAATAGAGTTCTAATGACATCGGTACACAGCCAACGTCAAATTTGCTGGCATATTTCGTATCCAACGTGTTTCTTTTTCATCTTGTACTCGTTGCCGCGCCTGTTTTATCCAATCCGCCGGTGAGTTTGCACTGATAGGGGAGCGAAACAGGCCATACTCACTTTCTATGCGGTATAATCGCCTCACGCACGGCGTGCGCATACATGTCGCTGACAAGTAATCAAATACACACCGCGCCCACCGCTCTGGAGGCATGTCGAGCAGGCGGCCACGGTATGCGATTTTGCTGACCGCCTCCCGAGCTTCAAAGCTCGACCAGCCTAGGTCGCCCTGTATAGCCTCATTGGCCACCGCACCATGGCAGCCGAGAGCTACCCGACCAACCTCTCGCTGGCGTCGCTCCAGCCACTCCCGCGTGGGCGCCGAGAGGCAAAGCACAGCATTTGCAAACGTTAGCGCCGGTACATGGATGATTTTCCATAGGTCGCGGACCATCACAAACCGGTTGCAGCCCCACAGGCATCGGCGACGAAGGATGCACTGCGCCCGAAGTGCTTTCTGGCGGAGGATGTCCTCTTGGTGGCCCCAGAGCTCCGGTTCACTTGATATTAGGACTCCCAAGTATCTGTATGCCGAGAACACCATCAGAACCTCGTCTCCCAGCCTTATATCACCCTCATCCATGCCTGGGCCCGCGAGGGGGACTATTGCAGATTTTTTGCAGTTAAAGCAGAGCCCAAGGCGATTTATCTCTGCCTGACAGATGTTAATGAGCGCCTGTAGATGCTGGGGCCACTCTGCCATCAATACAAGATCGTCAGCAAAGGTGAGACCAGGTAGTCTACGCCTCTCATCCATGCCCATTGCACTAAGTTTTAGCTGGAAACCGAGACCACTGCTAAGAAGTTTGCGTTCTAGGTTGGCCACACACAGAATATATAGCAGTGGGGATAGAGGACATCCCTGGCGTAGTCCCTTCATCACCCTGAATGGTGCAGATAGTGCATCCCCAAAGTGAACAATGGCAATGTTGTTTTTGTACAGGCGCTGCACTGTAGGTAGTAATGTAGCCGGGATTTCCATTGCAGACAGGCAGTTAAAAAGTGCAGCTTGTGTTACATTGTCATATGCCTTTTCTACATCTAGAAAGCAGCACAGGAGGGAGCGCTGCTCTGTCTTGGCAATCGCCACACACTCACTGAGCACAAACAAATTGTCCTCTAGTCGTCGACCTGGACGAAAACCATTCTGCATTTCCGTAAGCCTTGCCTCTTCCCACCTGCTTATCCACTCTTTTAAGATTACTGCAAAAAGCCTGTAGAGCACGCTAGTAACTGTTAGTGGGCGGTAATCTTCAATAAGATCAACTTGGCCTCCTTTTTTCGGTGTAAAAACCACACGGCCAAGCTGCCAGTCCCTTGGGATTGGTGCACCTACAATGATCTCGGTGAACAGTCCAGCAAGCTGTTTCTTCGTCTCCTTACCGAAACCTTTTAGTACTCCTGCTGGCAGGCCATCCAGTCCAGCTGCTGTACGGGCACTGACATGTTTCAATGCACGATCAACTTCACCTCCGCTGACTTGCCACCGCACACCCAAACCCCCGTCTGGCAACTCCCTTGGAAAAGTCTCGTGTTCAGGCACATGGGATGACTCTCCTCCAGCTGCGGCCTCGCTTCCCTCTTCTTGGCCATATAAGCGGCGCAAGTGGGAGGTGAGATGTTTTTCAAGCTATGTAATTGGTTCTCCGGTGACCAAATTTCGAAACTGAACAGGGGGTCTATCAGTCCTGTCCAAGGACTGGACATATCGCCAGAACTTCTGCCCTGCAGATTTACCTTCCGCTTTTAGGGAGGAAAATAGGTGAACATTATATTTGGTGATCTTTGACTGTATCAGCGCTTGCAGCTTGTGTTTGAGTTCAAGGTAGTGAGCCCAGGCAACCAAGCATGCCTCTTTGCCTCCCTTCTTGACAAGGGATCGTTGTTGGCGGTTGACGTCCCGGCGAGCTTGCCATGCAGCTTTCACTTCTGCATCCCACCAAGGTTTGCGCACTACACGCGTACCGCGCTTTTCCCACACCATATACCCTTGCATGACTGAGTGCAAGGCTGCCACAAAATCATCCTAGGTCTCAGCCCTAGTTCTCAGTGCACTCATCTCAAACTCATCAACGACAGCTGGAGCAGCACTGCTGGGCAAGTACTTGTCCCGTTTCATTGGACACTGGGCACCAAGTTACTCGAGCAGCTGAACTCAAGTAGCAGTCTATTGTGGTCGCTTCCCAGGCTGTATAAACCTCCCTCGTCAATGTTCATCTGCCTAAGAAGGTTGTTACGGCTTGTTGACACCATTGCATAATTAATGGATGTGGAGCTGCCGCGGGCACACCAGGTTACCTGGCCACGACAGTGTGGTCCCAGATTCGCCACAACTAGTTCCATTTCTTCGGTCATTCGAAGGAAGAGGTGTTCGTTTCCATCTGTGAACCCATCCAGTTCATTTATGTGCCCGTTAAGGTCACCCATAATGATGATCTGTCTATCTGCCGCCAACTTTCTTGCGTCCCTGAGGATACGCTCCCCCAGCTGAACGTTGGCCGTGTGTTGTTTGCTTCCGACTGACAGATACACCACACACACAGTGGTAGGCCTGCCCGGAACCTCCCCCAGGGCCCACAGATGATCCACACCGTCATCATCTACACTTTGCCCCTGCATATCCTGATGCCATAGTAGCCCAACTCCACCACCCTTCCGGTCATCTCCAGTTCGATTCTTGCCTGCTCAATACCATCCAAGATGCACAGGAGGGTGCTCCAGATCGCGGAGGTGCGTTTCTGTAACTGCATAGAGAAATATATCTTCTATATTTAGAGCATTTTATAGCTCTATCCACTTCTGTTCCCGGCGGGCACCATTCATGTTCAGGAAACCGACCCTGAAGCTCCTTTTGCGGTGATACCGGCCATGGCGTCTAGTACTGGCCCTACTTGGCGTAGTGGCGGTGCCGTACTTGTTTGATCTGCAACTTTGGCCCTACCATTTGGAGAATTACCTGTCCAAGGGCCGCCATAAATGGAGCTACTTTGGACGTGTTCATCCACGGTTGGTGCTCTGCAGCGGGGGTAGGACGCAGGCCTTCAAAAGCGCACAGTCTACGGCCCAGATGCTGTCCCATTTCCTCCGCTGTGGTCTGGTTGTACAACAGGCACTGGTCAGTGACTTGCGCCATGCAGGGTGCCCTGTCAAATTCCACACATGGACCCAGTTCTGTGCACACTCGTTTCACGTGATTGTCCCACTGTTTACACTTCTCATACAAGGCCTCTTCGCCCGACGCTTGAGGTATCCCATATATCACAAAGAGGTTCTGTGTTCTCTCTTTCCAAGTCGAAATCGTACTACTGCGCTTATTTGCCATGTAATTTATAGGTACGCTGCTGTGCATGTCTTGGTAGCCAGCATATTGTTACGCAGCGGCGCCATCTATGGGCAGTGGGCATGCTGGCTTGGGCGAGCCAGCATGCCCACTGCATGGCAGATATATGCTCGGCGATAGTTTCTGGCATTTATTTTCACGCTCGTGGGTCCATTTAGTATGGCGTGCGTCTTCTACGTGGTAAACGGTTCTGTGAGACGTGCTCAAGTTGTTTAAGTCGGTATGGCCCAAGTTTCTGCTGGCGTTGAGGCGGACGGAGCCCGCAGCGCGATGTGTGCGCGAATGTTTGAGCCTACAATCAGCCTCGGAGATCAATTCTGCATTTCTGAATGTTCCATTCACTAATGTGGCCTTCTTACCTTAATATCCTTTAGTTCTAAGCTGCGGTTTAGGAGCAATGAAACATATGCGACGATCGTAACAGCGTTGGTACCATTCTGCTACGATAAGAGCTGTGTGGTTATACTTTGACAAGCGTTAAAACTGTTAGCTGCAGATTACATTGCGTTAGTACTTGGTACTTGGTCCCATGAATAAAATAGTTTTGGTTAGTAAAAACGGCATACCTTACAGTGCGAACTATACTTGTCCAGCAAAGCGACCGTTTACGAACTGCGCGAGCGACCTAAGCAGTGCTGGGTTCTGGATTGCAGATATCTTTGTTCTATATAGCGCATGGTCCAAGCATGCGGCATCAACGTTTATGGATCTATAAACGTTGTTCGGTGTGACTATGCGAGCTCATATTGCAACGTTAGGCCGTTTTCTCCTTCTTTTTCGAGAAAGAGGCTGATAACTGAATTTTTTTTTTCGGTTGTGTTCGTTCCGTTCTCTACTGAGCACTCACACGTATTGCGGAAAATTTGTCCTCAAAAATCGCCATCGCATTCTTTTGATGCGATCGCTCTCATATATTATGGCTTTACAGGACAAAAAGGCAACGCCGAATCACATAGCTTATGCATGTATCATGCTGGTTCACCAACCGCAGTGATTGGTGTATTGAGCAGCGCGATCGGCCTCACGCAGGAAGGTTAGCGTAGACATATAGTGATTTCAAGCCATTTAGACTTGAAATATTTGATAGCACCTGCCGTTTAGATGTTTCGTAGTTGCCTTAGGTTTGCCGTACACGAGCATGCGCTCTTATGTTTCATGTTTTAGTCCCTACGCCAAGCGATCAGATAGTGAGCAGATTTACCATTTCATGTGGCAATGCAGAGACACCGGTTCTCTTTGTTGAATTAAAACCGATGTACGCAAAAAGGTTCCGAACACATACACACACAGCAGCTGATAATGCTGATAATGCACGTGACGTGCTTGCGCCCCCAAGAGATATTTCCGCGTACTATGCATCGGTAAGATGCATAGAAAGACTTTCCTGACGATCTTATATGAACGGACATTGCGTAAATTTCCCAGAGTACGATCTAAAACATCTAGAAATCGTTCCGCAGCACGCGCCAGCAATACTTTCAAGCAGCGCCGCGCCGGATCGCCTAAGTCAGAGAGGAGGAAAGGCTCGCCGCGCGCCCTTTCCTCCTCGCCCGATGAGAAGGCCCATAGCGCGTAACAATATCAAAGGTACGAGCCCATTTTCCATGTACACCTGCCCCCTCTCGTTTTTTCTGCTGTCATGAGCACCCTCCTATTTGTTCTTCCTTTTTTCTTTCCGATTCTCACCAGAGGTCGCGGGTTGGAGTGCCTTTACCTTAATTAACTGCAGCTGAATTAACGTCGTCTTAATTAACGCCAAAGTGCGTGGCTTCGACTTCCACCAAAATTCACAGGTTCGAGTGCCCTAACTAACTCTGTCTTAACTTCGCTTTCATTATCACCAAAGGCCATGGGTTTGACTGCCGAAAATGGTCGTGATTCGACTCCCACGAAGTAGTCATATAGGACTCGGATCGTCAGAAGTAAGTTTCCAAATGTCTTAAAATTGATTGGAGCACGTGTGACAGGCACTGTCAAGTACTGAATGGCGGCTTACCATTCTCATTGACAGGTAAGTGCGCAATCAGTGCACTGTGCAAGTACTAGCCTCGGGGGTTGAAATTTTGAGTATAACAAGGAAACTTAACAAGGAGCTAAGGACCGCGCAGCAAGCGATAGAACACAAAACTACAGGCGTAAAAGGGACAGGAACACTAATGTAGGGATTGGAGAACAAACGAGGGCAGCTGATATTTTTGTTACGATTTAGAGAAAGAAATGAAGTAGGGCCAGTCATGCAGTGAGTAGAGCAGACAAGTCGTTCGTTGTAGCAGTGGAACAGGTGCCGAGGGTAAGAAAACGCTCACGAGGACGGTATGAGATTAAGTTTTTTGATGAGATTAGTAAATTTTCAGGCATATAGGGTAGAGTCGGCTTACGTAAGACAAGGTTGTCACTGGGGATTATTGGGTAGGGCCTACATCTTGCAATGTACAGGAAATAAGCGGATGGTGAAAATTATAATGTGTTCGAAACAATCCCACAAAATCAGTGCTTGTATAGTCAAGGGAGAACAACTTTGAGGATGCCACTAGAAGTGCCTTGTTAGTAGAGATCTGGGCCGGAATAATGTAACGATTGAATGTTAATGGTCATTCCTCATCGCGCTTCTTCAGTGGTCTGAGCGGTGCTCCACCCGCGTTATCAGCGGGATCAGCTGGCCGTGAACGGTGGATGATAAGCGCTACATTAAACCGGCAAACGGTTGTTTATATAACCTTTGCAAAAATTTCTAGTAACTTTGAATAAAATTCTTTTCGACAAATGTTACTAGAACCTACCAACAGTTTATCAAAAGCATTCAAACCGTTTTCAAACTTCCTATGAACCTCATAACAACATCCTGTCGAGTATTAGCCACCGGTATTATATAAGAATCTTATTTACAAACTTATTTAAACGATTAATGAGCATGTTTCAAGCATTAAAAGCAGGATTTACTAACCGTCTTCATACTCCTAGAAACTTTATAGTTGCATTCAACCAACGTTTTATTCCTCGTCGTGGAAAAATCATAGCAACATTTTTCCAACTTTCTGTCGCTCGCCCTAGAAACATCCTTGCAACTTTCTTGTACGTTTCAGGAACATCCTGGTGATATTTCGCGCTTTCTCTAGAATTTTTTGAAATATTCTGGTACTTTTCTGATGTTACCTTGAACATGAGTGGATATAATGCCGCAGAGAGTTCTCCACATGCCAGCTACGAGCCCTCTCGTGAGCTACCTTTCCAAGCGTCTCATGGCTAAAGCCATTAGAAGAGCGCCAGCAACGCCTCGCGCCTGGCGATACAGCGCGTGTCTCCCGTGCACGCGCACACGGCAGCGCCCGAGTCTCCCGTCCAATGAGGAGCCACCGCGTGGCTCCTGTCCTTCGGGGCACGTGAAAAGTGCATTCGGCGTGGAGACGCGGTTGACTGTAGAATAGGCTCCTGTTAACTCTTCATCTAAATTGTGTGAATGCTTAATATTGAATTTCCGGGCACAAGTCGGCCCACAACAAACCAGTTTGTTTAGTGTGTTTCATTGAAGAGTGCTACATTTCTGGTGGAGGTGCGAGGTATGAATGGAAGTCCCCAGTTTGTAAGAGAATGGAGCCCGACCCTCAGCGATTGGAACCCAGGGAACTGACTCCAGTACACCAGCACACAAGCCGCCGCATCCGAGGACACCCGCCCGAGTTCGGACCGCTTCCTGCTGCTGCAGGAGAGCAGGCAACAGTTACCAGCGATGGTGCAACCATGACCAGCCCAGTGGCATCGTCCCAGCTCATCGTGTACCCACCACGCACGCCCGAGTCCTTCCACTGCGATACGTTCGAAGATGTGGAGGACTGGTTAGAGCACTTAGAGCGAGTGGCAGATTTCAACGGCTGGGACGAGGCATGGAAGCTTCGCAATGTGTACTTCGCGTTAGAAGAGTCAGTGAGGACGTGGTACGTCAATCATGAAGCGACGCTATCTTCATAGGAAGAATTTCGGCGACAGTTGCTTGCCACGTATGCCAGCACCGATTGGCGAGAGAAGGCAGAGCACGCTCTACAAGCCAGAAACCAGCGCACTAACGAGAGTGTCGGCATGTATCCCGAGGACATGTTCCGTCTCTTCAAGCGCGCGGATCCAAACATTTCAGAAGAGAAGAAATTACGCCATCTGATGCGTGGCGTTAAGCAGGAGCTGTTTGCAGGACTCGTCCGCAACCCACCACACAGTGTTGCTGAGTTTCGCACCGAAGTGGCGACCATAGAGAAGGCACTGCAGCAGCGTGCCAATCCCTACAATCGTGATGTCACCAGCGCACCAGCCGATCTCCTGTCAGCAGGCCTAGGCAGTAACACCGAAGCACTAAGAGAACTGGTACGATCAATCGTAAAGGAGGAACTTCGAAAGCTGCAGCTACCAGAAGCCACGCCGACAGTTTCAACTCTCGCCGCCGTCATTCGAGATGAAGTTCGCCACGCCATTCTCCAGCCAGGACGTGAGGAACCGCCTGTGCTTCATGAACAACCACAACCGGCACGTCGCGTGCCGACGCACACTGATGTATATGCCAACCGACCGGGCCTAGTGCTCCCTTCGCGACCCCCAGCAGCCGCCAGTCGACTCTGCGCAGTGGACCCCTGTTAGCAGAGCTGAGGACACGAAAAAGCGACGTGCGGCGTGCACCCGACGAGACGCCACTCTGTTTCCACTGCGGAGAAGCTGGACACCTTTACAGAATGTGCCCATATCGCACAGCAGGCCTTCGCGGCTTTACGATAAATGCACCTTGCCCCCGTAATGGCGAAAGACCCATCGAAATTCAGGACTACTTGACCAGACAACAGGACCCGGCTGCTAGATACCAACACCAGTCACGATCATCAGCGTCTACACGCTACCGATCACCGAATCCACGGCGATCCTCGATTTCACCAAGGCGTCGTTCACTGAGCCCACGCCAGGAAAACTGAAGCGAGCGACCCGTGGAGGCGAGGCCGCTGGCGTTCGAAACAGCCAAGATCCTCCAAGTTTACCGAGCAGCCGCGACGAACAGAAGCGGATGAATAAGATAAGTGAACAGAGAATTTTTTTCAGACTTGCGCATTACGATAGACGGTCACGGATTGACTGCATTAGTTGACACAGGTGCTGATTATTCCGTCGTAGGATATGCACTCACCAAGGAACTGAAAAAAGTTTTGATGCCATGGAGTGGACCCCAGATACGTACGGCTGGTGGGCACCTCATTACGCCCCTGGGTAGATGTACAGCGAGAATCGGCATTCGGGGTTTTTCTTACGTCGCTGATTTTGTCGTGCTACCAGAATGTTCGAAGGATGTAGTAGTCGGAATGGACTTTCTTCTTACAAATGGCGCCATAATCAACCTGCAAAATTCTAGCGTGTCATTTTCTACGAAGCAGGCTATAGGCGTGCAAGAGTTGCAGGAGCTAGAACACGTTGCCTTGCGGGTTACCGACGATGACATAACCGTGCCACCACCATGTAGCATGCTGGTTCACGTAAGAAATGAGGCATTCGACGACTCGGAAGGTATAGCGGACGCGAACGTCGAGCTACTGTTGAAAAAAGGTATTTGCGTAGCACGAGGAATTGTTCAACTACGCGATGGGTGTGCTGATGTATTGCTGACGAACTTCGGAAGTGAATTTCAGCACGTCGCAAAGAACACAGCCATCGCCTTCCTGCAGAGCGCTACTGCAGTCACAGATGTATGTAGCTTACCGTCAAGGCCGCCTGCTGTCCAAACTACGCATGACGCCGTAACATCAGTTGCGATCAACCAAAGTCTGTCGCCAGCCCAGAAAGAAATGATGGAGGACTTTATAAATGAATTCGCAGAATGTTTCTCGACCTCGTCAAAGGTACGGCGCACACCGATTGTTAAACACCGTATAATAACAGACGAAGCGACCAGGCCAGTATACCAACATCCGTACCGAGTGTCACCGGTTGAACGAGAGGTCATAAAGAGTCAGGTGCAAGAGATGCTTGAGGACGATCTCATTCAGCCATCAAACAGCCCGTGGGCGTCGCCCGTAGTCCTTGTGAGAAAAAAGGACAATACATTGAGATTCTGTGTTGATTACCGGAAATTGAACAGTGTGACCAAGCGTGATGTATACTCCCTTCCCCGCATTGATGACACGTTGGATCACCTACGACACTCAAAATTTTTCTCTTCATTAGATCTAAAGAGCGGGTGTTGGCAAATTGAAGTAGATGAAAGAGATCGTGAAAAAACTGCTTTCGTAACCACGGACGGCCTCTATGAGTTCCAAGCGCTTCCATTCGGCCTCTGCTGTGCGCCGGCGACATTCCAGCGCATGATGGGCAGCGTCCTCTCGGGTCTCAAATGGCAGTCATGGTTGGTTTACCTAGACGACGTATTGGCATTTTCCGCAACATTCGACCAGCATTTCCAGAGGCTGCGTTTAGTGCTCCAAGCTATCCGCTCGGCAGGCCTAACCATTAAACCGGAAAAGTGCCAGTTTAGATTCCAAGAACTTCGTTTCCTGGGTCACGTAATTAGCGTGCAAGGTATTGGTCCGGATCCTGACAAGACCGCTGCCGTTGCACAATTTCCAAAGCCGACAAACAAGAAGACAATACGGCAATTTTTGTGACTATGCGCTTATTACAGGCGACTTGTAGAAAACTTCTCGAAAATTGCCGAACCTCTAACGAAACTTACTAAGGAAGACGTACTCTTCATATGGCATACTGAAAAAGAGGTTGCATTCAATAAATTACAGGAAAAATTGCAAGGCCCACCGATCCTAGCCCACTTTGACGAGACAGCGGACACAGAAGACCACACAGATGCAAGCAATATCGGTCTCGGCGCGGTTTTAGTTCAGTGGCAAAATGGGGAAGACAAAATCATATCGTATGCTAGCCGCACTCTCTCGAAAGCTAAAACACATTACTCTGCGACAGAAAAGGAGTGTTTGGCTATCATATGGGTCATCAGCAAGTTCAGTCCATACCTCTATGGCAGGCCGTTCCGTGCAGTCAGCAATCGCCATTCTGTTTGCTGGCTGGCAAACATAAAGGACCCATCTGGGCGACTTGCGAGGTGGAGCCTCAGGCTACAAGAATACGACATTACTGTTGTATACAGATCAGGAAGAAAACGTAACAATGCTGACTGCTTGTCCCGCTCACCAGTGGAGTCAACTCCTTCAGAAGAAGATTTCCCGTTTCTTACAGCGATGACAGCTTCGGAAATCGCCGAGCGTCAACTGGCCGACACAGAATTGCTCCCACTCATCAAGCACCTCGAAGAATACGATGTCCAAGTCCCACATATGTTTATGAGAGAGAGGTTTATTGTCATTTTGCGTCCAAGATAATGCGTTCCACAAGAGAAACTTGGAACGCAACCAGGAAAAATTCTTGCTCGTCGTACCGTCAACCGTGCGACCGGAAATTTTGGAAGCTTGCCATGATGAACCATCGTCGGGTCACTTAGGTGTCAGCCAGACGTTCGCCAGAATTCGTCTCAGATACTTCTGGCCTAAGTTGTTAGCGTCGGTGCAGCATTACGTGAAGACATGTCGCGAATGTCGAAGGCGCAGAACACCACCCATGAAACCGGCCGGCCTTCTCCAACCCATAGACCCACCGAAGACTCCATTTCAACAAGTTGGAATGGATCTTCTTGGTCCGTTCCGAACATCATCGTCAGGGAAGAGATGGATCGTAGTGACGACGGAGTATTTAACGTGATATGCTGAAACTGGCTGCCTTGAGCGAGGAACGGCAGTTGAAGTTGCAAATTTCTTCGTTTGTTACATAGTACTGCGACATGGTGCACCAATGGTCGTGATTAAAGATCGAGGAGCGGCCTTTGCAGTACTTGATGAAGATGACTCACACGAGTCACAGAAAAAGCCCTTCATACCATCCCCAAACAAACGGTCTGACAGAACGTCTAAACCGAACCCTAGCCGATATCCTGTCCATGTATGTCGACCTCGAACATAAGACATGGGACGCAATCTTACCTTACGCCACTTTCGCCTATAATACGGCAGTACAGGAGCCAACTCAGATCACTCCATTTCAACTGGTCTATGACCGCTCAGTAACAACCACACTGGATGCCATGTTGCCAGTAGATGATGACAACAACAACCCGTACGACGTCGACGACTTCCTACAACGAGCTAAAGAAGCCCAGCAGTTGGCACGGTTCCACATACGCCAGCAACAACGTGGGGACGCAAGCTACTACAACCTGCGACGCAAAGTTCAGTAACACCCAGGCGTCAAAGTGTGGGTATGGACACCAGTGCGTCGTCGCGGACTATGCGAAAAACTCCTAAGCTTCGCCAATACTTTGGACCTTACGAAGTTATTCGCCGAGTAGGTGACCTGAATTACGAAGTCATCCCGCATGAATAAGAGCGATTAAAGCGGCACAACCATGCGGAGGTCGTACACGTTGTCCGCATGAACCCTTACTACGACAGGCAATGAAAACACATCTATAGATCAATTTGTTTCATACGCATCGGGACGATGCGTTTTCGGAGGGGGTCTAATGCCGCAGAGAGCTCTCCACATGCCAGTTACGGGCACTCTCGTGAGGTACCCTTCCAAGCGTCTCATAGCTAAAGCCCCTAGGCATTATCCATCGCATCGCCATTAGAAGAGCGCCAGCAACGCCTCGCGCATGGCAATACAGCGTGTGTCTCCCGTGCACGCGCACACGGCAGCGCCCGAGTCTCCCGTCCAATGAGAAGCCACCGCATGGCTCCTGGCTTTCGGGGCGCGTGAAAAGTGCGTTCGGCGTAGAAGCGCGGTTGTCTGTGGAATAGGCTCCTGTTAACTGTTCTTCTAAATTGTGTGAATGCTTAATATTGAATTGCCGGGCGCAAGTTCGCCCACAATAAATCAGTTTGTTTAGTGTGCTTCATTGAAGAGTGCTACAATAAATACATCTTTTAGGAAAACAACAATCTTTTCCCACACTGATATTTATTTTGCAGCCCTTTCATATATGTCCTTCGAAGCCACAAGCAACGACGATAATGAACTCTTCATATTCCCGAGGCCTAAGGGCGGAAAAGAATGCAAAAATAATGTAGCCTGATGCATTGTGTCACTGTATGTGGACGAGACAGCATGTAGTCATGCACAAGAATTTAACTTCAAGTGACCTACAATGAAAGCGAAGATTTCAACTGACTGCCGTGCCACGTATGCTTAGAATGGCGTTCACGCATCTGGGGCCCAAGGCCTCTTTTTCGGTGACGTCCTTGTGGGCGATGGAACACCACCCAAAAAGCGAATGAAGCGGTACTGCTGTACAGAATATGCACCTGTTACATGTAGGAATCATGCAATTGTTTGAAATAGCCATAAGTCAGTGGCAGAAGGGATATTCAAAGTTCTGAGAACTACTTCAGCCAGACATGCTTGTCAATAAATGTGATGACATAACTTCTGCAGTATACAGTTTTACAGACACACTTGAAAGGTCCTTCAAACAGTCCTTTTTACTACATTTTTCTTGTATTTAGCAACAGTAAACTGATCAGTAATAAATGCAGCTGCCTGGACTGCTCAGGTATAGAATATCCATACCAATAGTGTCTTACAAAGAGTATTCTACATTGTATTTGGCAGATCACATCGGGACAAGTATTTAGAAGAAGTGCTCTATATTAGATAGAATTATGAACAAATTTCAAAAACAAAAACTGCCAAATTCTTTATCTTCTGGCTTGTATACTGAAGTAATTAAGTACACAGGATGCCCCACGAAAGAAATATATATGTACTTTTACAGCAATGTTCCGCAATTGCTTGCCGTACACTCAAAAGTACAATGTGCATGCAATTTTGTATTTTGCTCAGCCAGTTTGAATTATGGCACGCAGGCCGCTGAAGAGCAGTTTGCTTGAAGCAAATGGGAACTCGTGGCGTCAAATGCTTTGACAGAGCACACAGCAACGATTAAGTACAATAGTGACTGGATGAATTCTAGTATACTTGGCCAGGAAAGAAACTGGAAGCCACGCCTGTGCCTTGAGCCCCTAAAGATACAATCAACAGGACACAGGCTCATCGAAACGAAAGTATTCTTCACCCGTCTTATGCGCGGTGATTGCGTCATATGCTAAAATCTGCTTAAATAGGCACTTCTACTTTTTGCCCCATTGTGAGCAAGGCTTTTATAGGGAAGCTGAAATGGCTTCTTTTGAAGTCTTATTTGGTTGGTCTATGTCTTTTTTTGTCATGTTTCATCCAGACCAGAGAGGCTTCCATTAAACTCTCGATAATAGAATATTTGTGCGAAAGCATTAAGGTACTTTTTACCTAAACCATGTATTTAGACGAAAGAAGACATTTTCTAGGCGCTCTAGAGCGCATTATTCACACTACGAAACTTCAATTCGCTGAGAGTGCAACAAATAATTACAGTACATTAAAAAGTGCATATTTCAAAAATTAAGTGCAGGGCAGCTTGAGCTCGAAGCAAGCCTCCTTGTGATATCTCGGTGGATCTGAGGGAAAGTAAAGCAGATTCTCCGCATTTCAGATAAGTGACTGCAAAGAACAAGCTTTATTCCAGACCAACTGGAAAAGGGCAAAGAAATGGAGAAAAAAAAAT
Source organism: Dermacentor andersoni (assembly GCF_023375885.2). NCBI lineage: Eukaryota > Metazoa > Arthropoda > Arachnida > Ixodida > Ixodidae > Dermacentor > Dermacentor andersoni. The sequence goes on from NC_092814.1 coordinate 298,445,478, forward strand.
GGCAATGTAACAGTGAATGCTCAGCGTTCAGCTGCGCTGTCATGGTGTGGCTTGGAACTACGGCACCGGGCTGATTATTATATGATTCAGCAGTTTCCTATACCACGTTACCACCTCAAATTTCTGTAATGTTAAAAAAAATTTAAATAAGGGGTTTTACGTGCCAAAACCACTTTCTGATTATGAGGCACGCCGTAGTGGAGGACTCCGGAAATTTTGACCACCCGGGGTTCTTTACCGTGCACCTAAATCTAAGTGCACTTTCTGTAATGTATAAAGGAGACCAGTTTCCAGCCTGAAGCAAACCTGCACTTGGGACTCATAGTGAGCTTGTCACATTAAAAGGTTAATGGTTTGTCATAAGCTTGAGGAATTGAACTCTCATACTGTGACTAGGAATTCAGCAGCTACCTAGTAAAGGGACAAAATTTATTGTTTTATGCAAATGTTTTGAGGAGATGAAGTATGGTATGCAACGCATAAGTGTGACCGATTGGAGGGAACAATATAGGCGCACAGGCAAAAGTGTGAGAAGTGAACTTCATAAGGCTGCAGAATAAAAAGACAAAAACGATACACATGTGGACACCTCATGCACTTCAACGAGATTCTTAGGCAATCTGGCTAGACCAATAGAGTCTGTATGGAGTATATCATGCATAATTACTCAAGCCTCCGATTACATTTAACTCAGAGGAGGCTACTTTATGCACGTTGATTAAACTGATGGCACTCCAGATCACCAAAAGATAAAATTCAAGTGATCTGCCACTAGAAATCCTGAAATTAGAACATACACTTAAATGATTGTATATTACACAAACATATCCTAAAACACACAAGGTAGCTACACTTTTGTACACACCTTTATAAAAGCACGCAAATGGTATTTTATCGTTGTGCTGTCCAGCTTCGAGAAGTTCAGCAGCTTCCTTCGGGATGTAGGGATGCCTCCAGTATCCGCATAGCGTTCAACCGTAAGAAATGTTTAATTTATTGCGCTGCGAACATGGAAATTTGTGATTTACCAGTGTCATGTGGAATTGCAAAAAGTTCCTCACACAGGCAACTGCATCAACCTGCATCTTAATTGTTACTAATGTCTCTTCATTGTAGCTCAGAAGGTTACACTGCTACTACTTGCACTACTTACACTGCTACACTGCTACGAGTAAAATTTCAGGAAGGTACAACATCAGCAGAAAATATCAGACTGCCAGGACAATAATCACCAAAACTCAGATATGTAGTAAGACAGAGCATTGGATAAAGAAAAAAAATATTGGGCAAATGAAAAGCATTCCGAAAGCTAGGCGGCGATTTTATTGCGATGCTATGCATTTTCGCTCTTCGTTAGTGGTCTGACCGACGCCCGGACTCGTGTTACGTACTGGAATAGCCGGCCGTTAACGGTGAGTGCTAAGTGGGGCATAGAATGTAGTGGTAAGTATCGTTACAAAATCGCAGTACTTACTACATTAGGCAGTGCTGCATGGCAGTGCCCTAACCTATGATTGCAAGAGCTGACATCCTGTGCTTAAGATAATATATATATATATATATATATCATTGAATATCATAATACCTGATTGTTTAACGATAGATTTCAGACCTAAATTCTTGCCTTCCTTTCCACAGACATTAGCCAGATATTGCATATCACTTTGCTTGTTGGCTAGCAACACAATGTCGTCCGCATAACAAAAACCTGGAAGCTGCATGCTCTACTACCATAGCCGCCTGTTTGTATGAGAGAAGAAATACCGCAGCAACGTCACACTACGGGTCAAGAAGCGGATCTTGCCTCCAATATTCGCGTTCGCCTCAGGCGCATGCAGTTTGCAAAAGCACGGCCTTCGAGATTGGCTTTTGTTACTCAAAGGAAGTGGAAGTTGGTAGGAGGGCAGGTATTTAGGCCCCACTTGCTGGGCGTACAATACCTGGGTAGGCTTCCTCATTTATAAAACATATACAGGGATTTAAGCCGAACCATGAGCAAGCTTTATTTGGCGAACACGAGACATTCAACGCGTCGGCCGTGGAGCTCCGTCTGCTTGCAATGGCGGACGGCATACGGGCTTCTTGGACACCTACCGAACACAAAGTCATGATCACCGCCCATATACACGCTTTCTATGGCGCCAAATGTCGTGTCTTTGAGAATATGTGCCCTATTCTTGAATTGGTGGGACCATATTTGCTCTTAGCATCAGGAATTGCCGACAAAACGCGGCGATGGCTGGCGTGATACAGTAGCTGGAGCTTCGGTTGAAGTGCAACAAGCGTATTGTTTGCACGCACGTGTAGACAAACAGATACGGCCGTGCTAGGTACACAACTTTCACTACTCAGCCAACTGAGAATCAATTCAATTGTACGCCCAAGCAAGCATTCACGGGATTCGTGCTGCCGTACCTCTCTTCGAGTACCAATTTAAACACAGCGATCACCCGCAGTTATGACAAGAAAGGTGCTTCTAGCAGCTACCGCGGATACCGCATTTGTGAGACAGCCAAGATTTGTGTATAGCTTGCATATAATAGTAGAGGAAAGGTTTGTTAACGAACTGAGGTAAAAAAAAAGCGTCGCGAACAAAAATAAACATCCTTACAATACGCCAAAGAGTCAGGAAAGGTGGAGCAGAGGTAGCATCTGCGCCTCACACGAAGTAAAGGGTTCGACTGCCAATGTATAAAATACTTTTTCTTATAGTGGAAGAAGCGTTACAAATAGCCACTTTCACTGGGCCAGGCAAATGTATATTATCTTTGCTTCTGCTGATTATATATGCATGCGCAGCAAAAGAAAAAAAATTATTCTGTGTCCTTGATTTCTTTTAAACTGCAAGAATTCATACCAATTTTATTACCAATTTTGCGTGTTATGCTTCTTTATGGCAGTGTTATATCAGCAAATGAATGAGTATAATTGTTATAATTTTCTTTAAACAAATATAAAAACACCACCAACCACCTTTTTTTCAACGAACTTTCTTCAAGCGAAAGTAAAAACAGAGCCTACCAACTTTTATAAAACTTACTTTACAAACTTTCTTCAAACGAAAGTAAAAACACAGCTTACCAACTTCTCTAAAACTTTCTTTTAACAAACTTTCTTCAAACGAAAATAAAAACAGAGCCTACCAACTTCCTTTAACCTTTCTTTCAACAAATTTTCTTGAAACGAGAGTAAAAACGGAGCCTACCAACTTTCTTGTAACATGCGTTAATAGGAAGTAAAGTTACATACGATGTTAATAAAGTTCATAGAAAGTTGGAAAGTGCTCTCAAGAAAGTAAGGATGCATTTTTGTGTGGGAACGTAAGCGGCGAAGAAACAAACTGCTGAGAAACATTTACGCAATATCATTTACTTGTTTTTTGTGAACTTTACCGGTAGTGGAATTTGCAAGCACTTGGCACAGAGAGAGAGAGAGAGTTATTTAGGACGCGGCCGAGAGGTTCACTAACCTAAGTCTATAGGGGCAGAAAGCAGATGGAAGTCCTGCTGTATGCAAATCAAAACCAGATATTTGCTAATTCCTCTTCCTGAGCCAATCTGCAATGAAACGTTCGTTGCCCCTTCATTCTCTAACTGCATAGTTCTTGTTCGAGGCTACTAAAGTTCGAGCACGTACGGCACTGTTTAGGTATTATATATCCCAGCTGCGCGCGATCGTGTATTTGTACGATAGATACAGCGCGCTGTTTACCGTACCGTGCAGTTTAAACGCATGAACGTTTTCTTCCTTTAGTGCCGATCAGCGCCTGACCACCGATAGTATATAGAATCCAGATGCTGCTGTAGCAGGTCGTCAAAGCTTGGGGGCATATTCGCAGCAGTGAATGCGTGAAGCAACAAACAAGGAAGTAAGTTTTTGGACGCCGCAGCGTACCACCAATGAAGAACGGCTCGATTAGACGCAGCTTCTTCCTTCGGAAAATCAGTGCTCGAAGTGAGCCACGTGGCTACATAAAAATGCTACCCGGAAAACAAACGCGCACACGCGCCAGCACACGTACACACACAAACACACACACGCACGCATGCTCGCACCTGCACAAAATCCAGAGGCAACAGAGGGGAAAGGCCGTGCACAAATAGCGCCTCGAAGAAGACAAATCGTCTGGAATTAACTCGCCTTTATTAGGGGCATTTGCGCCTGTATATTCGAAGGTCGCGCCTCTTGAGCTTTCGCGGCTATTTGTTTCCTCTCGCTGCTACACCGCCACGGGCGCTGTGAGACGCACCGGAAGGAAACTGCCGCTTATGCGAGGGTGATTACCACAGCGGGGCAGTCGTCGCTTTTGACCTCTGACGTCAGGCTCCCCTCTGGCTCGCTAATAACGCGCAGCGTTGGGGGCATTCGCTGGCGACCGTAACAGCAGCAGGAATTCAAAAAGCTGGGCCGCTATGATGTAAAATTATTCCAATCTGTTTCTGTTCCGATTCTGCCACTATATATCCCTTCATGATTGGTGAGAAAATTTTCGCGCTACTCCCCCTTCTCCTGTCACGCCATGCCACGAAAACCGTGGTAACTCCCCGTCTGACACGGCGCGTACACACTGATTATGCACGACTACGCCGAACAAAAGAAAAAATAAATATTTACGATTCTACACCACTAGCAGCAGCCTTCGCACGCGCTGGAAAGCCGCGCTGCTCACCCCGCCCTCGAGGATCAACTATGGGCTGCCCAGTGGGCCGAGGATGCCGCCAGCACCCACGAACTCCTGGCCGTCACCTAGGCGGGGCCTTTGGCCCTCCCCACCAACTCGCAGGGCACACAATAAAGTTATTTCCTCCTCCTCCTCTACACCGCTTTGGCCATGAGCCCTAGGCTCGTGATTCAGATGTTCGGACTGCCCTCTTTTCCCCTTTCTGTCACGCGACGTCACAAAACCGCAAAAGCACACCACGTCAAAGTGACAAGTAAGCACTAAAGATCCATCAATATGCCTAAGAAAACTGAAACTTTTTTGGAAAATCCCGAGTCTGCCCCGTTCCGAAAGGAATAAAAGACGGCTGCCCACCGATCGCTCGGGCACTGGCTGTTCAATGCTTCCTGAGAGTATAGATTTCTCTGTGTATATTAGAAATATTGCGGCGACAACATAACCTTGCCGAGTCCTTTAGGCACGTATATACGACATCACTTTGGCAACTGTTCTTTCCTGAGGATCCGCTTCAGTGGAATTTTTAACCTTCCCTTGCACGCCGCCACAATTTTCGACAAGCCACCGCAAACTAAGCAAAAACGGACCAACCTCAGACGCCGGCACCGCCCTCCTCATCCAGTTATCTAGATTCGCTGCGCTAGCTCGGCCCTGCCGAAACCCTTTCCATATCAATATGCTCCTCATCTCTTGACAGCCAATTTCATAAGAAAAACCTGTCAAGTTAAGCAACTGCGAGTTGCTTTCAAAGAAAACAAAAGTGATCTCCCATTAACAAGGAGAGCGTCTGATTGGGCTGTTCAAACAACGCTGTGGGTCACTGCCCGATGCTTGTGTCGGCAGTTACGCAAATTTGACGTCAGAAATATGAACTAAAAGAAAATAAAATCAAGTTTATTTTTCCATGAAGGAATGGAGGGAAGCCTGAACAAAAAGGGAAAACTAGTTCACTTGACGAAGGTTCAGACCCCCGTTTACATGACAGACAGCCGAGGTGACCAAGGGAAAAAAATCCACTTAGTAATAGAAATCGGTCGAAATTATTATACAAGGGTGATACAAGCACAGGTATGAGTAGCCTAATGGGATGTAAAAGAGAGCATATATTCAAATACATATACAAATGGTAAACAGAACCCTACCGCATTTGCTAAATTTCTGCCATAACAACGGTTTCACTCTCGAAACAGCATCGAACCAGAAACTGAAATTGTTCTTCTGTGACAAAGCACCTTTCCCATGACAGAATTTCATGTGATTTTTTCATCTCTGCGCATGTACGCTATACGCATTGCAATGTACCAATGTACTGTTTCATACTACACCAATGTGTGCCGTTTTATTTCTCGTTTTTTCCTTCATTATGTAGCGCTTTTTACTTGCAGTTTTTCATGTTTGTACGTTTTCTTTAACATTGGTCTATCACGCAGTTAACAAACTATTTATTTCTATAGTTACCTATTCCCAGTGTTATCGACAAGCTATTGCTGCATTAGTATTTATTATTTCTTTGTGGTTTTTATGTTGTCATGCGAAAAAGTGTTTCTGTTTCTTCTATTTTGTACTCCGGGGAGCTGGGAACTAGTCAAGCTGACTTGTCAGCTTTATTTCCCGTACTCCATCACTTCAAGAGTGAAATAAAGCTTATTATTATTATTATTATTATTATATAACAACGTGAATGTGAATGAGTGTAATTTGAGAAAACTATACAAAATATACACAATATAAATACAAGGTGTCCTACAGTTGCATGACTAAAAATGCACATGAAGTTTTTTTTATTTACATTTTATACTTCCATCTCGTTCTCATGCAGCTAATTCAGAAGAACAGGGAGAAAGTGTCGAAGAATCTGCGTACCATAAGATGTACGGGAAAAAGGCACGCTCCAAATACCTTCGTGACGTGTAGGGTAAATGCGTGTCTTCAATGTTAAATGAGCAATAGAATCTAGCATCAAATAAAGTCAGAGTCGGATGGTTTTACGTTGTACAGCCCCTGGCGTTGACCGGTGTCCATGAGCCCGTAATCACGATAACAAGTAAACGAACGAATGCAGTTGATTGATTATTACCGTTTTTACTTTGTTTTTTGTTTTAGTTAGAAAAATCTTTTTAAATATCGCCCGGGGTACATAGCGTAATTCAGCGTATTGATGCGGATTACCTGAAGAGGCAGACATTTGCGGTACAAGTCGCAATATCCAGGTGGGTAACATAGAACACTTCCTGATTAATTATATAAAATTATTCCCATTAGAGTATGTGTTCCAACTGCGAAATACAGGGTTTTTTCAGCTGCACCAACATTTAAAAAATTGTCTGAGGCAAATAACATGATTCTAACCCTTGGTCTAAATTACTTGATGATCCTGCCATTACTTCTACGAGAACTCAAAATGCCAAGCTTAATAATTAACATAATTACGGTAATTAAATGATCCATTAATTCCGATACGGCACATAGTATTGTAGCTATAGTAAGTACGGACGGCATGTCGACTTAGAACAAATTATCAGGACTACGCCAGTATCAAGATAATAACTATCAAGGTGTCCCACGAAATGCACTGGCGTTCCAGTTGCTCTAGTGCAATGGAGATTTTATGCGATGGAGATTGCATAAAACAGCGTTTTCCTAAAAAAAGTAATTGGAACACCAGTGCAATTTTACTGCAAATTTGACGGGGCATATAACAAAACCAGTGCCATGCCCAGAATTCGTTCTCAGTCGGTATGTCTTGCATACTCACTGCCTACAGTTCGTATATGGAAATATGTGCCGTAACGCAATCATTTAAAAAGATAATTAGTGTAATTATAATAAATATTCAATTAAGCATTTTGATTTCTCATAGAAGTAGTGACCGCCTCATCGAGAAACTTAGGTCATAGGTGAGAATTGTACTATCTTCGTCTGCCAAAGGCAGTTTAAAAAAGAAAATTGGTACAGCTAAAAAATTGAAAAAAGAAACACGCTTTAGAAGCCGAGTGGTAGGGAACACATGTCTGCTTAGCAGAAATCATAACACTGTATAGGCCATAGGCGCCGACTACGGGGGGGCTCCGGGGCCCGAGCCCCCTCCGAAGTTTTCCTGTCCCCCCCCCCGCGGGCGATGCCGAAGCCCCCTCCCCACACACGCACTTAAAGCGCCATTACAAGAGCATTGTCACCAACATCATTTGAGGTTTCCTTTGACTTTGCTCGGCCTTTTCACTTGAAATTTTCCTGGTCAAACTAGCTTTCTCCACCATTGCTGGCGCGGACGACCACGGCTTTTAATTCAATGTGTTGCTTTATTTCTGCAAATCCTGACAATAGGAGGACACACGCATTAGAAGCACTATAGCGGCGGCTGCCTCATTCGTATTTTCTCACTTCAACATTGTTTTAAATTTCCACTGTAAACAGCATGCGCACACACAATATATCTAAATATACACACAGGCCAAAGGCTATTACATTTTTGAAAGAGATGGAGGTAGGCAATTAAAATTTATTTCTAAACTTAATCGATAACCTATGCCTAGAGATTTGATATGTTGGTGTATCTTCATGACGCTTCAAATTGCTTCGCGTGATTTCTTGACCATGGAAAAAAACCAAAGACTTCAGTGACCCCTTCAGCAGTCTTTTATCAATGGTGTGTGAAATGCACGTGAAGGTTGTGTGTCTTAGTATTGCTTCTCTTTCCAGTCAATGCTAATGACTCATGAAAAAGAAATATTTCTAATAATGTACTACATATATTAGGGCTGGAAACATCGTCAGTAGCATGCAAAGGTCATAAATATATACAAGGCGTCCCAATTACCTATCATACACCAAGATTAAAAAAAAAGAGCAATGCGTTACTCGAAGAAAACCTAGTGCATATTGTTTACAGTACAGTGGAGTAGCTGCCAGTAAATTTTTTGTTATTAAGATTTAATTAGGTAATTGTAATAATGCAACTCGAGATGTACTACCGTAATTATCAAAGTGTCAAGGAGGCATTTGAAGGCAAAGCCACAGGACGTCTAACTGCGGTATTTTCAGTGATCGACGTACTAATTGCATACTAATCTTTTTCGACTGATAAATAAACCCCGCGTAATATGGAGAATACTACGTGACTGCGTCCTCACCCGGATCACAAAGCAGCCCCCTTGGACAGGCTCCCTCTGAGTTGTCCAGAACAAAATAAAGGAAATAAAGGAAAATATCATGATCGAGCCTTATCTGCCGAGCCCCGGCGAAAGTAACACGTCGCGTTTGGTGTTAGTTGGAAAAAAGCTGTAACAGCTGTTGTGGTAGCGTAGATAAAGTGCACGGATGATTTTTCTGGCACAATATCTATCACCCCAAAATCGAATTGACAACGTCAATGCAAAGATTTAAAGGGGCGTTTTGTTTCGTCCCACTCGCCATGCGTTTCTTTAATGCGCAGAAGACAAACATGATCGTAGCCTTGGGATCTGCAAATGGCAACACGAGGAAGGCCACAAATATATATATATATATATATATCATTTATAGAAGTGTGGCGGTAGACCAAACGCATCGACTATCATCAGAAAATATAAAAACCCAATACAAACCGGCAGCTTCAAAAAGCAGCGGCATAGGACTCCCTCTATGAGTCCTAGCCTACGCACGGATGTTCTAGCATTTACGGCCTCAAACCCTCATGCTAGCGTGCGGGACGTGGTCGCGCAGGTACCAATTTCCAAGTCATTAGTTTGGAGGATTCTAAATGACGGTCTTTCACCAGTACCAACTTAACCAGCACCAATGCTTGGAAGGTAGGGACATGTGAAATCGTCTAGATTTCTCGAATTGGGTCTCCACAAAAGCCGATGAGTCACCGGACTTTTTGAGCAAAATCATGTGCACAGATGAAGCCAATTTTCGCAGAAACGCCTAGGTAAATTTGCATAATGGACACTATTGGAGGGTCTCCAATCTACACCGGGTAAAGCGCGATCGGCCCCAGTACCAGTTGTCGCTCAATGTGTGGTTGTGAATTTACGCCGGTGCTATAATTGGTCCCACCTTCTTCGATCACACACTGACTAGAAAGCGTTACGTGAACGTAATCCTTGAATTAATGGTGGATTAGTTTCTCAGCGAAGTCCCGTGGTCACGTGTTCCACTTCTGTGGTACCAGCAAGATGGGGCACCCGCACACAGCAGCTGCCGAGCACGAAATTGGTTGGATGCAACTTTTCATGCGCATTAGATTGGAAGTCACGGGACTGCAAATTGGCCGGCTAGGTCACCCTACCTCTCTCCGTTCGGTTTCCTCCTTTGGGGTTATTATGTGAAAGATCCTGCCTTACATGATCGAGACGGACGTCCGATTAGTTCAAGGCAAGGATAACGGATGTTTGCCGTGGAATTCCGGCGTCGGTCATCAAGAAAGCCACTGAAGATGTGATAAAACGGACACAGTACTGGTGTAGCTGCAAAAGGAGACCTATTCGAACACGTTCTCTAAGCTGGTGTTCAACAGAGCTTACGAATTCATAGATAATAAGGGCATACTGAGATCTGGTGGTTTTCATTGCTCATTTTTTTTATTTTTTTGTTTGTGCTGACATTCTGAATGCGAATTCGGCTCATTTAGAAGCGGTATATTTGCTTTCTTATATGCATCGGTTTTTCCTTTTATCTACACGTTTTTCGCTTCCCAGTCTGTTTATTTCGCTTTTATTTTCTGACAGGAACCTGCTTTTGCAGCACGTATACACTTTCATATAAAATAATACAGTCACTTCATTTGGCTTTGGTCCGAAGCAAGTTTCTGGCTCGAAATATAGCTTCTCGCGCACTCTTTAGATGCCGTGCGAGCAATGCCCGCATTTTGAAACATTCTATGCCTATTCCATTGCTTTTCGCGTTTCGTGCGTGGTCAGAGCGGCAGATTGGCCGCGTTATGAAGGGGCTTTTAATAAAGGGAAAAAGAGGCATCCACCCAAACGTAGCCAAGTGCTACAAAGGAAACCTATACGGGTTCGTCGAAAGAAAAGTTTCGCAGTCGAGGAAAAATTCGCCCAGGTCCCGGACTCGAACCTAGGGACCACCGCCTTTCCGGGGCAGGCGCTCTACCATCTGAGCTAACCAGGCGGCTAGCAGACGGCAGGTGAAGTTGAATTTATCAGCAACTCAGAAGCAATGGCAATAGTTTGACCTAATAGTTCTGCGGGTTTCCGCAGAACTATTACGTCAAGGGGCGTTTGTTATCAATGTGATCAGTAGGCCTTTAGAGACGGATAATAAGCGTGGCGTAGAAATGAGAGGAAGAAATAGCTGCAAAATCGCGAAACCTGCTTTTGGTGCTCCTTCCATACCATTATCAAGATGATGCGCTCTCCCTTCAGGTTTGCGACAGGCAATGCAGTTGCTTTCAATCAGCTTCTTTGAGAGCGCTGCTTTATGATGCGGGTGGGAGCGCAGTGACGTTGCATTTTTCATTTTTCGCGAGGTTTCGTAGCCAATCGAAAAAAAACTGTAGGCAATTAGTACGTCGCAGAAAACACCGCATTTAGATGTCATTTTGGGGAGCTTACAAATGCCGCATTGACACTTTGAAAATTAGGGCAGTACTTCTCGAGTTTGATACTTAATTGCCATTACTGAATTAAATCTCAATAACGAAAGAATTACAGGCGGCTACTCCACTGTACTGTAAACAATGTGCACTAGGTTTTCTTCGAGTAACGCAACCGCTCTTTTATTAAGTCTTGGTACATGACAGTTGGGAAACACTGTATAATTCCCCCAGTAACCGAAACAGTGCCAAGCTGGATTCACTCGAAATCAGAATCCACAGCAGTCATGCGCAGCAGCCTTATACACGAACTCACAAAAGAGAGAGAGAGAGAGAGAGAGAGGCTGCACTTTCACCGGAAAGCTGAAGCAGTATTAGAGATATCTAAGTATGCGACAATCACACGAAGGAAGATTACACCACCGCGAGGACTTAGGCTGTGAAATTGAACTGTCTCCTATATAGTCTTGTATAAACTCATATAACGCCAACATTTCAGCGCCCAATGCTTCGAGGTCACACGAAGTTTCTTCAAGTGCAAGATTATCAAGATTATATATATATATATATATATATATATATATATATATATATATATATATATATATATATATATATATATATATATATATATATATATATATATATATGGATTTCGGAAAGCTGGTCGCCCCCTCCCCCCCCCCCCCCCCCCTTCGGAAATATGAAAGCTCTCGGCCTGTGGTATAGGCGACTTTTTGAGATATTCGCCACCAAAATCTGTTAAACAATGCATCATTCCAGTTCACATCATCCCGAACTGCATAACACACGCTTTTGCGAAGGTATTACGTAGAACGCCGAGGTATTTCTTAGCACAGCTTAAGGCCGGGTATCTGGAAAGTTGCGGCAGACTAACCCTTTATTCTAAGCAAACATGACTTCCTTGCTGCTAGGCTTCAAGTTTGCGATTCCAACATTGTACTAAAGTAAATTAGTGAACATTTTTTTATTAGGAACTTGGTAATTGTGATTTGTCGCTTGAGCAACGTCCATCTTTCCCGTACCCTTTGTGGTTGCTTTGGCTATGGTGTTAGGCCGCTAAGCACGAGGTCGCGGGATCGAATCGCGGCGAGCGCATTTCGATGTAGGAGAAATGCGAAAACACAAGCGTACTTAGATTTAGGTGCACGTTAAAGAACCCCGACTGGTCCAAATTTCCGGAGTCCCCCACTACGGTGTGCCTCATAATCAATCGTGCTTCTCGCACGTAAAACCTGATAATTATATTTTTTAAATCTTTTCCGTAAATCCACCATAAACGGCGCAACGGCGCTATCTGGCACAGGTGATTAAAAATGTGTTAGGCTATTAAAAAAAGAAAACAGATGGTATAGGGATATCAATACAACGAGAAATGCGGGACTTTCACGTGCGAACACTACATGTGCTGTGCACTAATGAGGGACGCCTTAGTGGACGCTGTAGTTAAATTTTAACCACCTGCGGTACTTTAGTTGCACTAAAAAATTTTGATCCACGAGTGGTCTTGCCTTCCTCCTCTATCAAAGTCCGCCATCCTCCATCTAACCTTGTACTCACCAGCAGAGCGCCATAGCCGCTTAGGTCACGGTGATGGCTGGACATTAAATATTTGACGCTGCCGTCTATTTTGTAGCCAGACAATAAAACTCTGACTGGGGCATAATCGCGCCAAAATAGCAGACAGACACAAAAAAAACTAAACAAGCCAGGACGAGCACTCGTCCTTGTCTGTTTTTCGTTCGTTTCTGTCTATCAATTTGCGCTGAGAGATTTAACAAGAATGCAAGAACTACCCGACCACCTCTATTTCAAAGCAAACCCCTCCTCGTTCAATGTTTGAGATATACTGCTCCAATATTACACGTCTGTGATTGATTTTGTTTACGCTCTAGTGTGTATTTCCTATCAGGCATTTTAGTTAGATCTATATATGCCATCAACACGTCCCATTTCAGCTTCACAGAGTTGTATTTGATTTTGACAGCGGAAACTGCTATACGGGAACACTCCTATAGCCGTTTCGGTTGGCGATGTTTTGCCCCCATTCCGCCGCCGTTATCCCTCACACCTGTTGCCAAGAATGACGGGGAAAAAACCCAGTTCCAGCCGGGATCGAATCCGAGCACTCCGTGCGGGAGTCAGCTACTCTATCCAGTGGCGTAGCTAGGTCGTCTGGCACCCGGGGCCCATAGGTCTTTTGTCACCCCCCCCCCCCCCCTCCGGGTGTAGTCGAGGAAGGCGAGGATATCGACAATTTCCGGGTTTCAGCACCGGTACAGCCGCCTTGGATACCGCGCACGTCCCCCGGGTCCCCCTCTCCTTCGCTTTCTTTCCCAGAGATCGCGAAAGCAGCAGGTATTGGCGGCGAGGAGTTACGGAGTCGCCACCTATCGGAAGCGCCTCGCTGGCGTAGTATGAGGGATCACGCGGCGCGCTCCTCATAGGTTTTGCTGTCAGCGCTCACTGAAAACACCACGCGGGAGCTCTCCCGCCTCCCATCACATGTATATGTGATAAACCAATAAAGAATCAATCAATCAATCAATCAATCATTTCTGGAAGTACTTTCGAAACGAGACAAGTTTTTTTAATGTCTAAATAATAATCTTAGGCAAACTGAAAGCCCAGAATCGTTTACAGACGCTATCTCTTTACCGAATACGTACAGTGAACGCCACTGCGCGCGGTCGCCGCGATGGAGTCTCCCGAACCGGCTTCTTGCGTGAAACGTAGGCAAACGCTGAGAGCAAACTATGTGAAATATGTTCTTATAGTGTTTGTATAACTAAATGGAGCGTAATAGAATGAACCCTCAATGCAGCGATCGCACAGATTCGCAGCGACCGATTGCGCGTCTGCATGCTTGTCCGCGCACTGCTTCGCTTTCGCCGCGTGCGCGTTTTCACACCGTGTCATGAGCTTTAGGCCGCAGAATGAGCATTTGACAGTATACAAGCAACCATTGTTCCGTGGGCGCTATCAGATCTGTTCAAAAATAATTTCATTGTAGAGACTTCGACGCCTACGGGGACTGTGATGTGCCGTTGTGACGATTCAATCTTCATTTTTTTTTTTAAATTCTTGGACGTTTCAATATTATTTCTCGAGTTGCGTCGCACTATATGTTTATCAGTGTTCTCAGCGTGCGATTTCACGCTGCTTCTTTTTTTGTAATCCAGTGCATTAATTCATAACGCAAACATGACCATATGCCATGCTTTTTTTTTTAATGTGCTTCTTACCGCTCCCTTTCCACTCCAGTGAACTTGCCAATATCTATAGCATCGACAAGTTCATCGACCAAACCGTCATGACATTAGTCGGGCAGCGGACTCGGGCGAGCGTCTCAGTGCGCGTTTTTCGAACATCGCAGACCGGGCGCCGCAGCAGAAATCTTCCTCGCCTCTGTGCTTGCTGCCTACCCGAGTGGTAGCCGATGACTGTTTGCCGGTTTTATGTTTTGCGAGCCAAGCTTCACGCAGCTTCTTGTCCTGCGGCTACGTATGAATAAGGCTGACACCGGGCTCCGTTGCGTACGTCCGGCACTGCGGCACCGAGCAGTAGCCTACCATGTTGCCCGCCTTCAAAGGCAGCCACTACCTATTGTAGTGCTTTCAAGCGTTGTAAAGGAGACACTCGAAGCGGGAAAATCTCGCCACTAAATGAGGACCGCAGCGTATGAGGGAACTTAAACTCTCATTTTCAGCTCGCTTCGGCGCTCCCGAAGCGAGCTGACGTGGACACAGCGGCCGCGTGTCCACGTCATCCCTAATAGTACGTACGCCGACGGTAGCACCAGCTTTTCCAGTGGTGGAGCTCGAGGCCAATACACGCTGTTTTTTCTGCACCAAATAACACAGGGTGCTGCACTGATAAGTTGTGATAAGCGCATGTGCACATCTTCTGTCAGACTATAAGGCTTTGCAACCAATACAAATACGGCATCGTGGCAAATACGGCTCACGTCACAAAAGAAAAATTTTTTTATAAAGTTTTAATTACCAATTTTAGCGGCAACATTGCATTTGCAAAACTGAAGGCCGACATTCATATCTTGCCCAACAACAACTTCACAAAAATCGTCGTAGGTACCATGGCCCGCAGTATTTTGGCTGTGGGCAGCCCTGAGCGAAAACGAAAATTTATTTGTGTCTCAGTGACGCTGTTCTCCCAACCATACTAGAAAAACGGAAAACGCCACCTGCCTCCTTGCTGCGCGGGCGCCAATGTTATGACAATTACGAGTTCTCTTCATTGTGATTAATGAAGACCTGTGTTTTTTTATTTGCTGCTGTACGGACAAACGTGATTATCCGAGCTGCGGTACTACCAAAAGATTGGGAACATAATAGAGCAGGCTTCGCGTCGATTCTTGGCGTCACCATAAAAAAAAAAGACCGCGATGAAGCCCGTGCCAGCGAAACCTGTTGGTTTGCACTCGCAATGGAAAGGGTTGAGGGATCAACCTCACTGGTCCACTATTTCATATTTCTTTCGCTACTGCCATACTGAGCGCCGCCCGCAGTGCCAAAGTACTGTAGGTTGCAGCACCCAAAGCGATATTGTTTAAGAAGTTTTTGTTGAGGTAATCATATCACTTCGAGTCCTCAATTCTGGAATTGAAGTGCTTCCTCTATAAGTACAAATTAAGGGATTATTAAGGACATACTTGTTACTTATCTGCCATATTTTTCACGCTACCGAGTTCCTAGTAATCACAAAGACACATAACTTCATAGAATATCGGAAAATATTCTTACAAAATTCACGTTTCTTTTTGTAAAATTCTGTCCAGCTGACACAGACACTGTACTTGTGACATGAAGTCACACAACAACAACAGTTTTATGAAACTTTCGAGAGTAAGAAGGAAAGCGTGAAACATAACGGCAGGTTTCGCAGCGGCTTCTCGGAGCGAGCGGGAGAGGGGATATAAAAGCGAGCTGAACATCGCAGCGCCCGCGACTATATACAGCCTGTCGAGTCATACGCCGCCAAACTCTTCGGCCGCACCGAGTCTGAAGATGATCCAGAGAATCCCATTCGCGACTTTTGACGGCCGCACTTATGCAACGTCGCTCTCAACGAACGCTTCACCGTAAACGAGAGCGCCGGGCGCGCTCGTTCAACGCCCTCTTGCTGCTGTCTTTGTTCGTCTTCGCTGCGCGTTCTGAACGGAAAAGGGACCCAAGAGTCTCAACTACAGTGTACTAGAATAGGGGAATAGGAATTCTAGTACACTGTACCTCAACGCCTTAAAACACCTGACTGTGTGCTTAGCGACTCCTGCTCCCAGCATGAATGCACGGCACGAGCGCACGCCACATGAAACATTCCGCTAAGGCGAATAGTTTAGCGACCATTTTGCGAATGAAATTTTTTCGCTCGCACATTCGTGCAATTATTTCGTGGGGTGTTGATAGAGCTGCAGCCGACAATTCTGCGGCGCAACGCATCGGGTACATGAGCTCGGGCTACTGGATACCGGAGCATCCTTTGCCATTTGCGCCCAGTCAAGCCGGCGGAAAAAGGGGTGTCTTCAGGCTTATGACACCCCCCCCCCCCCCCACTGGCCCCTTGCACCCGGGGCCCACGGCCCCCCGGCCCCCCCTGTTGCTACGCCACTGACTCTATCACTGATCCACGCCAGCGCTTGCTAGCTGCTGGGGAAACAAGCTCCATACACTAGTCCTAGCGCGCGACGAGGAGGAGGAAAGAACTTTATTTTCCTAGCGCGCGAGGACTCACGCGATCTGAGATGCGCGCCGCATAGCGTCGATACGTGCACACTTTTAATTGGAGCTGCACATTATTGAACCAGGTGGCACGCCATGGAGGAGTTATTTAGGTAGCGGTACAAGGTAGTTAGAGAAGTTTTGAGGCAGCAAAAGATTATGGAGATGTATAAAAATGCTAGAATGAAAAACATGCATAGCATACCTTATTAAATCAAAAAGGCTATGTGACTATTTGTCACCGCCATGTTTCAAAGGGGATACAATAAGTCATCATCATCATCAGCGGCAGGGGCGGCGCTTTCTAGCTGCGGCGGAAACCTGCCCTATACACTCGTCCTATAGTGCGCCAGGAGCCACGCGATGTGAGACAAGCTAAATTTACCTGGTAGCGAAGCTTCCACAGAAGCCCATACGTTCAAAACATGGCGGTTCATCTGCGGTGCATGGGGCTTAGCGCCGTCTTTGTGAGGACGGAACACTTCCGGCGAAAGACAAAATAATGACGCCATATCCATTATAAACAGAAGTGACGCCATTTTGTTTTGGTGGCCTGCCATTATAGTTAAATATTCAAATGCCCCACCATTCGGCTTGATGGGCGTTTCAAGCTTTCAGCGCGGAAGCGATGCAGCGAAAGGTCAGCTGTACGGGTGTCGAAATCGCGCCCCTGCACAGAACATACTTTCTTTGGAGGCCGACGAAAGCTTTGGGCGTAGTGTTCTGGTCCCATCGTCGGAGACCGAGCCCGTCGGACAGCGCAGTCGCACGAAAACAGCTAAAGTAAAAATTATCTGGTGGTCGTAACTCACTACTTTTGACTAAACAGGTCAAGAAACGATGAAGTTACCCGCGTCATTAAATTCAGACAAACATCGACAAGCGAAACAACACAACATGTGATGGGGGTGTATTGTAACATGTGAACGTTACGATCGCGCCTCCCTGCACGTTTCAAGAGCTGCATTGCATTGTACATGTTAGCGATGTCATGGAGGCACTAAAAAAGGTGTTTATTCATAATACTTAACTAAACCAGAGCTGTCTTTTCTTTTCTCGTCACGTGCAGTTAAGATTGATTAGAAATTTTATTTTTATTGAATTAATGTGTGTCTCGTTTTAAAGAACGCTTTTTTTTTCTTTCCCAATGTTTGTTCCCTCCTCACATAGTGGCGCTTCAATCGGTGCTCCCATAACCACCCTGACTGATCTCGTTGACAATTTGTTCTCAACCGCTTTTCGCCGGAAGCTTCGCGACCTATTTGGATCGACTTTGTGTGAGATGCACGCCGCGTAGCGTCGATAAGTGCACACTTTTCATTGCAGTTGCACATTATTTTATCAGGTGGCACGCCATGTAGCATTTGAATAGGTAGCGGTACAAGGAAGATAGAGAAGGTTTTATGGAAATGTGTACAAGAACGCTAGAATGAAAAATGTATACCGCATACCTGATTAAATCAAGCAGGCTGGGTGACTATTTGCCGTCGCCTCGTTTCAAACGGGTGGCAATAAATTGTCAGCAACAGCAGCAGCATCGTATCGGGTCACTTGTCACGCGATGTGAGATGCACGCCGCGTATCTTCGATACGTGCAAACTTTGTTTGCAGCTGCGTTCCATCACACCAGGTGTCACGACATGTAACAGTTGCATCGCATCGTGCCACGTGTCAAGGGATGCGACATCTGCGCCGCGTAGTCTTCATACCTGTGTTTACTCTTCGGTGCACAGTATGGCCCCTCCTCACAAGGTACGGACCGCAGCTGAAGAAGCGAATCGTAGAGCTGCGCTCGCGGCTGCAACCAGGCAAAGTCGTGCTCAGCAGACCGCTGTGCAGAGAGCAACACAAGGAATATATCGCCGTCGACGGTGGGCGGACAGTTCAGTTCGTCCTCTTGAAAAAGACGCAGGAGACATCGCCGCGAAGACCCACTTTTGCAGGTTGCCGAAAATGGAGCTCCTAGGGAGCAGCTCTTCCAGCTTAGGATTTGGATGCGCTGCCTGCGCCACGCAGGCCTGTGACTTTTGCAGCGAACCTGTTTAATGGCTAGGTTCTGGCGGATCTCGTGTCCCCAGACATAGACTATAGGGAACTAGAACATATTGATACATGCATATTGCGTGTGTTTTGTGGCGGATGCACGCATGCGCCCCGACTAAGACGACGAGCGCTCTCTGGCTCTCAAGCTGTCGGCTGAACTGGCCAGCACTGCAGTTACCCTTTGTAAATATACTTTGTAAATAGTCTCCAGACTTAATCCTTTGCTCGCGTAACATTTTGGTGGAGGGTGCCGTTCCACCTCCTCGCCACGGAGCTCCGCAGCGGCTGCACCGTCCTGCTTTCCGCCATGGCTCCCGGTGACGACACCTCGTCTCCTTCTACTCCTGCGACCTCGACAACAACGTACGTTACGGTTACCAATCTCCGCGATTTTGGCATATTATCCGGCCAAGATAATGTCGACGTTGAGGACTGGCTTAACCTGTATGAGCGTGTTAGCCAAAACAACCGCTGGGACCCTACCATTATGCTAGCCAATGTCCTATTTTACTTGGGCGGAACTCCTCGTGTCTGGTTCCGGACATACGAGGACGAGATCTCTAGCTGGGATGCTTTCAAGGAGAAGCTCGTTGACCTCTTTGGAAATCCCACCGGTCGGCAGCTGGCTGCTAGAAAAGAGTTTGCTACCCGAGTTTAGTCTTCTACTGAATCGTATGTCTCGTACATACAAGACGTGCTCGCTTTTTGCCGCAAAGTTGACGAGAAAATGGCCGCGGTTGACAAAGTCGGCCACGTACTCAAAGGGATCGCGGACTACGCGATCAACTTGTTCGTTTTCAACAATGTGTCCACCATCGACGTCGTTGTCAAGGAATGCCACCACCTTGAGCTCGCCAAAAGTCGCCGCGTCATTCCACAGTTCTCCCGGCTGCCTAACACGGCTTCGACGTCGTCTTGCGTTGACCTTACCGCTTCACCACCCTTAAATGAGCTCGTCACACGCATTGTTCGCCGCGAACTCCAGGCTATAAGTCCTGCGCCGTTCCATTCACGCCCACTTGAACCCACCATTGACCAACCAGCCCCAGCGATCTCTCTCATTCAGGCAGTTGTACGGCAAGAATTTGCAAACCTAGGTTTTCCTGCTGCCTTCTTCGTCTCCCGACCTGACACACGACCGGTGCCGACTGCTCCGCCTCACGGCGATCTGTATTCCCCTCCCAGATGCCGCAAGCCTATCGAGTGGAGAACTCTGGACGACAAGCCCATTTGCTTCCGTTGCCTCCGCATTGGCCACGTCGCTCGCCACAGCCGCACCTCCTGGACGTCGCCGTATTCGAGCTCCTTTCCCCCGTTTCTTCGCCCATATGCCGACCCGCGCCGTTACTCGCCTCCCCGTATGCCTCCTACCTGTGACGTATTCGTCGATGTCAGTCGTTCTCCTCGCTCACCGTCAACTCAGCGCCGTCGGTCCCCGTCGCCCCAGCCACGCCGCTATTCGTCGCCGACCAATTATGAACCTTCCCGGACGGAAAACTAGACCATGCAGCTCCTGTATGTAGTGCTGCATTATCTTCGTCGTGTCTAAATCCTCCATTGACACTCCAAACGAGCCAGAACTTGATGCTCACGTCGACGGTGTCCCTTTGACGGCGTTAATAGTTACTAGAGCCCAGGAGTCCATAATGAGTTGTAACCTCCGTCATCGGCTGAGAAAAGTTCTCACGCCTCCTGCTACTCGAGCCGCACGCGTGGCCGATGGCAGCACTGTTGACGTCACTGGAATGTGTACTTCCCATATAAGTATCGCCGACCGCCACGTTCCTGTTCTTTTTACGGTGCTGACCAATTGTCCCCATGACCTAATCCTCGGACTCGACTTTCTTTTGGCGCATTCAGCTTTGATCGACTGTTCTGCCGGTACCCTTCCTCTACTCGCTCATATTCGTGCCGAACTGCCGAACAACTTTAGTACGACCGCCTTCTTCCGCCTGCCACCTAAAGCCTTGACTTTCGTCGATTTGCTATAATCTTTTCCTGTGCCGGATGGTGATTACGTCGCCATACCTGTTCCTGATGTCCTTTTGATGCACAATATCACTGTGCCCCACTCCGTCATCACCGTCGCCGATAACCGGAAATGCCTCCCTGTCGTTAATTTTGCCTGACAAAGGAAGTTCTACCCAAAGGCATATCGGTTGCCACGCTCTGTGCTGTCGGAGATGACCACGTCACGACGTTTTCCGTAGATGTCTCCTCAGATTCTTCACCATGTCCACAGGAGGTTATTTGACCTGACGCAACATTTCGTCCCATGATTGCTGCGCACCTATTGCCTGAACAAGCAGCAGCTCTGTGTCGCCTTTTGGTTTCATACCACGAAATATTCGACCTCAGCAATCGCTAAGTGGGCCAGACTATCCAGTCCTATCCTATGCCAGTCCTATCCATCCCCGGCCTTATAGAGTTTCTGTTTCAGAGCGTAACGTTATTCAAGATGAAGTGCACAAGATGCTTGCCGAAGGCACTGTTGAACCTTCGTCGAGCCCTTGGGCGTCGCCCGTGGTGCTTGTTAAAAAGAAAGATGGCACCATGGCGTTTCTGCGCAGATTATCGCCATTTAAACCGCATTACCCATTGCCTCACATTGACGACGCCCTCGATTGTCTCCACGGTGCCACCTACTTTTCATCAATAGACCTGCGGTCTGGTAATTGGCAGATCTCTGTGGATGAAAAAGACCAAGAGATGACCGCGTTTGTCACTCCTGATGGTCTATATCAATTCAAAGATATGCCATTCGGTCTATGCAACGCCCCAGCAACGTTCGAACGTATGATGGACTCTTCAAGGGTTCAAATGGTCAACATGCCTCTGCTACCTAGACGACCATGCTCGTATTTTCGCCTACATTTTAGACGCACCCTGTGCGCTTATCAGCTGTTTTTTCAGTCTTCCGCGAGGCTGGGCTCCAATTAAATTCTTCGAAGTGTCACTTCGGTCGTCCGCAGATTACAGATTACACCTCGTTGACGCTTCCGGTATTCAACCAGACCCGGAAAAAATTCGTGTTGTCACGTCTTTTCCTGTACCTCAGTCTGTTAAAGACGTCCGAAGTTTTGTATGTCTCTGCTCCTACTTCCGACGCTTCGTCAAGGACTTCGCAGCGATTGCCCGACCTCTTACTGATCTTCTGAAGAAGGACGTGCCGTTTATGTGGGGCCTCGCTCAAACTGCCGCGTTTAGCCACCTCACCAACATTATCACCACGCCACCTATACTGGCCCGCTTTGACATGTCCTCTCCTACAGAGGTGTCCACCGATGCCAGTGGTCACGGTATCGGAGCCGTCTTAGCCCAGCACCAACAGGGTCAAGATCGCGTTATCGCATACACTAGCCGCCTCCTCACAGCAGCGGAGCGCAGCTATTCGATTACAGATCGTGAACGCTTGGCTCTCGTCTGGCGGTTTCCAAATTCCGTCCGTACTTGTATGGCACGCACTTCTAATCACGCACTTCTAATCTCTAATCACGGACCACCCCGCGCTCTGCTGGCTTTCCTCACTCAAGGATCCTACCGGTCAGCTTGGTCGCTGGGCTCTGCGGCTGCAAGAGTATTCCTATGCAGTAGTGTACAAGTCCGGCCGATTACATCAAGACGCAGACTGTTTATCACGCTATCCAGTGGACGAACCACCCGCCGACCTCGACCCCGATACCGAC
The DNA here is from genome assembly GCF_023375885.2 of Dermacentor andersoni. Taxonomy (NCBI): domain Eukaryota; kingdom Metazoa; phylum Arthropoda; class Arachnida; order Ixodida; family Ixodidae; genus Dermacentor; species Dermacentor andersoni. The sequence continues at coordinate 298,468,179 of NC_092814.1, forward strand.
GCTTGCGTTTTCTCCGTTTCTCAGCTGCTACACATTGCCGACGACCAACGCCGTGATGCCACCTTGCGCGCCATCATTGATTTCTTGGAATCTCCGCCTTCTGATTCGTCCCTTCCTCTGTTTGTTCTCAGGGATGGTGTATTATACCGCCACAATGTACGCCCTGATGGTCCCGCCCTACTCCTCGTCGTGCCTAAGCAGCTCCGGTAAGCTGTTCTCCAAGAACTTCAAGATTTACCAACGGCCGGTCACCTTGGCCTCTCCTGCACCTACGATCGGATCCGCGGACGCTTCTTTTGGCCAGGCCTTGCCCGCGTCATACGGAAATACATTGCGGCGTGCGAAAAATGTCAGCGCCGAAAAGCACCATCGATGCTCCCTGCCGGGTGCCTGCAACCGCTCGACATTCCTTCGGAGCCGTTCTTTCGCGTTGGCTTGGACTTACTTGGCCCTTTCCCGCTATCCACGTCTGGCAACAAGTGGGTCGCTGTGGTAATAGATTACGCCACGCGCTATGCCATCACCAGAGCGCTTCCAACAAGCTGCGCCACAAATGTCACCGATTTTCTTTTACGCGACGTGATTCTGCAGCATGGTGCTCCACACCAACTGCTCACAGACCCTGGTCGGACATTTCTTTCTCAAGTCATCCGCCGACATCCTGCAGTCCTGCTGAACTGCTCAACCAAACACAAGCTGGCTACGTCTTACCATCCACAGACTAATGGTCTCACGGAGCGTCTGTATCACACCCTAACAAACATGCTTGTAAAGTGTGTCTCCTCCGACCATACTGATGGGGACCTTGCCCTACGTTATGCCACTTTTGCATGTAATTATTCGCGTCAAGATCTTTCTGCTGTTCCGCCCAGAACCCACATCATCACTGGACGCATCCCTTCCATCCGCCGCAGCAGAGACCAGCGAGTACGCACTTGACGCCATCACCAGGGCAGCCAAAGCACGCGAAATTGTCCGCGCTCGCCTCCTGACCTCTCAAGACAAGCAACGGCGCTTGTACTCTCGCCAACACAGACACGTCCACTTTTCGCCTGGATCTCTGGTACTCCTGTGGTCCCCGACTCGTCACGTTGGCCTCTCAGAAAAACTCCTGTTTTGGTACACAGGCCCATATGGAGTGCCGCGGGTCGTAACTCCAGTTACCTACGAAATCGCCTCAGTCAGTACCAGTGCCTCATCTGCCCCAAATTCCACTGACGTTGTGCATGTCGCACGCCTCAATCCATATTACTCTCCTGTTATCCCCGGTGTTTGGACGCCCCGGGATGGTGCTTTTGCCGTCGGGGGTAATGATACATGCATATTGCGTTTTTCTTGTGGCCGATGCACGCGGGCGCCTCGACGAAGGCGACGAACGCTTTCTGGCTCTCGAGCTGTCGGCGGAACTGGCCAGCGCTGCAGTTACCTTTTGTAAATATACTTTGTAAATAGTCTCCAGTCTTTATCCTTTGTTAGCGTAACAATATTATAGTGACACGACCGCAGGGGCGCGCCTAGCTTTCCAGCGTCCCGTTACACTCTGGAAAGCCACCAGAGGTGCTGCCACTCTCTTTCATACTGCGGCGCGGACGTCGGCCTGCAAGGGCCCGGATAGGCATTCATCGGCCTGCCTCTCCTGCGTTTGGCAAGACTGTCGCGAGCGTTGTGTGCACCCGTTGGCCTTGTCGAGGGCCTTCTCGTTGCGGACCGTGTGCCCTGCCTGCCTTCGCCGCGTGCAGCCGCGGCATGGCGAAGAGGCGGACAGATTCACACTGCTTCGCTCCGGACGGCGGCACGGGCTACCCCAGTGGACGCAAAGCATCGCTGTTCGCGGCGCTGAAACACGACGACCTGGACAAGAAGAGGGAGCGCAGCCTTCACAGGCAAGATACAGCTTTCACCGTTTCTTCGGCGGTATGTGAGCGTCACTTTGAACCACACTTAGTTCTGCGTGACATAGTCGCTCAGAACTATGTCGACTATGTCGCGCAGCCGAACACCATAGCCTCTGAGCAACCGCGGCGGGTCTACGGCGGAGGTGAAGCAGGCGTTAAGCACTTCATATACGTGGGCCGGTCTCAAAGGTAGTGCCATGCCAGGCCGACCCGCGGCGGAGGTGAAGCAGGCGTTAAGCACTCCCCATACGTGGACCGATCCCGAAGATAGTGCAAGGCCGGGCCAACCCGCGGTGGAGGTGCAGTTCGCCATTAAGGGGCCCACATTCACAGTTTCGCTGGTCATCACTGGTTCTTCACAGAGTAGGCGGTGTTAGGAATGGCCGTACGGGGTGGCAACGTGCCAGCTATTTCAGCCCGCTGCACGTGTTCCAATCCAACCAGACGGGGCACACTTCAGAGAACTGCGAATAACCAGCAGCCACGTGGCGTGGGGTCAGCTCAGGAATGTGCTACCCGCCAGCGACACCCTTGACGGAGCAGAGTTCTACGAAGCCCCCCTGACGTCGGCTCCGGACCTTTACACCTGTGTGTGTGTGCAACACGAGTATGTGAGCCCGCCTCCTCCAAAAGGGCGGGTCATCTTCGGTGACGTCGAACGGTGACGTCGAACGATGACTGGACGAACGTTTCCGTTCGCTTGGAATCAAGGGGGGGGGGCGAGAGCATATAAGCAGCGGTTGTCGGCTGCGTGAGTGTGCTCGTTGTGCTCGTCGTAGTGAGCTGTGTGCTCGTTGTCATGCTCGAAATGTACTAGTGAGCTGTGTGCTCGTAAGCTGTTTGCTATATGCGTCGTCTCGCGGGTACCATTTGGGAGTCACGCTAGACTGTCAATGTATCTTGCTTAATATGTAAATCCTGCAACTAAATCCTGCTCGCCTAGCCCTGTCGCCCCAAGGTACTTCCCTACAGCTGCGACTGACAATCCCTACAACTGAATGGCAGCGGTGAGATCGGCCTACGGCTCCTGAATCGGCCGACGACTCGGAGACAGCAACGGCAGCTGACGGACGTTGGGACATGGTGACCGACCGGTATCCTGATCAAGTTGGAGGCGATTTGGGATTGACCACCTCTTGGAACTGACTGGATACGGCGGGGAAGGACTGGTGATATGGTGCTGCTTCAGTGGGTAAGCGTTTGGTTTCGGCTGTAAGATTTACCAGGCTTCAATTTCGCTGTGTTTGTTGATTTGATTCGCTTGGGATCTTTTACTTGTATTTTGATTTGCGTGGGTATCGCATCAAGTATTGTGTGACAGCAGAGCCAAAGCTTAAAGTAGCGACCATGGTCCTAATGTGTTTGACGAGAGCTGACCTGTTGTGGTTGTGTGAAGAGCTCGCGGTAGACGTAGAGAAGGACTTGACGGAAGCAGAAATTCGTAAGGCCATTCTGCAAAGTGGCAATGATTTGAAATTAATCGAACATCTAGGTAAACGAATTAAAAAAAAAAGACAGGAACGGGAATCAATTAGGCAAGAACGCCAAGAGCGTGAGCAAAAACGCCAAGAGCGCGAGCCAAAACGGCAACAGGTTGAAAAAGAAATGGCAGCAGTGAGGAAACAGATACAGGATTTGCAGCAGTTAAACGCAGGAAATCAACAGCGGCTTAAGAAATCTGTAGGCTGGACGCAGCGAAAGTGGGAGGAAGTAGACAGCAGATTTCAGTCGAAAGCCGACAGAAGTAGTAGTACCTGTGAGAGTAGCAGCACGTTCACAGGTGAACTCGAAGTGCTAGCAGCTAACGATGCCTTAGTGGCAACAGAGGCCCTTAAAGGCCAGAGTGAGAGCGACGAGGTGCTGTGCCAAAAGAGGACTGTAGAGACAGCTAGGCCAGCTGCGAACAAATTGGCACAGTTACCGCGCGTGTGCGTCGCATCTCATGGTAGCAAGGTCGTTAGCGAGGTACAGAATACTACGGACTTGACACACGCGAGCACCCATGTTGAGTCAGATCTCCGTGCCGAAGTGATGTGCGAGCTGGACGATGCAATTGAGAATAGTTCTCGGGATGGTGAACTCGGTAGCTCACGAGAGGACAACTTCATTTTTCAGGGATCGGTGCGGCTCTCCGCCAGTCTAGTTAGCCAAGAGAGGGGTGATTCAGTCATTAATCACTCAGACTGTGCGGCTAAGAGACCGATCCGGGCCGATGAAATCTGTAACGGCCAGCACGAGGCGCGAGAAGACGGCATGAAAGAAAATGCTAAGAGAAAGCGCCGTAAAACAAAGCGGGGTAAAGACCGAAAGACGGTGACTAATGTAGCGCCGCCAAAGACGGCGAAAGACCCAAAAGGGCAGGGTGCGAGAAAAGGAAAAGTGCGTTCGTCGTTGACGACGTGGGCGCATCAAAAACGTTCGGGCCGCCGGTCAAAAAGTGACCGAGAAGCATGTTCTGCACGGACGCGGACACAGGGCACGGGGCAGCTACGTTCCTTGTCGGTCCGTCGTTCTTTCCAAAGTTCAGCGTGTAGTACAAAGAAGCGCAAGGTGGCAGGACGAGACGAAGGGATAGGGAGTAGCGACGCGGTTATTCGAGTTCGTGTTGAAAGCAGGGCGCCAGGACGCAAATTGGCAGGAGACTTTAACGTCTTGGGGGAGCTGATAGTGAGTCAGCCCTTTTGTTGTTCCTCGGTAGCCAGAATAGCTTTCGAACCGCGACCGCCTCGTGTACGGCTCAAAAGTGAGTCAGTCGAAAACGTTTGAAACGGGAGGCAAACAGAGCTTCCGTAGAAGTAAAACGTTCTGTTTTGTTTTATTTTTTGAGCATTTTGAAGATTTTCGCGAATTGAAACTAATTTCTTCCAATAAATAAAAGTATGAGCTTTGTTTTGTTTGAGAAGCTCGGAGGTTTGAAAGATGCGTTTTATGTAAACCCGTGGTCTCGCGAGTTAGTTAATGAGTAGATAGGCTTTCTTTTTTTGTGTGTGCGTGAGTAACCTGAAGGTCAAGGTTATCGGTGAGAGGCCTATCGTAGCGCGCGTGTGTTTTAGTCAACCTTCTTTTTTTTATAAGTGTTTTTTTATTTTCTAAGGTTAACCGCGTGGGTTTTCAGTAAGTGCGTGATTTGCACTGAGTTCGTAGGTCCATTAGCGCATGTCCTGTGTGGACGGAGTGAAGCAGATCGTTTATGACTGGGTTGCTCGTGTGTGTTAAGGGCAGCCGTATTCTGACTTCTTTAGTAAGCGTGCGTAGAACGAGTCATTGGCAGACGCATTTTTTTAAGCGTTCTGTGGTGTGCATGAGTTACGCAAGGTAGTTGTTCGTTTAAGGAACGTGTCCTGTGTGGACTAAAGGAACAAATGTGAGTAAGCGTAATGAAACGTTTGCGTAAGACGCAAGTACGCGTTCAGAATAGGGACCACAAAGTTAGTGCGTTTGTGATGACGTACCTGTGGAGTTGGCCAGACGGTTCGGTGGCAGCAGTACATGAGATAAGTACGCCACTGCGATGGGGTAAGAACAGGCTGTTCGTGAAGCTAGGCTGCTTAAGATATGTCCGGGTATTGGTGGTTGAGAGCCTTCGGTTTTCTTCTGCGTAAACCTTTGCTCTTGTGCAGCGCGACGGTCGGGTTTGATCGAACTCAAGAGGAACATGAACGCTCGCTTTGGCGGCACGAAATTTTGGGGCAAAATTTGGGGTTTCCCAGTTGAGTGACTTGCATTGAAATTGTGATAGGAGGCCTGGTGGATTAATGGCTGATTCCGGGCGTTTGAACGCTGAGCGGTATTGTGTTGCCGGGTCGACTCTTCTGTGCCAGTTGTTGTGAGATGGTTGAAGGCTTTCCAAGTACGCAGGGGATGCAGAGAGCAAAGCCATCGTCTTGCTCGCCAGCCATTCTCTTCCTGCCCAGCGGTTGCCAGCACTGGCCAGGCGAGATTTTCCGGGCCATGGAGGAGCTGTTAGGAATGGCCGTACGGGGTGGCAACGTGCCAGCTATTTCAGCCCGCTGCACGTGTTCCAATCCAACCAGACGGGGCGCACTTCAGAGAACTGCGAATAACCGCCAGCCACGTGGCGCGGGGTCAGCTCAGGAATGTGCTACCCGCCAGCGACACCCTTGACGGAGCAGAGTTCTACGAAGCCCCCCTGACGTCGGCTCCAGACCTTTACACCTGTGTGTGTGTGTGCAACACGAGTATGTGAGCCCGCCTCCTCCAAAAGGGCGGGTCATCTTCGGTGACGTCGAACGGTGACGTCGAACGATGACTGGACGAACGTTTCCGTTCGCTTGGAATCAAGGGGGGGGGGGGGGGCGAGATCATATAAGCAGCGGTTGTCGGCTGCGTGAGTGTGCTCGTTATCGTGCTCGTTGTCATGCTTGAAATTTACTAGTGAGCTGTGTGCTCGTAAGCTGTTTGCTGTATGCGTCGTCTTGCGGGCACCATTTGGGAGTCACACTAGACTGTCAATGTATCTTGCTTAATATGTAAATCCTGCAAATAAATCCTGCTCGCCTATCCCTGTCGCCCCAAGGTCCTTCCCTACAGCTACGACTGAGAATCCCTGCAGCGGGTACTGAATTTTTCGTATAAATAGCTACTACATTTCGTCCTTTGGTTGCCTTTTGTTTTAGTTTATCTATTATTTCTTACGTTATCAGGTGCACTGTATTATATACCGGCTGTTTCGCGTCTACTAGTTGCTCACTGCTTGACAGGCCTTACCTATGACATCCCATGCGGCTTTTGGCAGGCCTGGACCCGTATTCACAAAAAGCCTTTACGCTAGAATTTTTCCTAAAAAGTCAATTGCATCCAGTAATGATGGGGGATACATTGACGGTGGCCAGCCATTGACAAGAGTGTTTACGAACGAAGCACTTAGTGAATTCGGCCCCTGGTTCTTGTACTTTTTATTTGTTTTTTGTATGAAATTATCGCTGTTAATTTGTACGTGTATCAATTAGTATCAGTATGATGCTATTTCTACAGCGATGTTGGCGTTATTTATATAGTAATCATTATATTTGCTTACCATATTAAAAGCCTACGCCAACCGTACGTGGCAGTGACGCAGAGCTTTCGATTCAGTTCGACTACTTGCATTTCCTTTCTTTTTTTCTTTCTTTCTTTCTTTCTTTCTTTCTTTCTTTCTTTCCTTCTTTTTTTCTTTGAATCTCACACCGAACTTTAAGCACTCATACTCTTCGGTATTGAGCTTGCCGAAATTCTGCCACGGTGGTCTCCAATCAAATTCTCACTTTCGTACTTCTCAGAATGCCATACACGAAAATTTAGCAACATATCCAGTGTAGCAGGCGGCATTATTTAATAGCCCACTTTTAGCACCATTGAATGACAAGTGTCAATTGTAACGTTTAACTGCATTTTGCTGTACTATATACATATTACAAGGCGAGTATTGCATGTCACGTTTCCATACCTGAGGACCCCTTTGAAGGATGCGATTACGTTTATAGCTTTAGCGATACAATCTGCGTAGGCGAAGACACCGGTTGCATTATTTTTTGACCTGTCGACAATGACACGTAGGTGATGGATGACAACGGCACCACTACGGCACGACGACAGCAGCATACCTGCATGAGTTAGTTGCTGTAGCAGTGAAGCGTTGCATGGGGTATGCCTGTAGCGAAAGATACATGCGTTGCACGTATGCGTTGCGACTGGGCAAAATAAATTGAACGTTAAGAAGAAGCAAGTTAAACAACTTGCTTCGACTTCCGGTGCCGACAACTAATCAGAACACTTTATTCACGACAAGTTTCCAAAAGGGAATGCAGCGTAAAGGGAGGGTGCCCCCATCGCGAATGCTATGGGTGGCGGCAATGGAAAAGAAACCTGCCATGAGTAACTACTTAAGACGAAAACACCAGATCAGGCAAAAAACTATTTATGATAACTCAAAGGGAAGCTCATTACTTTTCGAAGCGAGATAAGGATGCCTTAGAACACGCATATATAAAGCGAGAAGTAAGAAGGAAGAAGAAGCATGTGCTTGGGCTGCGGTAAAGCTAGGGAAACGATGAAGCATGTTTTATTTGAATGTGAAGACATCTGCCCAGCGGTCGATTTAGGCACCACTGGCCTCCTTGAAGCCCTTGGGTAGGGCGAGAGCAGGCGAAAAGTAAACATGTCCGGAACAGAGATTAGTAAGAGGCGATCGAAGATTGGTGGAAGAAAAATAGGGAAACGACAAAAAACGGAGACGTACAAAAGCAAAGTTCACGATGGGGGTCAGAAAACTTGGTTGTGGGAGTTCATCGTGGTTTTCTTCTTTCTGTTTCTTTTTTTAACCTAGGTGTGAAATTAAGCAGCGTAATAGCAAGAGCTTGGTGGCGTAACCAAGCTCTTGATCATTTTCTGATCAAGAGCTCTGATCATTTTCTTCCTTTCTCTTGCCCAGCAACTACGCCTACTATCTTCGCGCCTATGTTACTCGTTCGGGGATGTTGTGAACTGAAATCTCATTCAGCTGACGGGAGCTCCGACCTCCACAGCTCTGCACGTTTTATTGCGAGATGCAGAGGATCTTGCCAAAGGCTATTTATTATTGGCCTGGTTCGCCACACGTGCCCGCTGATACGCACGAGGTGATCGAGAAAAAATAAGTAAACTTAACAAGGGCACGTCACTTCCTTGCGCTTTGGCGCTAGACTCTGGCGGAAAGCCAGGAGCGTTGTCCCCGCATATTAAAAAAGCCACCGTGGGGCGGAGGCGAAAAGTAATTCAAATGAGCGCCTAAGAGGAAGTCTCGCCCCGTCTTGTCGTTGACAATTTTCCTACAGGGACACAAGGTAACTACTGTATTTATTCAAACGAAATTTGCTAAGAAGAAAAGGGGGAAAAAGAAAGGAGGAAAACGTAGAAAGGTATAATACGACAATTTTGATTGCGATGTTAGCGCTCGTTTTGGTAGCTCCATGCGTTTGTCTGTGTGTGGCTTTGGTGGTAAGTGTATTGTAGAGCAAGATCATTAAAAAAATTATGTGTAAAACTGACCAGTTGACATATGCTGAGCGTAATTTGAGACTTAGTTTGATTCCTCCGAATAATTTTGACCACCTGGGATGCTTGAACGTGCATCTAAATCTAAGTACACAAGCATTTTTGCAGTCCACCCCCATGGGAATGCAGCCACCGTGGCCAGAATCAGATACACCATCTTGAGCTGAGCTGAGCAGCGCAAAGCCACAGCTACTGCGATACCGCGGCGTGGTTGCTGTACAGCGTAGTTCAGCAAAGCACTAGGTTGCGGGTACGATTCCCGGCCGCGGCAGCCACATTCCAATACGGGTGCAATGCAACAAGTCTCATGTAGCGTATTTTGACTGTACTTTAAAAAAGAAAGCCCAGATCATCAAAATTAATTTGCAGCTATCGACTTAGGCCCGCCGTCATGAGTCATAATTAACTTCGCTGCTCCGGTTCGTTGCATTGCTCCGGGTCTCTAACGTGCACCTAAGTCTGAGTACCCACGAATGCTTTAGCATTTCGCCTCCATTGAAATGGGGCCGCTGTGGCAGGGATCTGATACCTCGACCTCGCGCTTGGCAGCCCAACACCATAGCCACTACGCAAACACGGCGGGTCTTAAGGGCAGTGATTACAGCATTAGAGAAGACTTTTCGGGGTCAATTCGAAATTCCCGAAAACATTGGCCGCACGTGGCAGCACGATGGTGTATCAGCACGAGAGGGCACGGCACCTGGCCTAGGACAGCATGGCTCACCCGCTTCTGCTGTTTGTGCAGGTACTGCCGTGGATCTTGCATGAAACGCCAGACTCGATAACGACGACTATCGCTGGAATGATGCCGTTTTTGGTGTTTCACTCTGACCACGTGACAACGAACTTTTCATTCGGGTGGCACGAACTGCAAGGTGTGACGTTACCAGCAACAGACCTACTAAAGGAGCGACACAACTACGACCGGATCACAGGTCATGGCACCTGGCCGGCGGACAGCATGGCTCACCCACTTCTGCTGTTTGTGCAGGTTGGTCCTCAGTGCACTAATTGTTCCTACCGAAGTGACATCAGATTTTTGGTTATCCTGCCATGCCCTCGCAGGTTTTGTTGCATTCTTATTGACTGTTGGTCCATGATGTTGTTATTAGTGTCAGAAGATATAGAAGAAAATCCCGGGCCTAAATCGGGCGAGCTACTGCAAACAATTACAGAGAGTCAGGTGGCGATTGATCGCCGACTATGCTCAATGAGCGAGAACGTCGTGCAGTTAAACACAATAACAGATCGACTGACTGAATTTATTGTCATGATACAGGGAATGAACAAGAAAATTGGACACCTTGAGGCTACAGTTCGGCACCAGGCTGAAAAATGGATCGAGTATTGAAACCTCAGCCGGCGTAACAACTTGTTGGTTTTTGGAATCTCGGAGCAAAGCGGTGATTCAGAGGCGAACTTGAGGGCAGCTGTCGTTGATGAACTGTTTCATGAAAAACTGGGGGTTCAAGTTAAAACTGTAGAAAGAATTCATCGCATTGGCAAAAAAAGCAGTAAACGACCGAGACCAGTTAATAAGAAGTTTTATGATACCAGAGCAAAGGAGCAGATACTGAAGAACTGCAAAAAACTTAAAGAAAAATCAGTTAGTATCAGCAATGATTATGCAAATGAAACAGTAGATGTGCGACGGAAGTTGTGGGCGAGCGCTTCTACCGAAAGGGTGAAGGGCGCGAAGGTACTTTTAATCGACGACAAGCTCAAGGTAAACGATAAGGTTTACCCATGGGACCCCGAAAACAACGCACGTCTACCTCTAAGCCACCGACATAAGAACAAGCACCGCGCACAAGGGGCAGATGACATGCATGATGATTCTGGTCCCTCAGGCAGTCCCAGCGATTCTCCGTGCACTTCAACCCTCTCATAGCTCCGAATCTTGTCGCTGAATGCACGCAGTATTGTTAATAAGGTAACTGAGTTAGAATACATGTTGTTGACGGGGACCCCTCATGTGCTAGTGGTAAGCGAAACATGGCTGAACAGCAATGTACCTAGTCACTGTATAGTGCCAGCAAACTACCAAATGTTTTGATGGGATAGAGACACTCGCGGTGGAGGCGTTGCGATTATTGTTAAACAGCACATTTATGTTGTAATGATTGAATGTACTATCCCTGAGAGACTGTGGTGCAAAATTACTTACGCGAACACTGTATATCTTGTTGGTGCAGTATATAGGCTACCTGCCACTGCAGCCGAGTTTTTGGATAAGCTGAATGATTTGGATCATTTGAACCGTAACACCAGACTAATAATGACCGGGGGCTTTTATCTACCTAATATTAACTGGGACAGTTTACTACATGGGCACGTAAAAATTTCTAGCAGCGAAAAGCTGCTTCAAATAATGATCTCACACAATCTAAAGCAAATCGTGAAAGAAAACACGAAATCTCGGTCATTGTTGGACTTGGTGTTTCTTTCGAATAAAATAGGTGACTATACAGTATCTGTGGAAGATGGTCTATCAGATCATAAAATGGTTCTTGTACACATAGTGTCTAGCGCAGGCCCTCATTCTCAGCCGTATATACCTGTGCAAGTTAAGGACTATAGTCGGGCAGCCGACACATCTATTCTCGATTTCTTAGAATTGTCATTTGACCAGTTTGAATTTGTCTGCGATTGTGAATCGGTTGACGAACTATGGCAGCGCCTCAAGAAAATCATAAGATATTGCGATGATAGTTTCATCCCAACTCGATTAAAAATATAAAACGACGGAACCCTTGGATTAATTGACATATCATTCATATTAAGCGCAAAATAAAGCGCTTACGCAAAAGGCAGGGTATCTCCGCTGAAGTGTTGAAATTGCGAAGGGCATTCAAAACGGCTCTGAAGGAATCAAAGGAGCGGTTCTTTAACCAAATATTAAATACCTTTGTGAAAAAATTACCTCAAAAATTCTGGCTTTATCTGAATGACAAAAAAGAACAAATAACCAAGATCCATGTTAACAATGCAATAGTAACGCAAAAAGCAAATATTGCGAGTCATTTTAATAATTTCTTCCAATCAGTTTTCTCAGCACCTAGCAGCAATTGCGCAGGCGCTTTCTGCCGTCTTCCTTTTCATGTGGGATGGAAAATCTTGTCACTCAAGCACGCGTATTTAACCAACTGCTACTTCTACATTCTAAGAAGGCTAGCGGGCCGGCTGGAATGCCAACCCAATTTCTAAAGCGATAGGTGGAGTGGGTGTCATTTTTCTTAAATATAATCTTTGTGAAGTCATTGCAAACTCACTTGTTGCCACAAGACTGGCGTTGCGCAGTCATAACTCCTGTTTTTTAAAAGCGGTAACCGATTGCTAATAAATAACTATCGCCCATTTTCCCTGACTAGCGTCTGTTGTAGTCTTAGAGCATCTCATAAGTAAACATATTCTCGTTTTTCTTGAAAATAACGACTTTTTTATCAGCACCAACATGGTTTCCGAAAGGGACTGTCTACAGTAACCCAGCTCATAGAAACTATTCTTGATTTTAATTCACCTATAGGCGCCCAAGAGCAAATTGGCGTCATTTGCGTAGACTTTGCGAAAGCCTTCAACAAAGTTTCGCACAATAAATTACTTTTCGAGTTACATAAAGTAGGAATAAATGACACTATTCTAAAATGGATTGAAGCCTACCTACAGAATCGCAGGCAGGTTGTGCGTGTGGACGAGTGCTTGTCTCCTCCGTTAGAAGTGCTTTCTGGTGTCTCCCAGGGGTCTGTTTTTACCCCGTTGCTGTTCTTGGTTTATATTAATGACATTACAGAGATTGTCGAGTTTCCTGTGGAATGGAAGCTTTTTGCTGACGATTGTTTAATTTATTCTACGGTAACACACATTGACGACCAAATGAGAATAACCGGGTCCTTTATTCCCTTCATCTTTGGTGTGAAAAATGGGACATGGAAATCAATTACAACAAATTGACTTTTCCACATGTTATTAACAAAAAAAGTTTGGCGCGATTCTTTTATATAACATTGCAAGTAACAAACTTAGAAACGTAGATAGATTCAAGTATTTAGGGGTCACAATTTCACATAATTTAGACTGGCGTAAACATATCGATAACCTGTGCTCGACGGCTTCACAAAAACTGTATTCACTGAAGAAAAAGCTGGAACATGCAACGAAGGATGCTAAATTAATTGCTTGTAAAACTCTCATACGTCCATCTTTAGAATACGCTTGTATTTTCTGGAGCTCCCACCAAAAAGTTTTATTAGACAAACTAAAAGAATTCAGAGAATGACTGCTCGTTTTATTTCTTCAAGGTAATGAAGGACGGACTCGGTAACAACAATTCTGCGTTCGTGTGGGCTTCAGTTGCTGGAAACCCGAAGGAAGAAAGGCAGACTTAAGATTTTTTTTCAGACACTTCAAAGGCTCTTGAAGATAAAAAAGGAAAAATACACCCAGTCTCCTGCAAAACGTAGCGAGTGAATAAAGCACAGCAGAGCGGTCAAGCTTTATAACACACGTGCTGATGGTTTTCGTTACTCTTTTTTCCTGGATGTAATCGAAATGTGGATTGCCTTACCTGCTGTTATTGTAGATCTGACAGATGTGCATAAATTTGAATGCTCGATTGATATTTTGTATCGTGGGCACCCAACATGATGCTATGAAATGTCAAATGTGCTTGTGTTCTACTATTTTCCCTCCCTGTAACAACACTCAAGCGAGGGTTAATAGTATCAATAAAAAAAAAGAAGAAGAGATGGCTGCAAACACTGGCAGCCCGAGAACAGCTGGCAGTACGTCCAGAGCCGGCCCTAAACGATTCATTTTATTACTGCAGGTGCGTCAATACGTCACTACTTTTTCATGTGGTGCTACGGGCGACGAATATTCTTCGGCACGAGACAGTTCGTGGGTGTGACAGCTTTACTGGAAATACAGATAACTGTTCCGGTTCTTCGTGACTTCGGTTCGCAGAGCAAGGTGTTGCCCTGATTTACCCACACCGTCATCCTCCCTTTAAAAGGGCGTCACTTTCAAGCAGGAAACACTGTCAACAAGTGCAGTTGGAGGCACGCTCAAAGCCGGCACTAAACTATTCATTTGTTACTGCAGGTGAGCTGGTTTTGCTATCACCGCAATTCTGTACCCCTCTTGTGCCGCTGACTGCAAAACTGTCCTTTGATTGTGCGACTGTGTGTGTGCATTTTTGTACTCTTCTGTGATGAAGGAAAAGAAGTGTATTCAGTGTATAGGTAGTTTTTCTGATGAGGACCGATATATGGAGCGCTCTAGCTGTGCATCGTTATATTACCTCGGACATGAGTGCTCGGGTGTGGCTGAAGGCACTTTTTCATCCATGGGCGCGTAAAGGCGAGAAAAGTGGCGATGCAAAACATGCAGATCAGTGGATGCACCCCAAGGTAGTTCTAGTCACTTTACAGCCATTGCTGAAAAGCTATCGTTGCTGGATTCCATTCGCGAGCAAGTCGAGTCTCTTTCCTTGATTCCCTCTAAGATAGACGAGTTGCAGCGCCTGAAGTCTGTGATCGTAGCATGCAGTGAATACAAAAATGGAATAAATAGATGACTGGGTTAAATGCCTGTCAAATAAAGATGATTGCTTGCTGCAAGCATCAGCAACTCGTGACAAAAACGTATCTGCATTGTCGTAGAGAGCGGCGATACTTAAGGATCACGTCGCTTCACAAGCAGCTATTATTGAAAGCCTTCGAAGTGAAATAAACGCCTCTGAGCAGTATAGTAGGTTCTCAAACCTCGAAATTCATAGATTATCCCAAAGTCCCAGCGAGAACTTGACTGCTGCTGTCTCCGGACTGGCCCCTCAGCTGGACATTGACTCATTCCTTTCAGGTCTCGTCGTAGCCTTATGCTGGTTGCTTGGGCAGGGCAAGAAACCAGCGGCAATTCTGGTGCGCTTTCTTTCGGCAGACATACGGGACAGCTAGCTGAAAAAGCGGAAATTATTTATGCTTTGGCGCAGGAAAATGAGCCCTCGATTTTCTTTGTCAAAAACTTGACAAAATAGAACATAGAACATAGTCTGAGGCTAAGAAAGTGAATTTCAAGTTCGTGTTGGTGAAACATGGCAAAATTTAGGCTCGGAAGAGGGAGGGTGACCCTATTATGCGTATAATCGGTCCTTCTGACTTGACTGAGCTAGCCTGACAGCTTATTTTTATTTTTATTTTTCTGCTTTGTCTATTGTAGTTTTGTCTTTGTTTCATGGCTGTGTTCGAACAATTCCGTGATCTTCCTTCTCTCTCTAATATCTTTCAAAAGTTGGCGGAAGTACTTTCCCTGTTTTTTCATGTAAACGTGCTCAGTATTCGTAAGCAGTGAAATTAATTTGTTTCCAAGTTAGGGCTGTGCGTGACAAAGTTGATGTTTTCTCAACTTAAATCAGTATTGGGCAAGAGCATATTAGTCTGTTTTCGCTCCAAGGTTGCCACATTCATTTTTGTTTACGCGAAAAGATGGGCGTGGTGGTGAAATTGCTGTATCTATAAAGGATTGCTGGATTTCGAGTCCTCTGACCATAAACTTTACAACTGTTGAATCGGTAGCGCTTCGTACTCACACATATTATCTTGCCATTTACTTTGCTTGCTATATATATGCCTCCAAACCAAAGCGTCAGAAAGTTTGTGCATGAGTTACGTCTACTTACTTTTCTGTCTGGTCAAGTATGCATGATAGGTGACGTTAACATTGGCGTGCTGAAGAAAGAACAGGACATCGTAGATGAATACCTGAATAGGCTTGCTGACCTTGAGATCAAACTTCCGTTATCAACCTTCCAACACGTGTCGAAGTTTTGGGCGCATCAGTCGCGTCTTCATGTCTAGATCACAGGAATGTCCGTAACAAGGACGACCAGGTCTGTCCGTTTATTATTGAGCAAAAGCTTTCCGACCACTTTGTGTGGTGTACTTTTTTATCGTCACAGCATATTACCGTCCAGAAATCAATACCAGAAATAGAGGTGGTTGATAACAGAAAGCTTGACTTGTCGCTAGAGCATTACGATTGGCGATCTTTCCTTGCGGAAGTTCCCGCAAGTAAACTGTATGAATCTTTTACTGGTGTCTACGCACAGACAATGCACACATGTAAAAGGGTGGTAGTCATCAGACAACGAAAACCGGGTTGCCCACTGATAAATGGAAATGTTTTATCCGTGATAGCAGAAAAAGAATCGGTTTGGGTGCGTTACCGTTGTTCCCCTAAAAATAAGTTTCTTCGTGCAGCTTATGACTCGCAATAAAGTTACTGCCGTGCTTAGAGGTGGAAGACGAAAACACTTTCAAAATAAGTTTCCTGAATCTATGAAAAATACAAGTAAGGTTAGGTCAGTTGTTACTGAATTAAGGGGTCCTCCCCTTTAAGATGTGTATGAAACCATTGCTAAAAATTTTGGACCTCCGTCTATTCTTCTAGCGGACTAATTTAATCATGTTTCTCCTTTCCTGCAATAAATTTATCTGCTAATACGACCAGTCACCTTGTGCCGCAATCGGCGGCGGAGACTGCTTTTCTGCCGGAGTGCAAAGAAGATGATATTCATTACATCCTATTCAACTTAAAACAGTGCAAGTCAGTGGGATTAGATGGCGTGTGTGCGGACGTTTTTCGCAGAAACTTTGAGGCCCCGAAGAATGTTCTGTTAGAAATCATAAACGACATCATAAAAAAAAAAATTACCGACGATTACGTTACTTCCTAATGCGAAATTTGAGCGCAGCAAATAAGCTGTTTCACCTTTTCGATAGATTGAGGCAAAGAAATCGAGCAACACATGTATGCGCTATCACAGAATTTTTTTTTTTTATTTTTCACACGTATTCCTTTAACAAAGACTCCATTAACAGTTCTTGACAGTCATGAAGGAAGCTTTGTGGTCGGAGAAATAGACTGATATATGTTCGACTTGGTACACCAATGCTTGATTCTCAAAGACGAGATCTATACAAGTGCCTCGCGAGGTTGTCACAGCCGTGGGACGCGTTACGAGCGAGAGGAACGGGATGTTCTCCCGCATAAGTGTTAGGAAATTGCTGTTTGTCTTTATGTCAAGCCGCCACCGATCTGGCTCTCTGATTGCCACCGCACAGGGCGAACGGCAGCGGCAATTTCGGCTCGGGCGGTGCACATATACAGATCCGCCGCCACCGATCTGGCTCTCTGATTGCCACCGCACAGGGGTTGCATTGGAGGAGGAGCGAAGAAAGGAATTAAGTTCGAGCCGGCGCTTTGACAACCGGAGACTCGCAGGAAGACGGGGGAGGGGGGCGGCGTGTACACCCAGCGGCAAACGATGGGGGCAGAAGCGCGGGCAGCAAGCGGACAACACGATAAAGGGAGGAGGGAAGAGATAGCAGCGACTGACTGATGCCGCTGACGCCGATAGTGAGTCAACCCCAGCTGCGGAGTTGGTTTCAGGGACAACGCCGCCGATGCCGACACAAACAATATGATACCCTCGCTTCCGCAGCGCTAAGAAGCAGGTCTAGCCGTGGGAAGGTGATCACGTATTCGTCGACGTGCCGGGGCCTACGTGAAATAACCGGCGCGTCGGCAACTGAAGAGCACCCTATCCGCCACACAAGAACAGGGGGGGGGGGACCCTTTCCTCCTCTTTCTGCATGGCGGCGACGGTGTTCTATGCAGTCACGTTATCTTGACTCTCTAGCGGCGTCAGCGGCATCCAGCGGTATCAGTCGGTCGCTGCTAGCGCTGGGGGGATGAAAGGGGGGCGGAGCTGGTTACGAGGCCGACGACAACGCCGACGACGACGCGAAACCCAGGAACGGACGCCAAAGAGCTGCGCTCTAAAACACAAATCATGCTACCTGGCGTCAAGGAAGTTCTTGTAGTTCCTCTTTGCTAAAGCGGACAGGTTAATTCTGTCGCAAACTATAGACCTATTTCCATACTTTTGTGCACTGCTCTGATACTTGAAAATCACATTTTTCATGTAATGCAAAGCTTCGTTGATGCACAGTATCTCCTATCGCCCAACCAATATGGATTTACCTCCGGGTGCGGCGCTATGTTAGCGTTAGGTTAACTAACTGATTTCCTGAATAATGCTCTTGAAAACAGCGAATTTGATTGCGCATTATTTTTAGATCTTTCAAAAAAATTTTATTCCGTGCACCATGATGTTCTACTTTGTAAACTTCGTACCTATGGTTTCCGAGGGCCTTTCTTATTTTTCCTTGAGAAAAATTTGCATGGTCCATCTCACGTTGTACGCGTAGTAATCGGAAATATTAAAAGTAGGCCCACACAGTTGTCCAGTGGAGTTCCTCAGGGATCAATTTAAGCACCCCTTTTAACTTATATGTTAACGATCTCACTCAATCTATTCTTCATTGCCGAGTTTTTCAGTAGGTTGACGCGACTCTTCTAGTTATCATCATTCTAATTATGATCAGCCGTAACCGAACTACAAATTGAGGCTGTAAATGTCATGAGTTGGTACTGTAATAACTTAATTTCTATCAATCAAAATTAAACTAAACTCGTATGTTTCCACAATCCCCTGAAACGTACTCCTGTCCTTATTCTTTTGTTTCGTCATTCTCCTCAGTGTAATAATTGTACCAGTTCTCCTACTCTATACAATTCAAGTGTCAAATATCTGGGTGTTCGTTTTGATTCCAGCATCTCTTGGGACCACCATTTGGCTAACGTTTGGGAACAGCTGCGCAAAATAGTGTGGCTGCTATACTCTATCAAAGCATTATGACCACTTTATGGAAGGGTAATGATAGCCCAAGCATTGGGATACAGTGTGCTGCGCTATGGAATTTGTTCTTTTTACTATTGTTCGGCGCTTTTGGCGCAGTGAGGTTCACTGCTTACTAAAATCTAATTCTTGCCATGATGTGTGGTGTTCCACTTCCCAACTATTCTACTCCGTAGAATTCTACACGTATGCCTCCGTTCAGGTTGTTATTTAAAGAAAGTAATACTCTGACGTATCTGTGGAATAATTAAATTTTCCTCCCATATATCCCTGCTCGAACCTTGCGTCCACGAGATCATTTCATCTTGCACAGAGTGCGGACTGGATGTGGGGAACGTGTTCGTGCTTTCTATGTTCCAAGCGTTCTGAATGAGCTCCCAATTAGTGTGTTCTCTTTAGGCAGTGGGAAAGACGTAAAGTCTGTTATCTTTTATTTGTATGCTTGACCTTTTTTTTCTTCCTACTTAGTTCAGTTACTTTCGCGAAAGCGACAGTCGCGCATGCTCTGACTTGTCCCTTGCTGCCGGGCACTGCCCCACAAGCCATCTGTTGGCTTGGGCAGGCCCCTATTTGTACCCTGTAAATACACAGATAAAGAATCTATTTACTAGTAGTATCAGTATCTCGTTGCATTCGCGAAAGGTAAGGGCATTCCGTTTTCTCTCCGCTCTAAGACCTTGTTCATTGATTCAAAGAGGTACATTTTTGATGCCGCCTCAAATAGTGTCAAAGAGGTAGTGTAGCAGTTACATAAATACAAACAGAAAAATAAATCATAGACTTGGTCCAGAAATAGCGCTTTGCTTTCTATAATAGACACGAACATGCGCAGTTTCCTGACGAAGCGCGAATTGGTGTCCGACATGGTCTTATCAACCGGTAGCGCCATACCTTTACCAACTGAAACGTGGCTGAGCAGCGACGTTACTGAGAGTGAACTTTTTACAGACTTGCCCGGTTTCTGTCTCTCTCGTAACGACCACGCAGGAACCCGTGGCGGCAGTGTACTAGTCGCAGTTCGCAAGAAGTTGCGAACTATGCTCGCTAATTACCATTACGTCAGATCTTGAAATGTTATGGGTGATTATCCGTACCTCTCCAAAAAAAAAAAAAAGATAAGTGCTACATGGCGCGCGATCGGAGATCGAGATGGGAGAAAGCGAATTCCGCTGTCGCTTTCGTATCTAGAAACTAACTGTGCGTTGGTTTTGTGGCGAACTCGACCCCATCATCGGGTGCCAACGTGTTGGTGGAATGTTGTTGTTGCCTCTTGAAAAGCGCCTGCCACTGTTCCCGTAATTTATTTTCTTTTTTGTAGCTGTGCGCGACGTCACCTAGCGACCACGCCAATCAACTAGTAGTTATAAATTGTAGTAGTAATACGTATTACTATTTGAAAAGGTGTTTAGGCTTGAGAAGAAAAAGTACATTTTTTATATAAAGATTTTATACATTGGAAGGAACCCGCCGTGGTTGCTCAGTGGCTATGGTGTTGGATGCTGAGTACGAGGTCACGGGATCGAATCCCGGCCACGGCGGCCGCATTTCGATGGGGGCGAAACGCGAAAACACCCGTGGGTACTTAGATTTAGGTGCACGTTGAAGAACCCCAGGTGGCTGAAATTTCCGGAGACCTCCACTATGGCGTGCCTGATAATCAGAAAGTGGTTTTCGCGCGTAAAACCCTATGAAAATACATTGGAATGCCAGAATCATTTCGTTTTCTAGTATATTGTCTGCAAGCAGGCGAAAAACGAGGCACGTAACCTTTCGGTGAGTTCACCGCATGCCAAATGACTGCTCCCTCCCACCTGTTCTCACAAATTTTCCATACTGCCCACTTTGAGATGTTGCAGCAACTGAACAGAACGCGTTTCGAACAAAGATCTCCGATCATGCCCTTTGGTGTCTGTGAAGACCCCCCCCCCCCCCCCCCCCCATTACCACTTCTGATTTTTGTTATCAACTTAACAACTTCATAAGCGAACTAGTAACAGCCCGTCCAAACGCGCGAATCCTGCTTTTCAGTGATTTTAACTTCCTGCAGGTAGGCTGGCGTAACGCAGAATTACTCTCGGTATCCGGACACACAGAGAACACGATGTTAAAACTTATTCTTCAGCGAGTTCTTTGATACGTATTGAGGTCATTCTAACGTGAAGAAACACAGAAAAAATCATCGCGCCTTCCAGTCTGTGAAGATGGTCGAACAGCGAATCTCTGTTAGTTACACCGAGTGTTACACCATGAAAGTCAAACTTGGCAAGCAGTTTACATTGTAAATATTTTGTTTCACCATTCTTTCACCTTATTTTCGCTTTTACGTGCTTCGCTTGGTGAGCATGCTTTAGGAGTGCTTTTTCTTTTTGCGGTTCTCCCAGTATTCTTCTCTTTTTTTTTTTTTTGCGCTGCCGTTTAAACTCGGCATCTCTGGCACGCAGCTCAGGGTCAGCCCTACAAGAGCCCGTTCACGAGCCAACTCTCGGTGACGCTCGCGGTAGCCAGCTTCTTCCTCAGGAGTACGCACTACTTGTGGTCTTCCCATAGTTGCAGCTGGGATGGAATATGCGGAACCACTAATGCAAAACTCCCTACACTCGGCGCAACATTCACCACTGCAGATGCGAGCACTGCAATCGTTTTGACGACTGGTTGGATTGGTTTAACAATTGATGTGGCTGCCCGCACTTCTTGCTGGCGCAAGAAGCGCCGTCAGCCACGCGCTCCTAGTATCCCGCTTCAATTGTTGGGCAGTGTTCGTTGGCCGCAAATCTCCTGCAAGATTCCACCATTTCTTTCTTTCGCGGCAGGGTGGAACCAATCGTCGATCAATTCGATGTCGATCAAGCTCGATCGTCAAAAATGCACCGTGTGACAACCGTATCACATTCGCGTACAATATAGCATTCTCACAGGGCCAAAGGGGTCACTCCAACCCCTTTTCCCTGTTGAGCTCTTCTTTTCCTCTGCCGCTAGGTCACGTGGCCCCTTTTATGTGAAGTCGACAACGACGGCACAGGGTCCGTATAACAGGTTCGCTGTATAAGAAGAGGACAGGACACCACGGGCGCTAACTCACAAATGGTTTATTGGGTCACTGCGGAAAAGGAAAATATATATATACACAGTATAGCGCATGCGTACAGCGTCTTCTTAACAAACAAAAAGATAATTAAAAAAGGCGTGTCTCGCTACCAAATAAGCAGATCGACGTGTTGTTGACGCAATCCGTGCCTCTTTTTTTAATGTGATAAGCTTCCAAGCTTCACGAGCAGTAGTATCCCTTCTTCTGCCCAGAGTACTGAGCTCACGCAGCCGTACTTCACATTTGCAGGCCAGTCAAAGCGCAGGCAAATGCGCATTGCCTCTGTTAATGATCGACAATTTCTACCTCCCGTGCTCGTTCTTTAGCTCACCTCCCAGTTTGACCTATATGGGCCTTCCCGCATGACAGCGGTATCATATAATCGAAGCCAGGAACTGAGGGGGGGGGGGGTGCGTAGTGTTCTGCAGGTGTCCACCTAATGAACCATACAGTTTCATATAATAATTAATAGAGGGAACTCTGGCGCTAGTGTCTAAGGGAGCTGAAGTGAGAGCGGTTGGACCAGCATGGCAATTATGGGAAGTCCGTGGATTTGCCTAAACGTCGGCCTTCTGCCTTCAAATGGCTTTGTTTATTACACGCTTTATCTGCCTTCATTGTCGTAAATTTCAGAGCAATCTATAGTCTTCAAAGTGCAGAAGTATCTGCGAACACACGCAATTGCTTCTAATTGCAACAGTTCATTTTGTCGAGGTGGCCAAATCAAAACGCACAAAGCGTCTCAAGGCAATCGCTTGCCACCGAGAAATTAATAAGGGTGTTCTAAGCCGCTTGTCGATGCATGCGCCCGTTGCGTAATGGTTTTAATGTCGGGCTTCTGTATTAGAAATTCTATCCTGGAATCGTGCCATCGGACAGCTTGAATAATGTTTAATTACTCATTACACAGTATATTGTTGAAAATGACGAATTTACACGGTTGCAGAGTCGTTTGAAGCCATAGGCTGAAATTTAGGGAAATCCATCATCATCATCATCACCATCAACATCATAATCATCAGCATCAGCATCGTCATAATCATCATCATCATCCTATTTTAGGTCCACTGCAGAACGAAGGCCTCTCCCTGAGATCTCGAATTGACCCTGTCCTGCGTCAACTGATTCCAACTTGCGCCTGCGAATGTTTTAATTTCATCGCCCCACCTAGTGTTCTGCCGTCCTCGACATCGTTTTTCTTCTCTTGGTGCCCGTTCTGTAACCCTAATGGTCCACCGGTTATCTAACCTACACATTACATGACCTGCCCAGCTCGATTTCTTTCCCTTAATGTCAGTTAGAATATCGGCTATCCCCGTGTGCTCTCTGATCCACACCGCTCTCTTCCTGTCTCTTAACGTTACGCCTATCATTCTTCGTGTGAGAACTCTTCTTATGTGAGGACGGGTCTGGCGACTGTAGTGTATGATTAAAAGAAGACTTCAAATCTTGCACGACTAGTTTAAATATAGTAAGCGATAAGGTACCGGTGAGGCGAATGGCGAAGCGATTCGCTTGGAATTTAACTTTACATATATCTTTGTCTCAGGGCTATACCTTTGCCACGCACCTTCAAAACGACCATCAAGCGACAGTTTTCAACGCTGCGGTAACACTTTGTTCCTGTAGCGCCATTTGCGGCATCCGTGCTCTACAGAGAGCAAGCCTGAAGTCAGTACAACAGAGCGGAGAGTGGCAGTGGAGTCATCAATACCAACCGCCTGTGTTGAAAAAAAAGAAGGGGGGCGTAATTATCTGCGTCGTCCTTCCCAATAGGAGAGTCGTGTAGACGTGCGGGCGCGGTGGTGAATGAACGCCTTCAGAAGGTCAGACGGTCTACTCGAACCTATAGAGCTGCAATTTTATGTGTTTTCGCTTTTGTGATGTCCAGAGCAAGGCAAGGGCGTGTCACCTGCAGTTGAATGGCAGCAGAGGAAAATACGCCCCGTCAAGCCCAGGCCAACGGAGCCTTCAACGCTGTTTACTTCGTATGAGTTGACAGCATAGAGAAGTGCTTTGAGGGATTTTGGCAAACTTGGATTGGAGGCGTGGGAAACCAGCTGATGAAGCGAAGGCCAGAAGATCTCGATGTATCCGCGAGAAAATTGCAAGCTTGATTCCCTTCCTTCATATGAGCGCTTGAATGGTGTGGAAGTCGCCTAATCCAAAAATGACGCGCATTCTACTACGATAGCAGCTATGGGCTCTTTGCTCGCTTGAAATGGAATTGAGAACAGATACACCGAGAAATGGACGACATTGCAGTAGCGTGCGTTCTATGTTGCACCAGATGCGGAACACTTATACCGAAAAAAGAAAAGTTGTTGGCGCCGTTCTTTTGCATCTCGTGTGGCGCGCTTGCACGAACGCTACCCGCGTCTGTCCTCGACGAGCCGTGTGTTTCTGGCGCTTACTAGTGATCAAACTCTGCCCCTATAGAGGAGGCAAGTAAACACATGTTAAGCCAAAGCTAGCGCACAAACGTCAGGGATACAGTAAAGCTGCAGAGATATTGTTTTTCCTCTTATGACAGCGTCACAAACTGTCCCCTAGCGCATTTTCAGGTTTTGTCTAATCCTAACATGTCAGACCAAAGTGCGGGAAGATAAACAAGTGGCAGAAAAAAAGAAAGAAAGAGAAGTATGTTAAAAAAAATTGTGGGGTTTTACGTACCAAAAGCACGATCTGATTATCGGGCACGCCGTAGTGGAGGACTCCAGAAATTTGGACCACATGAGGTTCTTTAACCTGCGCCTAAATGTAAGTATGCTGGCGTTTCCAGATTTCGCCCCCACTGAAATGCGGCCGCCGTTGCCAGGATTCTATCCTGCGGCCTCGTGCTTAGCAGCCCAACACCATAGCCACTAAGCAACCATGGCGGGTAAGAAATATCTCAAGAAATACGTTACGTTAGTGGTCTTTTCTTTTGTGAAGCAGTGGATGGGATCAGCAGATAACGGTGCAACAAGCTGTAGATTGACCACTATTCGTACAGCACAGGCCAAGTGAATGGAGAGCCGAGAAGTATAGCGTAAACAACACAGTAGCCAAGAGTAGTATGCGTCGACGTCGGGTAAACGAACACCACCACAAGCCGGAGGCACGGACGCTGCACATGGCCAACGCCTTCTAGAGTATACCCACCATGTTGACTGGAGCCGGCGACATTGACTGACCACTTTCGCAGACACTTTCGCTAAAGAGACCCTGTGAAGCATCCCTGCCTTCTCCTCCTCCGATGAAACAGCTATCGCACAGAGCCATAAGTTGCGTTGAATGTAGCGCGACCAGCACACGGACAAAGATGACGAACAGGACACACACACACCTCGGTGTCAGTGCGCTGATTGCGCTTCACTGAACACCTTCACGAAGAACGCCAAATGACAGCATAGAGTTAACACATCGTAGGAGCCAAGAAAATTAACATTGTGTGCCACTTCATTTCCATATTTGAGCATTCAGCCAACTTCGAGATAAAGGTACAAGAGGAGCACGACACCTCGATCGAACATGTATATGAGAAGTGTACGTTCATAGATGTAAGTTATTTTGCTTGTTATTCACAATGAAATTGTTAAAACTGCCCTGACACATGTAGTACCATCATCACTTTTCACATACAGAAACTACAGGAGGCCAATCTTACAGATACATCGACAAGGGCACATTCCTCGAAGGCCCTTCAGCGTCCAATGATGGGAAAACAAAGCATCTTTGCTGTGCCCAGAGAGCGTGTATAGAATAGACTTGGTGATTTGGGAAACTAAGAGCTCTTGTCAGAAATTAGCGGCCTCTGGTACTGATGTTATAGATGAGAGCTTGTGGGCCTACCCTTATCGTTATGCGAACCATTTAAGACCTCCGTGCCGCTGCTGTTCTGCACGACATTGGAATCTCGTAACGTCGGGACCACTTGCGACTTCATTTCCTCAGCATCATTGGCATTCGGAACTTCGTCCTTGAGTTCCTTCTTTTTTGTCGCACGTCGAGCCTCGAAGATGAGTTTGTCCAGTCTACCCGTTGGAGCCTCGCAGAAAATGAACATGAAGTAGCTGAGTAGGAAGCTCCAAACGAGTATGGTGAAGAAGAACGAAACCTGCAAGAATAACAGGATAGACAACAGTACGTGAGAAAATAAAGACGATTAAACATACAGTTAAAAAAACTTTGTTAATAAACCGTTTATTCAAACAGCCCCTTCCATGCCGCCTGTAAGCCTTTTTACAAGAAAAGAGTATATGTCCTGTGCACAACACACGTAAAACAGGCGAGGAATGAATTTCATACCTTTGCGTCACATATTGTCAACAGCCGAGCAAGTGTGAAATTTTTGTAGCACATTCCGCACTGGTAGGCCTGATGAACGTCAGTTTTGAGTTTGATAATTTATATTGACTATGGCATAGAGAGCCCCGTCAAACGCGAGCATTCCTGCTCAAACGGACAAACGTACTGCCCAGCTACAACTCTCTGAACGCCGCGCGTGAGACAATATTTGGCTCATGCGTGGCGCAACAGCGGCACCATCGGCACCATCAGCGCCCGCAATCCATGCATGGTAAGGTGCGTGGGTAGTCTGGTTGCAAAATTATATGTGATCACATGTTTTTGCAACACAGGTATCAGCAAGTTGCCCCTTCTGAAACTTTTTAAAGACGTTTCACGTTAACAAAAAAGAGGGTGTGCTTCTCCTGTTTGTTACACAGGGTGTCTTGTTTCCTCAGCTGGCCGAAATATTAAACGAGTGCTTCTATATAAAAGTATCACGTAATGCAATTCTGAGCATTGTATTAATGCCGGAGAATATAGTAAACGCGTCGGGCTTAGCAAAAAGGAAAAAAAAAAAACAGGTTGGCTCAGCTCCTCTGTGTAGTGCAGCAAAAGCTGTGGGCGCCGCCTGCAAACTATAAAAGCAGACGAGAACTAGCGTTCCTTTATTGTTCGCCTGCAGTCTCTCTGTGCGTGACGCTGACTGAATGAATACGCCACCGAAGCGTTAGTCGTGCACAATGGGTGATACGCTCCTCCCTTCTCTGGAAAACGCAGCCGGCTCTCGTCGCCAATCGGCTGACACCAGCCTTAGCTGTAGATCTTAGCTGCAGAGCGCGGAGTCAGTGTGTGGGTTGTATCAGATGCGTATTTTACACGAATAATTAAGATACTACTACCGAACCGTGGTATATGAGGCTGTTTTTGCCCTTGTTCACTTACAATGACGAAATGCGAATAGTGCATCCGTTCCCGCGATATGTACATCGTGAGCTGTGCGAAGGGCAAGTGGACGATGTACACGCCGAAGGCCAGCCTGCTGAGGGGCGTGAATGCACTCCATGACAGGAACGTGCACAGGAAGCCTGCGTGATCAGAAAAACAAAATATAAACAAACTCTCCACAGACCTGACTAAAGCTTTGGCACTCGTGGTTCATAGCTGCTACTTTAGGCTTGTTGTTCTTTACAACGAATCCTTGTTACCCAAGCTCACAAGATATAAAACTTACGTAATAATAAGTTATACTGAATTGAATTTAATTCTGGGGTTTTACGTGCCAAAACCACGATTTGATGATGCACGCCGTAGTGGGGGACCCACGATTGATTTTGAGCATCACGGGATCGTTAACGTGCTCCCAGTGCACGGGACACGGGCGTTCTTGCATTTCGCCCCCATAGAAACGAGGCTTTCGCGGCCGGGATTCGACCGCGCGACCTCGCGCTTAGCAGCGCAACACCATAGCTGTTAAGCCACCACGGTAGTCAAGTTATACTCGGCACTTTTTTTATTGTGATAGCAATTATATGGACAATCCAATCGCTTTTCGCCGTGCGGTTCCTTATAAAGTCCAAGGGCGATAAAATCATCGCGGCGCGGCGCGCCGTATGCTGTATGAGTGAGTGAAAGCGCGCGAGGGTGAGTCGGCGATGGCGGCTCAATCACAGAACACCTATACAAACTTGCTCAATCTCGCGCACGAAAGGGAGGAAGTCGGGGAGCAAACGCACCGCCTTCCGTCGCGCACAAGGCTCCGGGGTCGGGTAGAGAGGGGGGAGGGCGCGTTCTAATCTCGGCGGCTCGTGCGGCCGCGCGCGCCCACCCGGCCGCTGTATCTTGAAAGCAATCTGCGATGGGCAGAGTCCGCCGCGCGCTGTGTTTCTGCGGCGAGAGGCAGCGGCGAAGGTCAATTCGCTCGCTGCTGCTGCCACGCTTCCTCACTCCAGCGTTTTCACAGCGAGTTTCTGCAGTCATCGAATGAGATGTGTTCATGTTTGCTTGTGCGTGCATCACACCACGCTTGTTAATTTGGCTAGCATGCCTATGTTTACAAGTTTATACTGCCGATAAAGCTACTATCCTTACTTCGTAATATCTGTCCACTAATTTGCTATCGCAATCGATGCTTTTCCTTTAGGAGGAAACTGACATTTTTTTATGTGCTTGTGCTTTGTTATTACTGCATATGCCAGCGAGTATAGATTTACGCGCTGCTTCTGGAGTAGTAGTCAGTAGAATACGCGGAGCAGTCGTAAGGCACCAAGAAGAAGCAGGCATCTCGCTTTTTTTCCCCATTTGTTTCCTACCATAGCCGCAGCGGATTACTGACACCAGGAATCGTCAAGCCGCAAATACAGTCTATTGTACTGGAACTAATCGACTGCGGCGTCATTTTCCCAGTGAAGCACGGCGGCACAATATTTCATTGTTATAGAGAACGGGCGCAGCGTACCTATGAAAGGCGCTCTGCAAGCACGTCGTGAGTATTCAGAAGTTGAGGGGGCTAATAAAAAAAAAAAACTAGAAAATAATGACAAAGCTTCCTCACGCAAATTACAGGGATGAATTTAACCGAAGCTGCATACTAATTATAATTTACATAAGCGAGTTTTCTGAAACACAACGTGAAAGCTTGTTGCTGCCCTCGGCTAACGCTAAAGGAAGAGAAGAGAAACCAGGAAAAGGAAAACCTTGGTTCGGCGTGAAGCGGGTTATAGCATAGCAGTAGACTATAGTTGTAACTCATACCCTATTCAGGTGCAGTGACGCTCGAGCAATAACAACGGGAAGGAACAGTTGTAAGGAAATGCGCCTGGCCTTCGTGACATTAAAAGAATAAATAAATAAATAAAATGAGTGATGACCTCCAGAGAACCGGGACAAATTATCGTCGCCTCGTTTACATCCTGATCAGCGTGTACACCCCTGTGGCGGCAGGCGACCATCATCAAAAGGAAGTCGTCCTTACTCGACGTGGTTTGAATAATGAATACAGCTTTACCATCGCAAGGAAGCGCCCACAGAAGCGCGGCCCTTGGCTCCTACTTCTGCCCACGCGCACTCAAAGAGCACGTCTGCTCTCGTGAAAACCATGCAGCGTTGTCGAAGCTAAAATTGGCGTCAGCCGGTCAGGATTGAACGGGCTGCATCCTGGGCATATTTAGAAAGGTTGGTGACTGATGCATTGGCGTTCCAGTTACGTTTGTGCTTGAGTGCATAAACGACATTTTGTTAAGAAAGTAACTGGAACGCCAATGCATTTCCCCGAAGTGTTCGCGAATTATTGTCTCGAAACTGCTTTCATCCTGAGAATTCCTTCCAAGTGGATCCACCTTGCGAGCTCTACGGCTAGAATATGTAAATTGAAATATGAGCCTAAGGTGGTTAGTTAAAAACTAATTAGTGAATTTTTGTTAATTAGTCCATTATGCATTTAAAATTTCTTGCAAGTAATGTCCGCCTCTTCGAGTATACCAGCTCATGAACTAGAATTGTGCTATCTGCCACAGGAAACCTTTAAAAACTTCTGAAAGTGTTCGCTGAAACACCCGGTATAGCCTTCACATACTTAATAAGTGACAAGAATAATAAATGTTCCGGAAACGACAAACGACAAAGCCGAACTCACAATCAACGCATGGCACGTGCGATGTGCTGAGCTACTGCGATGGCTGCCCATCCATACACTAGTCTTGTGCGTAGTGTAGATGTATTGATAGCCTAGCTCTGGGAGGTTTAGCGAGCGCCATGGCAGAAAAGTGGAACGCCCACCAGTCCGCCGTTATATGACGAAGAGCATCGCATGCGTGAAGCATGTTTCACCCGATACGAGTTTCATCGCACCGGAAGAACGATTTCGATCGCATGTAATGAAAATCACAGTATCAGGTGTGGAGCCCACACTCTGCGACTGCGACAAAGCGGTTGTTCGCAAGCCCTCGATCGCACCGACTTTTCGTCGAAAAATTCAGAGCGCTATTTCGCGTTTTTTTTTTGTGTGAAATGGCGTCTGTCGCTCATCAAGCGCTCATCAGCGCACGTGAAAATAGGCAGATACTCCCTAATGCGAAATTTGAGCGCAGCTCCATACGCATTTTCAATTCGCGATATATTGGCTGGCGCGGACAATCTGTTGCATGCGGCAAGTTCCAAACGGAGCGAAGTGTGGCGTATCTGCCTCGCTAATCGGGAGATCACGAGAAGCAACGCGTGGGTGACGCGTAGGTGCGATTCACAGCCCCCGCCGCAGAGAGATCTCCGCTCATGCAGCAGTTTGTTTCCATAGAGACGATGCGCGCCACTCTGGCGTCATTTCGTAGTCATCATCGCCGCACAGCCCATCTTGTGCCGCCCTACGCTTTTCTTCTCACGCTTTCGTTTCATCAACGACGAGAGCGGCCCTTCTTTGCAGGGAAGCCGTGCCACCAGCGCTAGCGGCGATAACACCCCATGGAACGCCACACCAAGCCTTGCTCATAGCCGCCCGCCATCGCCCCTTGCATGAACAGTGATCCACTTTACACACGCTTGTACCTCTAAATGACCTCAGCAACTGACGCGGCGGACGAGCGCAGCACTCCCCACCTTACGGCACTCGACATATTAGACGCATAAGACGTATTACTACATCAACGCGTTCAGCCACATACCGTCATTGCTGCCTCTATAATTAAAATATCAAGCAACTTGCGAGATATACAAAGACAGCATGACATTTACGTATGGGAATCATTTTTTTTATTTTAGCCGAGTACTGTACTAGGCGAGTGGGTGCATAGATAATAAAGGTAATGTGGCACCCAATGTAAAATAGTATACGGAAGAAAAGGGAGACGGAAGAAAGAACGCCAGACGTTTTTTTTTTTGCCATTCTTTCTGCCACCTCCTTTTTCTTCAGTGTGTTAATCGGCATTGCGCCGCAATACCTTCATTCTTTTTACTAGACTGTAAGATGCAGCTGCTTGCTGATTTATTCCATGGTGTGATTTAATGGCATGTGTGTGCCGACTCCATAAAATTTTACTCAGCCGAACTTTCTCCGGCTCATATTCACCAAAATTCCACTCAGCCAGGGTCACACGAACTCTGCCTCATGGTTCGCTCCAAGACTTAGTGAGCGCAGTCGAGTTCATGACGCTACATTACATGACATTTAAACTTATGACCTGCGCGGGGCATAAGCAAACATTGCATAGGTATCTCTGTTGCATCGGATGAAAATAAGGAATGTAGTTGACATTGCAGTTAGATTTGTAGAGTTTGACTGTTGCATGAACAATTCGCCTCATATCGATTCTAACAAATGCATGCAACCTGCATCATATTTTTTGCAGATACTGTTGGCTATCATGGCCATTACTGGGTGGCCACATCTTGTACATTTCAACACGAGTCGGTTAAATGACGGCGGTGCAATATATCAAATAACGCTTACATTACTGCAAGTACAATAATCACAACATGACACAAACACAAGAGCATAAGATGAACACGAATGCTGAATACATGTAGAGGCCGAATCGCCCTTAGGCCGAGTTGTTCACCATCTATTGCAAAAAAAAAAAAAAGCACGGACCGACACAGCAATGAGACCACCGATTGGCATGCCGCTTGTCGGATCAATGGGCTATAGGCGAAACAGATGTGGAACCTAGCATTTACCACGAGGTAGGAGCTACGGACGCTCGCGCAATCCGCAGCTGGCCACTTATCGACTCCAGACAAGTGTGTTCAGTCTGTACTTGTACTTAGGACCACTTTTATTGTCTATATTGTCGCGAGAGGAAAGGGGAGAGACGTACACCGGCAGCGAACGGCGCCTTTACTGAAACGACCACAGAAACCAACCTGGTTTAAGTCATCTTCTACCCACAATAAGTTCAATATTGGGCGCCTGATCTAATGATGATGTTTATGAAATGAACCTGTAAAACACGCGTTGTAATGGGCGCCGTGTCTAATGATGATGATTATTGAATGAGCATGTAAAACACGCGTGACAATATTGCCTCCCCTGAAAATGCATCGTCCCAATGCTAAAACAAGAATGAGTCAGGTTAGAAAAAAAGTCCAGTGGACAAGAAAATAAACTATGGACAGAAGCATATCAGTAGTGTCAACACGAGAGTACAGAAAAGGTAAGTCATCACGAGTAATAGGGCTACGTGCATAATTTTGGCCACAGGCACAAGAACCACAAGAACCGGCGGGAGCACCGTGAAAAGTCTGCTGGGATCACTCTTGTTGACATCGTTAAGACATTGTAAAAATACGTGTGGACCAAAGTAACGGTGTAGGAGTTTTTCGGAGCGACCTCGTTTACATATAGGACTCCACAGCCAGATGTGATCGCCAAGGCTGTACATGACGTCCCTGTGGTGAAGGCTGTAACAGTGGGCATCATATCTTTGATTAAATTATGGGGTTTTACGTTCCAAAACGACTTCCTGATTATGAGGCACGCCGTAGTGGAGGTCTCCGGAAATTTCGACCACCTGGGGTTCTTTAACGTGCACCTAAATCTAAGTACACGGGGGTTTTCGCATTTCGCCCCCATCGAAATGCAGCCGCCGTGGCCGGGATTCGATCCCGCGACCTCGTGCTCAGCAGCCCAACACCATAGCAACTGAGCAACCACGGCGGGTGCATCATAACTTTGCTTACGATGAATACGTAGTCGCGCAAGCTGACGAGATTCTTCTGCCAGTTCGGCGAAGGAGTCCGCGTCCGGGAGAGCAGGTGTGCATGTGTCAGGCAATAGCATTGCATCCAAGGTAGTGGTAACTTCGCGTCCGTACAGTAGGCGAAAAGGGCTAAATCCTGTGGTTTCCTGAAGCGCCGTATTGCAAGCGAATGTGATGAATGGAAGCACATAGTCCCAGTTCTTGTGGTCATCGGCGACGTACGTGGACAGCATGTCAGCTATTGCCTTGTTTAAGCGCTCACTTAGCCGGTTTACGGATTGTACGCAGTAGCTTTTCGGTGCGCAGTGCCACTTCGTTACATGACTTCGTGCACAAGCTGTGCTGTAAAGGCTGTGCCGCAATCCGCGATGACTACGGCTGGCGCGCCATGGCGGAGAACGATGTTATGAAAGAAGAATAACGCAATGTCGGAGGCGGTGGCTGCCTTGGTTTCTCAGTACCGAGTAAGATAGTCGGTGGTGACCACAATCCATCGGTTCGCAGCAGAAGACATCGGAAATGGACCGAGTAAGTCCATACTAACCTGTTCAAAGGGAACCTTTGGAGGAATAACGGGCTGGAGAAAACGGGCTGGTCGCATAGGCGGAATCTTGTGGCGTTGACAATCACGGCACGTCTTCACATAGTGCTTCGCAGTCTTCGGTATTTTAATCCAGTAGTACTCCTGGCGAATTCCGATCAATGTGCGCGTAAAGCCCAAATGGCCAGAAGAAGGGTCGTCGTGACAAGCGCGTAGGATCTCCTTGCGGAGCCCTGAGGAAACAACAAGGAGGTAGCTGGTGTCATTTGATTGGAAATTGTACTTGTATAGTACTTCGGTACGGACGCAAAACGATTTCACGGGACTTGCGAATTCTCGAGGAGATAATGATGTGCGCCCCTCAAGGTAAGGGATGAGTGGTCGCAGTAGTAAATCTTCTCGTTGCTATTGGGCTATTTCAGGCACTGCCAGAGCAGCTAGAAAACCACAGTCCTCTTCGAGATCGATGCTGCCCGCGCCGATGGGAGAGCAAGACAGACAGTCCGTGTCGCTATGTTTCTGTCACGACATGTGCACTATCGTTACATCAAACTCTTGCAATCGAAGACTCAATCGAGCTGAGCGTCCTGGAGGATCTATTATATTCGCCAGCAAACAAAGAGAATGGTCGGCCGTACAGGTAAGGTAAAACTTCGTGATGGCTCACACGACGTTTAAGCACTCCTTTTCGGTAGTATAATAGTTTCTCACCGCAGACGATAAAGTGGGGCTGGCGTACGCAAGAACTTCTTCGGCACTTTGTTGTAGCTGAACAAGAACAGCACCTATAGCAACGTTGCTTGCATCCGTGTGTAGTTCTGTGCCGGCATCCGCGTCAGAGTGGCCCAGGATTGGAGGTGACGGGAGGCGGGTCTGGAGCTTGCGAAAGGCGTCTTGCGGTTCTTGCTCCCAAACAAAAGGGGCGTCGTCCTTCGTAAGTCAAGTTAGTGGTTCAGCGAGGTGTGAAAAATTTTCAACGAAGCGACGGTAGTAGGCGCAAATCCCCAGAAAGCGTCGGACTTCCCGCTTGTTTGTAGCTATCGGGAAATAGGCAACAGTCGTAGTTTTCTCTGGGTCGGGTCAAATTCCCACGTTATTGACTACGTGGCCATTGAGTTAGTCGTAGGCGAAATGACATTTTTCAGGTTTAAGGGCAAGACGAGCGGTACGGATGGCCTGAAGGATGGTTTTAAGTCCCGTGTGCTGTTTAAACGTCGTAGAGAAGACTAGGACGTCATCTAAGTACACGAGACAAGATTGTCACTTTAGGCCAGAAAGAAACAGTGTCCATCATTCGTTGAAAAGTTGCAGGCGCAGAACACAAGCCGAATAGTACACCCCTAAACTCATACAGGTCATCCGGTGTAATAAATGCGGTCCTTTCATGGTCGGGCTCATCCACTTCAATCTGCGCAAGTCCATGAACGAAAAATAATAGGCATGCCGGAGGCGATCTGATGAGTCATCGATGCGGACCAATGGATTGACGTCTTTTTTTGTGACGTGGTTGAGTTTGCGGTAATCCACGCAGAAACGTATACGCTGCCGTCTTTCTTTTTCGCCAGTGCAATCGGTGATGTCCACGGACTAGTGGAAGGTTGTATAATTTAGTCCTCGAGCATCTGTTTGACTTGGCTACAAATGGCATAATGCTGCTTCTGGGAAACTCGGTAGGCATGTTAGCGCACGGGCTTCACAGTCGGCTCAGTGATAATGCGGTGTTTCGTGAGCGGAGTCTGTTTTACTCGGGAAGTGGACGCAAAACATTCTTTGAACGAGTCAGAAGGCTGAGGAGACTCTCCTTCTGCGCCGGCGCTAGGTGCGGGCTCACATCAATGGCACTGACGGCCTTTGCGTCATAGGTACTGCTAACCGATAGTTCTGTCAAAGACGCGCAGTCTTCTGATGCATCGAGGGGTTCGAAGTGCGCTATAGCACTGCGCGAAAACAAATGCTCGAGCTCTCCGCTGAAATTCATCACCATGATCTCTGTTTGCTTGCGGTGAAGTTGAACAACACCTCCTGCAACGCAGAGTTGTCGACCTAGTAGGACGGAAACGTTCCCCTAGACGATCCCGGGGACATTTTGATCGGACTCGCACTCGACGACAACGAACATGCTACTCCGTGATGGTACTGTAACTGTGCGATCGAGGGCACGCAATGCTGTTCGCTCTGAGGGTTATTCATACGGTGTTACGATGCGTTGGCTAGAAAATGTAACGAGTATATAGGTCCCGCAGATAGATGACAGCTTGATATTCCCTGAGGAAATCCAACCCCAAGTTTATTTCCCGCGAACAATGAGGCAGTACGACGAAACAGCCAATAAAGATAGAATTGTGGATTTGAATTCTGGCCGTGCATCGCTTTGTTGGTGTTACAAGATAACCAGAGGCTGTGCGCAGCTGGGGACCTTCCCAAGGCGTCGTAACCTTCCGCAGTGCAGCTGCGAATGTACCACTGATAAGAGTAATCGGCACCGGCGTCGACAAAAGCAGTTACTTGATGGCCATCAACAGTAACGGTAATGTCACGGGAAACTTTGGCATCAGGTGAAATGTCGGAAGCTGGTCAGTCGCTTCGAGACCCTCGGATTCGAGACCCTCGTTATGTAATCCGACAACATTGATGCTTTTAGGTAGCATGCGTGGGTTTATTGGCCAGTTGCCTTCACTCAAAAAGATCACGTACTCGTGACGCCTGCGGCAGAAACGATGTTCCACATCCGCCGCCAAGGTTTGTGAGTGGTGGCGCTGGCTAACACTATCAGGGCTCTACTAAGAAACATAAATACCCAAGAAACGGTGCATGGGAAAAACAGTGCCGTGTTAGCTCAGTTGATAAGAGCATCGTGCGCGTTATGCGAAGGCGTCGGATCGTTCCCCAGCTGCGGCAAGTTAATTTTTCATCCACTTTCATTTGCATTTATTTATCAAATTCAATCAGTAAGTACAAGTAATTTCCCCGGTGTTGTGCTTCGTGTCTTTGTATGTTGGCTTCTTATGATATTGATACGTGTACTTATCTTTATCGGGCGACCACGTTTCGCCGCTTAACAAATGCAATCGCACAGCGCGGGACGCGCCTGCATGTATCCGACGTTTCTGGAAAGTTATCGATGCTTCTACCCGGCTGTCTGTTGTCGCCGAACCTTGTGTTATCTGATTTCATCGCGTAGCGCGAATGGTGTAGAACTTTGTGGAAAGCACGCGGGTCCAAACGATTAGTCTGGAACATTCGACGACTGCTCTATAAAAGCCGACGCGCTTGACCCGCTGAGCATTTTTTCGACGATCGCCGAGCGTGTTCGCCGCTATCGTTGCGCTATAAGTGTAGCCTGTTTTGTGGGCACAGGTTCGCCCAATAAAAGTTAGTTTTCTTGTTCACAGTATTGCTACTGTGTTCTTTCTTCAACGTCACCACCACGTGACATCTGGTGGAGGTGCTTGTGCGTTCATGTACCGAACGCCCCCGCAAAGCCGCGATCCAAGCCCGAAGCCCGAGGACAAAACCGACACCGCCCAAGACCAGCGTGCTAGCCGCAGACTGCAAGGCCTGCCCCCAGAGCACGGACTTCTACCTGAGGCGACAAAGAAGATCGTGGTCAAGACAACCTCAATGGCTGCCCCAGCGTCCCCCGTTATCCTACAACAACCCCGGGACCCACCGACCTTCCATGGAGCAGCGACTGAAGACCCGGAATCTTGGCTGGAGACCTACGAGCGAATCGCGACATTCAACAACTGGGACTCCGACGACAAGCTGCGGCATGTCTACTTCGCCTTAGAAGACGCCGCCAGAACGTGGTTTGAGAACAGGGAGTCGACCTTGACTACGTGGGACCTGTTCCGTAGCGGCTTCCTGTGCACCTTTACAAGTGTCGTGCGCAAGGAAAGGGCCGAAGCTATGCTG
Organism: Dermacentor andersoni; assembly: GCF_023375885.2. Classification (NCBI taxonomy): domain Eukaryota; kingdom Metazoa; phylum Arthropoda; class Arachnida; order Ixodida; family Ixodidae; genus Dermacentor; species Dermacentor andersoni. The sequence continues at coordinate 298,505,365 of NC_092814.1, forward strand.
GACGCCCGAGTGCAGCTACCAAACGAGAACGTTGCCATCTTTACGGAAGAAATGACCCGTCTGTTCCGCCACGCCGACCCGGATATGGCCGAGGAAAAGAAAGTTCGCCTACTCATGCGTGGTGTGAAGGAGGAACTTTTCGCCGGGATGGTAAGAAGCCCACCGAAGACCGTCGAAGAGTTTCTTCGTGAGGCGACGAACATCGAGAAGACACTCGAAATGCGGAACCGGCAATTCAACCGCCGTACAAGCTCTACCCCCTACGCAGGAATTCAATCACTGGCCACGGACGATCTGCGCGAGACCATCAGGGCCATTGTGCGCGAAGAACTGCGCAAGGTCTTGCCTTCGTCGCAGCCTGAAGTGGCTTCGATCGCCGACATCGTAAAAGAAGAGGTGCACCGATCGCTTGGAGTTCCTGAGGTGCAACCAGAACCACCGCAGCCTCAGCCGCAAGCGATGAGCTACGCCGCCGTCGCCCGCCGTCAAGGTCCCTTTCCACTACCGCGCCAGGGCCCCGTAACGCCGCAATTCCGTCGACCACCACCGCCGCCGCCAGCACGCCCACCCGTTGCCCAGCGCAGCTACCCGAGGAAGACTGACGTTTGGCGCGCTCCTGACCACCGCCCGCTCTGCTACCACTGCGGAGAGGCAGGTCATGTCTACCGACGATGCCCATACCGAGAGATGGGACTGCGAGGTTTCGCCGTTAACGCGCCGCGTCCACAGCTTGGAGAGCGCCCACGTGACATCGCCGACTACCTCGCCGCTACTCAATGGAGCTCTCGACGACCGTCGCGTTCGCCATCACCAGGCCGCTACCTGTCGCCGCAGCGCCGACCATACAGTGGCCCAGCCCGGGGCCGGTCAGCGAGCCCATATCCGGAAAACTAAAAGCAGCAACCGATGGAGGTGCGGTTGCTGTTCGTCGAACTGACGAAGATCCTCCGCCGCCGACGAAAGCGCCGAAGAAACCATCTCGACGACATAATGACGACGCGCCACCGTCCCGAGGAAGTCAGGAAGCCAAGACTGCACCGACGAAAGACGACTTCACGACGCGACGTACTAGCTTCAATTCAACACGACGCAGCCGTGATCCGACGCCAAGACCCAACTGCAACGCAAGACAAAGAACCACCGACCTCGACGTGCTTCTAGACGGCCACGCAGTCACCGCCTTAATCGACACAGGCGCCGATTTCTCAGTCATGAGTGGACACATCGCCGTCCAGATGAAGAAGGTTAAGACTGCATGGGAAGGCCCTCAAATTCGGACCGCTGGAGGACACCTGATTACGCCGACAGGAATGTGCACGGCAAGAATTACCATTCACGACCGGACTTACCCTGTCACCTTCGTTATCCTCCAACAGTGTTCACGAGACGTCATTCTCGGTATGGACTTCCTGGACCAACACGGCGCAATCATCAACCTGAAGTCGAAGTCAATAACGCTGTCGGAAGATAAAGCGATACCGCCGGAGAGCCCTCGTAGTCACCACGCCTTGAATGTGCTCGAAGACCAAGTGAGCATCCCGCCCCGCTCCAGCATTGTTATTTCGGTCGGCACCGAAATACCCGCTGACGTAGAAGGCGTCATCGAAGGCGACCAACGTCTACTGCTAGACCGTGAAATTTGCGTCGCAAGAGGGATCGCTCGACTGCATGGAGGGAAAACTGAAGTGTTGCTGACAAACTTCAGCCAGGAGTTCAAGCACCTCAACAAGGGCACGACGATCGCGTACATCGAGGAAATTCTGGAAACAAGTAATGCGTTTGTCCTCTCGGATTCCGCCGCATCTACCCCGACGACCATGGTTCCCGAACCAGACTACGACATTAATCCAAGTCTCCCAGTGATTAAGCAACAGCAGCTCAGAAGTCTGCTCCGACGATACAAAAGCTGCTTTTCGACGACATCGAGGATTCGACAAACACCAGTCGCCAAGCATCGCATAATCACCGAGGAGTACGCTCGACCACTCCGCCAAAGCCCTTACCGAGTTTCGCCGCGAGAACGCGAAGCTATAAGAGAACAAGTCGACGAAATGCTGCGCGACGACATCATCCAGCCGTCGAAAAGCCCATGGGCATCCCCTGTTGTCCTGGTGAAGAAAAAGGACGGAACCCTACGTTTCTGCGTCGATTATCGTCGTCTGAACAAGATCACGAAGAAGGACGTATACCCCCTTCCACGGATAGACGACGCATTGGATCGGCTCTGCAACGCTAAGTACTTCTCCTCGATGGACCTCAAGTCTGGCTATTGGCAAATAGAAGTCGACGAAAGAGATCGCGAAAAGACCGCCTTCATCACCCCAGACGGCCTCTACGAGTTCAAGGTTATGCCATTTGGACTGTGCTCGGCGCCTGCAACGTTCCAGCACGTGATGGACACGGTTTTAGCGGGATTGAAATGGCAGACCTGTCTCGTTTACTTGGATGACGTCGTTGTATTCGCCGGAAATTTCGACGATCACCTTAGGCGGCTTGCCACAGTACTAGAGGCCATCAAGTCATCAGGGCTCACTCTGAAGCCAGAAAAATGCCGCTTCGCTTACGACGAGCTTCTGTTCCTAGGCCACGTCATCAGTAAATCCGGAGTACGCCCCGACCCCCAGAAAACAGCTGCCATCGCAAAGTTCCCGCAGCCCACCGACAAGAAGGCAGTGCGTAGATTCCTTGGCATGTGTGCCTACTACAGGCGCTTTGTCAAGGACTTTTCACGCATCGCCGAGCCGTTGACACGTCTAACTAAATGTGATGTTGAGTTCAAGTGGGAAACGCCGCAGGCCGACGCATTTGAAGAACTCAAACGACGCATGCAGTCGCCGCCGGTACTTGCGCACTTCGACGAGTACGCCGATACAGAAATCCATACTGACGCCAGTAGCCTAGGCCTCGGTGCCGTTCTAGTCCAGAGGAGAAACGGAGTCGAACAGGTGATAGCTTACGCTAGCCGGTCGCTGTCAAAAGCGGAAGGCAACTATTCTACAACCGAAAAGGAATGCCTCGCCATCGTTTGGGCTACAGCTAAATTTCGCCCTTATCTTTATGGCAGGCCATTCAAAGTCGTCAGTGACCATCACGCGTTGTGTTGGCTAGCGAGTATAAAGGATCCTTCAGGACGACTGGCACGGTGGAGCCTCAGACTACAAGAATACGACATCACTGTAACCTACAAGTCAGGACGAAAACACTCCGATGCCGATTGCCTATCACGCGCCCCCATTGACCCGCCGCCGCAAGATGACGAAGATGACGCCTTCCTTGGCATGATAAGCGCGGAAGACTTCGCTGAACAGCAACGGGCAGACCCGGAGCTAAAAGGCCTGGTGGAATATTTGGAAGGGCACACCGACATTGTCACCAGGGCATTTAAGCGCGGATTATCTTCCTTCACGCTTCAAAACAATCTCCTCGTGAAGAAGAACTTTTCACCAGTCCGCGCCAACTACCTTCTTGTTGTCCCGTCAGGACTTCGTCCAGAAGTATTGCACGCCCTACATGACGATCCGACCGCTGGACACCTCGGTTTTTCCCGGACACTATCGAGGATACAAGAAAAGTATTATTGGCCGCGCCTGACCGCCGACGTCGCCCGTTATGTCAGAACATGCCGAGACTGTCAGCGACGCAAGACACCGCCGACAAGGCCAGCCGGATTACTACAGCCAATCGAGCCTCCTTGCCGACCATTCCAGCAGATCGGGATGGACTTGCTGGGACCCTTTCCGACGTCAACAACCGGAAATAAGTGGATCGTCGTGGCGACAGACTACCTCACCCGCTTCGCTGAAACTAAAGCACTGCCGAAAGGTAGCGCAGCCGAAGTGGCGAAATTCTTTGTCGAAAACATCCTGCTTCGACATGGCGCCCCAGAAGTCCTCATCACCGACAGAGGAACGGCCTTTACAGCGGAGCTCACCCAAGCCATTCTGAAATACAGTCAGACAAGGCACAGGAGAACCACGGCCTACCACCCGCAGACGAATGGTCTCACGGAGCGCCTGAACAAGACCCTCGCCGACATGCTAGCGATGTACGTCGACGTCGAACACAAGACCTGGGATGCCGTCCTGCCGTACGTAACATTCGCTTACAACACGGCGGTGCAAGAAACAACACAGATCACGCCGTTTAAGCTGGTTTACGGCAGGAACCCGACGACGACGCTCGACGCCATGCTGCCCCACGTCACTGACGAAGAGAATGTTGACGTCGCTAGCTATCTCCAGCGAGCCGAAGAAGCCCGACAGCTCGCCCGCCTACGGATCAAGAACCAACAGAGGACCGACAGCCGACACTACAACCTCCGACGACGCTTTGTTGAGTACCAGCCCGGCGACCGTGTTTGGGTTTGGACCCCGATACGCCGACGAGGACTCAGTGAGAAACTACTCCGACGCTATTTCGGACCCTACAAGGTCATCCGACGTATTGGCGCTCTGGACTATGAGGTCGTGCCAGACGGCATTTCGCATTCACAGCGGCGCCGCGCACGATCTGAAGTGGTCCACGTGGTGCGCCTTAAACCCTTTTACGGACGCTGACGAACTTCGTCATTTTGTTCTTTTCTTTGCTACGAGTGCTTTTGTTTATTACCTTCGTTTGTTTGCAGCATCGGGTCGATGCTTTTTAAGAGGGGGGTATTGATACGTGTACTTATCTTTATCGGGCGACCACGTTTCGCCGCTTAACAAATGCAATCGCACAGCGCGGGACGCGCCTGCATGTATCCGACGTTTCTGGAAAGTTATCGATGCTTCTACCCGGCTGTCTGTTGTCGCCGAACCTTGTGTTATCTGATTTCATCGCGTAGCGCGAATGGTGTAGAACTTTGTGGAAAGCACGCGGGTCCAAACGATTAGTCTGGAACATTCGACGACTGCTCTATAAAAGCCGACGCGCTTGACCCGCTGAGCAGATTTTCGACGATCGCCGAGCGTGTTCGCCGCTATCGTTGCGCTATAAGTGTAGCCTGTTTTGTGGGCACAGGTTCGCCCAATAAAAGTTAGTTTTCTTGTTCACAGTATTGCTACTGTGTTCTTTCTTCAACGTCACCACCACGTGACAATATATATGTGTGTGTGTGTGTGTGTGTGCGTGCGTGCGCGTGTGTCAAAGCACAGGAGCACGTAAGAAAAATTCCAGGATGTTACTGATATTTTAGCCGAGGACCAGCCTTCGTCGTAGGGAAGGCCGGTCTCCGGCAGAAACGTCAGCAAAATCTTGATATTTTTCTGTTCCTTGGCCTGTTTTATTCACTGCCGGATTTTGTAATTAACCACTTCACCGATATATATATATATACATATATATATATATATATATATATATTTATTTATTATTTGAGCAAGAAGGAAGGAAACCGAGGGGCCGTATTTTTATTAGTCGTTTCATAAGAAGTCAGCAAACAATGACACCAAGGACTGCACAGTGTAAATTATATGCACTTCCTAATCTGTAGTAACAAACTAAGAAATAAATGGAATGACTGTGGATGCATAAACAACCGGCTGCAGGTGGGATACGAACTCACATCTTCCCGTTACGCTTACCAATTGAACTTACCAATTTAACTACTACGGCGCCATTTTCCTATCCCCTGTTAGATATGGGGCTGTTTCCTGCGCCTACTTCGAGTTCCCCAGACCACTTCGAATCGCGCCACTGCTACGTAAGGAATGCAGAAGCATGGATGACACATTCCTGAGGCACGACAAGTGCAAACAAGTTGGCGGCCCCCACTTCGCGTGCCCCGCGGTAGCTATTCACTGCTTGACTCTTCCAGAAAAGCGAAGGGATAGCCCGACACTGTTGAAAGTAAAGTGGGTGCCAAACCAAGACGGCGGTATTGTGCCGGGACGGCCTGACGGCGGTAATGCGCCGTGACAACCGGACGGCTGTGATGTACCGGGAAGGCCCAAGCGTCCCCCTTCTTCGCCTTTGAAGAAGGCATTTGCCACCACAGCGGGGCCGTACCACCGGGAGCAGGTGAGCCCTCGGACAATGGAGCTCAATCGTCCCCCTTCTCCGCCTTTGAAGAGAGCATTGCACCACTGCAAGGCAAGACCGCGGGGAGCCGCCGGGTGTGACATCACCGCACGGGTGCCTACCATTGGCCGAAGGTGGCGTCATCTGAGCGGGCTCTCCCATTGGCCGAACATGACGCGACTTCCAGTCCTCGAAGGGTTTAAAAGAAGCATTCCAGAGAGACCAGAGCATTCCCGGATTCACCTCTCTCGAACTTCTTGCCGCGGGCCGCAGCGTCCGAGTTGCTGCCGGCCCGTAATGACTGTACGACTGTTACTTGACTCTCACCTCTCTGTATGTAATGTAAAATAAACCCTCCCAAGTTTGTTTTCATCCCGAAGTCCGTCCGTCAACCCCTACATCTGGTGGCAGCGATGGGATTTCCTTCAACCCCTACATCTGGTTCGCAGCGGTGAGATCGCCTCCGAATGCAACAGCTGGTGGCAGCGCTACGGATCAACCTTCGTCGAGAGAGATCCTAAGGAACCGGGAAGAGCGAAGAAGAGAGAGCCTTCGTCGAAAGAGGTCCGAAGAAACTGGGAGTAGCGAAGAAGAGCGAGCCTTCGACCCAGGGAGTCCGGAGGAACCGGGAACAGCGGACAAATGAACCGGATGGCAGAGTGCTGCAACCGTGAGTGAGCGCGTGGTTTTTTTCCTTTTGATTCGCCAGACTCAAATGTTGTGTGTTCATTTTGATAGTTCTGGGAATCGGGAGTTTGTTGCATTGTGTGTTTGCACAAATTAATTAAGGAAAACAGTTCTAACCACCAGTCGGGGCAGCTGCCATGGATCTTAGAAGGTTGACGAGGTTAGACTTGTTGTTGGTGTGCGACGACTTGGGAGTTGAGGCGGACGAACGGATGAAAACGCCAGCTATCATAAAGGCGATTCAAGATAGTGGCAACGATGATGAAAGCATTAAGATTGCTTGGGAGGTGATACAAGAACCACGGGAGCGTGAGCGTCGTGAACGTGTGCGTGAGCGTCGCGAAAATAAGAGTAAGCGTAAGCGTGAAGAGCGCGAGAATGAACAGAAGCGTGAGCTTCAAGAACTTACTCTTTGGCGTGAGCGTCAAGAACGCGAGAATGAACGCGAACGCGAGTATCACGAACGTAAGCAAAAGTACGAGAGAGAGAGAAGGCAGCACTGATCAAAGAGATACAGTATTGTGATCAGTTAATGGCACAAAGACAACGGCTGTCTGAGAATTCTGTAGGTAGTACAGAGCGAAAGAATGAGGCAGCATCGAGCGGATTTTCGCCAAAAGCCGACGAGAAGAGTAGTGCCTGTGAGATTGGCTGCATATTCATAAGTGAAGGGAAAAGGCTAGCTGCTAACGATGCCTTAGTGGCAACAGAGGCCGTTAAAGGCCGCAAGGAGAGCGACGAGGTGCTGTGCCAACAGATGACTGTAGAGACAGCTAGGCCAGCTGCGAACAAATTGGCACAGTTACCGCGCGTGTGCGTCGCTGGTAATGTTAGCGAGGTTGCTAGCGAAGAAAAGGGTACTGCTGACCCGATAGACACGAGCACCCATGTCAGGTCAGATCTGCGTGCAGAAGTGAGGTGCGAACTGGACGATGCAGTTGAGAGTAGTTCTCGGGATGGCGAGCTCCGTAGTCCACGAGAGAACAACTGCATTGTTCAGGGATCGGTGCGGCTCTCCGCCAGTCTAGATAGCCTAGGTAGGGATGATTCAGTTAATCATTCGGACTGTGCGCGTGAGACAGCGATCGATACCGACGGGCTGTGTGCCGATGCACAGCGTGAGCTGGGCAATGTAGTAGAGGGCAGTTCGCAAGAGTGCGAGTTGTCTAACTCGAGTAAAGCCTGCTGCATTGTTCAAGAGTCGGTTGAGCTGTCCGCCAGTCGAGTCAGAGAGAGTGTTGATTTAAATGTAAATCACTCAGACTGTGCGGGTAAGAGACCGATCCTGGCCGACGAAATGTGTACCGGCCAGCACGAGGCACGAGAAGGCGACATGAAAGTGAGTGCGAAGAGAAAGCGCCGTAAAAAGAAGCGCGGTAAAGACCGAAAGACGGTAACTAATGTAGCGCCGCCAAAGATGGCGAGAGATCCAAGAGGGCAGGGCGCGAGGAAAAAACTGCGGTCGTCACTGACGATGTTGACGCATCGAAAACGTTCGAGCCACCGGTCAAAAGGAGACCGAGAAGCATGTTCTGCACGGACGCGGACAAAGGGCACGGGGCTGTTAAACTCCTCGTCGTTCCGTAGTTCTTTTTATAGCTCAGCGTGCAGTACGAAGAAGCGCAAGGTGGCAAGACGAGACCAGGTGGGGAGTAGCGACGCGGTCAATCGAGTTTGTGAGGAAGGCGGGGCGCCAGGACGCAAATTGGCAGGAGACCGTAACATCTTGGGGGAGCTGATAATGAGTCAGCCCTTTTGTTGTTCCTCGGCAGCCAGAGTAGCTTTCAAACCGCGACCACCTCGGGTACAACTCAAAGTATGAGTCAGACGTAAGCGTTTGGAAAGGGAGGCCGAGAGCCCTTCCGTAGAAATGAAGTGTGTTGTTTTTTATTTTGAGCATCGGAAAGTTTGCGCGATTTGAGACTAGGATTTCTTTCAATATGTAAGGTTTGAGCTTTGTTTGTGTTTTCGTTTGAGAAGCTCGGAGATTTGAAAGATGAGGTTTGTGTAAACATGTAGTCTCGCGAGTGTTAGTTAATGAGTAAATAGGCTTTCTTTTTTCTTGTGTGAGTAACCTGAGGGTCAAGGTTATTGTTGAGAGGCCTATCGTAACGCGCGTGTGTGTTATTTAACCTTCTTTCTTTTTAAGTGCTTTTTGAATTTTCTAAGGTTAAGCGCGTAGGTTTTCAGTAAGTGCGTGATTTGCACGGAGAAGCGTTTTTAGTTCCATTAGCGCGTGTCCTGTGTGGACGGAAGGAAGCAGATTTATGACTGGGTTGCTCGTGTGTGTTGAGGGCAGCCGTATTCTGACTTCTCTGATAAGTATGCGTGGAACCAGTTATTAAAAGACGCATTATTTTAAGGGTTCTGCGGAGTGTGTAAGTCCCGCAAGTTTAATTGTTCGTTTAACTCACGTGTCCTGTAGGACTTTCAGGGAAGAAACGTGAGTAAGCGTAAATGAAAAGTTTGCCTACAACGCCAGTACGCGTTCTGTTTAGTGACCACAAGACTAGTGCGCTTGTGATTTCGTACTTGTGAGGTTGACCAGATTGTTCAGTGGCACCAATACGTGCGATAAGTACGCCACTGCGATAGATTGGAAACATGCTGTTCGTGTAGTTAGGCCACTTAAGTTATGTTCGGCTGTTTTCATTTGTTGTTTGCATCGTCAACGACCCTTTGTTTTGCAACAACAATGGTACTCTGGTCTTGTCGGCATTCGGGCAGAAATGGATAGCGGTTTGGAAGGGTGGTTGTAACTGTTTAGTGAAATTGGGGAAATAAATGATCAGGGTTCATTTTGACTCAGTAATAGCCTGGCGAGTCAGGGGTGAAGAGCCTGCGCTTACACGTGGTGCAGCGTTGTGTTGTTTTGTTTGTTTGACGTATGTTCTCCAGGGCCCAGGATCCCGAAGTTCGTCAAACGAGGCTCGACACCAATACCCTGCAAGTTCTTTCAGCGTACCTCATGGCCAGCGAATTGAGTTCACCGGCCATTCAGAACAACCGGGGCGAGGACGAGCTGTTAGATATGGGGCTGTTTCCTGCGCCTACTTCGAGTTCCCCAGACCACTTCGAATCGCGCCACTGCTACGTAAGGAATGCAGAAGCATGGATGACACATTCCTGAGGCACGACAAGTGCAAACAAGTTGGCGGCCCCCACTTCGTGTGCACCGGCTTGACTCTTCCAGAAAAGCGAAGGGATAGCCCGGCACTGTTGAAAGTAAAGTGGGTGCCAAACCAAGACGGCGGTATTGTGCCGGGACGGCCTGACGGCGGTAATGCGCCGTGACAACCGGACGGCTGTGATGTACCGGGAAGGCCCAAGCGTCCCCCTTCTTCGCCTTTGAAGAAGGCATTTGCCACCACAGCGGGGCCGTACCACCGGGAGCAGGTGAGCCCTCGGACAATGGAGCCCAATCGTCCCCCTTCTCCGCCTTTGAAGAGAGCATTGCACCACAGCAAGGCAAGACCGCGGGGAGCCGCCGGGTGTGACATCACGGCACGGGTGCCTGCCATTGGCCGAAGGTGGCGTCATCTGAGCGGGCTCTCCCATTGGCCGCACATGACGCGACTTCCAGTCCTCGAAGGGTTTAAAAGAAGCATTCCAGAGAGACCAGAGCATTCCCGGATTCACCTCTCTCGAACTTCTTGCCGCGGGCCGCAGCGTCCGAGTTGCTGCCGGCCCGTAATGACTGTACGACTGTTACTTGACTCTCACCTCTCTGTATATAATGTAAAATAAACCCTCCCAAGTTTGTTTTCATCCCGAAGTCCGTCCCTCAACCCCTACATCTGGTGGCAGCGATGGGATTTCCTTCAACCCCTACACCCCTTTCTGGGGTATTTATGCTTTTCTACTAGAACTGAACCTGAGAGCGTTAGCCAGTGGCACCACTCACAGGCCTTCGCGATGGATGTGGAACATCCTTTCTGCCGCAGGCGCAGGCAGCTTTTTTGCTCAAGGCAGCTGGTCAATAAACCCACATATGCTACCTGAAGGCCTCAAAGCTGCCGACGCAAACCGATCACGTAGTCGTGACGCCTGCGGCAGAAAGGATGTTTTACATCCGTCGCCAAGGTTTGTGAGTGGCAGCGCTGGCTAGCACTTCCAGGGTGAGTTCTTGCAGATAAACATAAATACCACAGAAAGTAGATGGGAAAACGGCGGCGTGGTAGCTGAATTGGTAAGAGCATCGCACGCGGAATCTGAAGACGTGGGTTCTTATCCCACCTGCTGCCAGTTGTTTTTCCATCCACTTTCATTTCCCTTAGTTTATCATTTCTTTAACTGAATTAGTAAGTACAAGTAATTTCCCCTGTATTGTCCTTGGTGTCCTTGTTTGTTGGTTTTTTATGATTAATAAAGATCGGGTCCCTCGGTTCGCTTTCTTCTCGTTCATTACATTACAAGGTCCCTAATCTGGCAAACATTGATGCCTTCAGCTAGCATTTGTGGGTTTGTTTTCCAGTTGCCGTCGCCCAAATAGATCATTAGCTGCCGTCACCCAAATAGAAAAGGGATGTTTCACATCCGCCGCCAAGGTTTGTGAGTGGTGGAGCTGGCTAACACTCCCATAGTTTTACTAGTAAAACATAAATGGTGGAAGGCTACAGCACGGGAACTGACGGAGACAAAGGAGGCACACAGAGTACACAGACACAGCGCTCCCTTTTAACAAAAATGTTTATTTTACCCGCACCTTTCGTTTTTGACACAACACGTGTGCTGGATGTTCGAGCCAAGGGCGAACAAGCCTTTGCTTCCATTCGGGTCTGCACGCTCTAAACTCGCGAAGAGAAATATTGTTGACTCTGCCTCACAAATGCCTTGAAGAAATCGTGTGTCCACAAAACAGAAGAAAGCTTTCGGACGCAGCTATTCCATCTCGGCGAAGCCGCGTATGCCTTAGCTTTGCAGGTTGGTGTCACGGAAGGTATACTTAAGAAAGTTAAAAGAGCTGGTCACGCACGGACACAGATCCCAGAAGGACAAAGTCGTGACAACGCAAAGAAGGCAGTTATTCCATATTTTCATGCCATCTCACATTACCTTAAAAAGTTGGCCGGAGTACAAATGTTGATGTTTTTTACCGCTCCTAGAGAAGCGGTGACACTGAGTAAGAAAACTTGTGCTGAATTCCGAGAGAAGGCCCAGTGTAAAACTAATCACAGACAACACTTCATACGATATGCCTAGTGCGTCGTATATGTGATACCTATCTCATGTGGTAAATTCTACATCGGGAAAACCGACCGATGCGTTAACAACTGGCTTGGGGAACACCACAGAAATGTTAACAACACTATTCAAGGTCATCTAGGCGTGGCACTGCCGCGACTCTTGGTGCAAACCTGTCTTCGACAAGTGCAAGATTGTATCTAGGAGCAAATGAAGCCTTACTAGAGAAATTATCGAGGCTGCCGCTATTGCACGGGTGGGAAATAACTGTCTCGTTGTCCCTGGATAGCTTTGTGTGAAAAAGAGCTGACCTACTTTGATTCATATGCCACGGTGCGATTGTGGTATGAACAGTTTCTATGCACATGTGTGATGTTCTTCTTTTTTGTCCTTGTTGTTTTTGTTCCCTTCAGAACTAGCTGCGCGCCGGCAAAATAAACATTGTTTTGTCGAAAGTCAGCGCTGTGTCCGTGTACTTTGTGTGCATCCTTTGTCTCCATCTGCGGGCGGAATTTAGAAACGATTCAGTACGCGCATCTAAAAGTAAGCGGTAAGGACCCCCGCTCAGGGGTAGGGGGGGTTACATTTATAGGCCAAGTCACTATTTGTTACCGCCTGTTTCAAAGGGGATGCCAATAAATCATCATCATCATCATCATCATCATCATCATCATCATCATCCCCACCATCATCATCACTATATGTTAAGTAGTTTAGAAAGTTTGATGCTGGCAATGTTTTTTCTGTTTAAAAAAAGATAGGTCAGACAAAAGGCAAAATAAAGGAGAGAGCTTGGTGGCGCAACCCACCGCCCCGTTTCAAAGGAGACTATTGTTGCATCCATTCAGCATCCATCCATTCATACGGGAGCCCTCTACTATGGCGTCTCTTACAGCCCACATTGCAATTTCAGGAAGCAAAATTGCTTAATTAAAACCTTGCGAAAATGTGTAAACCATGCTAAAATTATATTCGCCGCGTTTCACATGACCGCCACGAGTATGTTCAATGTATACGCCACTCTTTGGAAAACGCACACACACACACACACATATACATATATATATATATATATATATATATATATATATATATATATATATATATATATATATATATATATACCCAGCACCTTCGTTACTCTCCAACAGTGTTCACGAGACGTCATTCTCGGTATGGCCTTCCTGGACCAACACGGCGCAATCATCGACCTGAAGTCGAAGTCAATAACGCTGTTGGAAGATAAAGCGATGCCGCCGGAGAGCCCTAGTAGTCACCACGCCTTGAGTGTGCTCGAAGATCAAGTGAGCATCCCGCCTCGCTCCAGCATTGTTATTTCGGTCGGCACCGAAACACCCGCTGACGTAGAAGGCGTCATCGAAGGCGACCAACGTCTACTGCTAGACCGTGAAATTTGCGTCGCAAGAGGGATCGCTCGACTGCATGGAGGGAAAACTGAAGTGTTGCTGACAAACTTCAGCCGGGACTTCTAGCACATCAACAAGGGCACGACGATCGCGTACATCGAGGAAATTCTGGTAACCAGTAACGCGTTTGTCCTCTCGGATTCCGCCGCATCTAACCCGACGACCATGGTCCCCGAACCAGACTACGACATTAATCCAAGTCTCCCCATGATTAAGCAACAGCAGCTGAGAAGTCTGCTCCGACGATACAAAGGCTGCTTTTCGACGTCATCGAGGATTCGACAAACACCAGTCGCCAAGCATCGCATAATCACCGAGGAGTGCGCTCGACCACTCCGCCAGAGCCCTTACCGAGTTTCGCCGCGAGAACGTGAAGCTATTAAGCAACAAGTCGACGAAATGCTGCGCGACGACATCATCCAGCCGTCGAAAAGCCCGTGGGCATCCCCTGTTGTCCTGGTGAAGAAAAAGGACGGAACCCTACGTTTCTGCGTCGATTATCGTCGTCTGAACAAGATCACGAAGAAGGACGTATACCCCCTCCCACGGATAGACGACGCATTGGATCGGCTCTGCAACGCTAAATACTTCTCGTCGATGGACCTGAAGTCTGGCTATTGGCAAATAGAAGTCGACGAAAGAGATCGCGAAAAGACCGCCTTCATCACCCCAGACGGCCTCTACGAGTTGAAGGTTATGCCATTTGGACTGTGCTCGGCGCCTGCAACGTTACAACGCGTGATGGACACGGTTTTAGCAGGATTGAAGTGGCAGACCTGTCTCGTTTACTTGGATGACGTCGTTGTCTTCGCCGGAAATTTCGACGATCACCGTAGGCGGCTTGCAACAGTACTAGAGGCCATCAAGTCATCAGGGCTTACTCTGAAGTCAGAAAAGTGCCGCTTCGCTTACGATAAGTTTCTGTTCCTAGGCCACGTCATCAGCAAGTCTGGAGTCCGCCCCGACCCCAGAAGACAGCTGCCATTGCAAAGTTCTCGCAGCCCATCGACAAGAAGGCAGTGCGTAGATTTCTTGGCATGTGTGCCTACTACAGGCGATTTGTCAAGGACTTTTCACGCATCGCTGAGCCGCTGACAAAGCTAACTAAACATGACGTCGAGTTCAAGTGGGAAACGCCGCAGGCCCACGCATTTCAAGAACTCCAACGACGCATGCAGTCGCCGCCCGTACTTGCGCACTTCGACGAGCACGCCGATACCGAAATACACACTGACGCCAGTAGCCTAGGCCTCGGTGCCGTCCTAGTCCAGAGAAAAGATGGACATGAACACGTGATAGCTTACGCTAGCCGGTCTTGTCAAAAGCGGAAGGCAATTATTCTACAACCGAAAAGGAATGCCTCGCCATCGTTTGGGCTACAGCGAAATTTCGGCCTTACCTTTACGGCAGGCCATTCAAAGTGGTCAGCGACCATCACGCGTTGTGTTGGCTAGCTACTTAAAGGACCCTTCAGGACGCCTGGCACGGTGGAGCCTCAGACTACAAGAATCTACAAGTCCGGACGAAAACACTCTGATGCCGATTGCCTCTCACGCGCCCCCATTGACTCGCCGCCGCAAGATGACGAAGATGACGACGCCTTCCTTGGCATAATAAGCGCGGAAGACTTCGCCGAATAACAACGAGGGGACCCGGAGCTAAAAGCCCTAGTCGAGTATTTGGAAGGGCACACCGACGTTGTCCCTAGGGCATTTAAGCGTGGATTATCTTCGTTCACGCTTCAAAACAACCTACTCGTGAAGAAGAACTTCTCACCAGTCCGCGCCAGCTACCTTCTTGTTGTTCCGTCGGCGCTGCGTCCAGAAGTACTGCACGCCCTACATGACGATCCGACCGCTAGGCACCTCGGTTTCTCGCGGACGCTATCGAGGATACAAGAAAGGTATTACTGGCCGCACCTAACCGCCGATGTCGCCCGTTACGTCAAGACATGCCGAGACTGTCAGCGACGCAAGACACCACCGACAAGGCCAGCGGGATTAATACAGCCGATCAAGCCTCCTTACCGACCTTTTCAGCAGATCGGGATGGACTTGTTAGGACCGTTTCCGACATCAACATCCGGAAATAAGTGGATCGTCGTGGCGACGGACTATCTCAGCCGCTTCGCTGAAACTAAAGCTCTACCAAAAGGCAGCGCAGCCGAAGTGGCGAAATTTTTCGTCGCGAACACCCTGCTGCGACATGGTGCTCCAGAAGTCCTCATCACCGACCGAGGAACGGCTTTTACAGCAGAGCTCACGCAAGCCATTCTGCAATACAGCCAGACAAGTCACAGGAGGACAACTGCCTACCATCCGCAGACGAATGGTCTCACGGAGCGCCTGAACAAGACCCTCGCCGACATGCTAGCAATGTACGTCGACGTCGAGCACAAGACGTGGGATTCGGTCCTGCCGTACGTAACATTCGCGTACCACACGGCGGTGCAAGAAACAACACAGATCACGCCATTTAAGCTGGTTTACGGCAGGAACCCGACGACGACGCTCGACGCCATGCTGCCGCACGTCACTGACGAGGAAAATCTTGACGTCGCTACCTATCTACAGCGCGCCGAAGAAGCCCGACAGCTCGCCCGCCTGCGAATCAAGAACAAACGGAGGACCGACAGCCGACACTACAACCTCCGAGTACCAGCCCGGTGACCGTGTTTGGGTTTGGACCCCTATACGCCGACGAGGACTGAGCGAGAAGCTTTTGCGTCGCTATTTCGGACCGTACAAGATCATCCGACGTATTGGCGCACTGGACTATGAGGTCGTGCCAGACGGCATTTCGCTATCACAGCGACGCCGCTCACGACCTGAAATAGTCCACGTTGTGCGACTGAAGCCGTACTACCAGCGTTAATGAACTTTTGGGCTTCGCGTAACTGGCCTTTGGACTTTGTTTCTTTTCGTTATTTTGTTACTTATGTTTAATAAGTGTCCTTTTGTGTTTCACTCTCTTATATTTGTAGCATCGGGACGATGCTTTTTAAGAGGGGGGTATTGACACGTGCACTTCTCTTTATCGGGCAACCACGTTTCGCCGCCTAACAAATGTAATCGCACAGCGTGGGACGCACCTGCATGTACCCGAAGTTTCTGGAAAGTTATCGATGCTTCTATCCGCTCTCTGTTGTCGCCGAACCTTATGTTATCTGATTTCATCACCTGACGCGAATGGTGTAGAACTTTGTGGAAGGCACGCGGGTCCGAACGATTAGTCTGGAACATTCGAAGACTGCTCTATAAAAGCCGGCGCGCTTGACCCGCTGATCAGATTTCCGACGATCGCCGACCGTGTTCGCCGCTATCGTTGTGCTATAAGTGTAGCCTGTTTTTGTGGGCACAGGTTCGCCCAATACAAGCTAGTTTTGTATTCCACCGTATTGCTGCTTTCTTCACCGTCACTTCCACGTGACAATATAAATATATATATATATATATATATATATATATATATATATATATATATATATATATATATATATGCTTTTGTAATTTTTGCGCTCCAATGAGTGGTGTACACATTGAACATACTCGTGGTGGTCATGTTAAACGCGGCGAATATAATTTTAGCGTGGTTTACACATTCTCGCAAGGAATTAATTAAGCAATTTTGCTTCCTGAAATTGCAATGTGGGCTGTAAGAGACGCCATAGTAGAGGGCTCCCGTATGAATGGATGGATGCTGAATGGATGCAACAATAGTCCCCTTTGAAACACACACACACACGTTTTTTTCATTTTTGCGCTCCAATGAGTGGTGTATACATTGAACGTACACGTGGCGGTCATGTCAAACGCGGCGAATATAATTTTAGCATGGTTTACGCATTCTCGCAAGGTACTAATTAAGGAATTTTGCTTCTTCAAATTGCAATGTGGGCTGTAAGACACGTCCTAGTAGAGGGCTCCCGTATGAATGGATGGATGGTGAATGGATATATATATATATATATATATATATTCTCTTGCGCTTGAGCAGCGGTGGCGTCAGAACAGTTAACGCTTGACGACTTACCGAATTCTGCAATGTGGCATTTATCGGCGAGGAGGAAAATATTATGCAGGCTAACCTGAGCAAACTTGCAGAATAACAGCCAACATTCAAGCAAGCAGAGTTCAAGATGCAGAGACCTGGCGAGCTTCTATGTTATGGTTTAAATGTTTGCATACGTAGAATCCAAAATACTTCTTGCTTCGCCTCCTTTAACAACTTGCTATGTTATTCGTGCAATGAAGAGAATACAAGCAATACAAGGTGTGTAATTTATTCGTTTGGAACATTTTTAAAGGCTATTTGCTTAAACCACACTTCGGACATTTTCACCATCTAATCCTTGACATATATAGGTGTATACATTTACTTTACACATACAGGTTGCCTTTCTGAACGTAGGAATAAAACATTGTCCAGCGTGACAAACGTACCACAATCACCTAAAAACTTCACTGTGCTGTTTCGAATGTGTATGTCGATAAATCTTGTTCGTCTTTTGGAGCGTACTTTCAAGCGCACATCATTCAGAGCACATACAAGCGCAGCACTAGCGTCGCTTAAAAAAAAAACTGATTTGTTTGGAATATTTTACGTAATAGACAGCCTCTCATAATTACCTCCTCTTCCCGTGGCACAAGCGAGGGTGATCCAGATGAGGAAAATGGACCACAGGATGCGATCGAAAAAGGCCATGCATAGTTTGCCGAACTCGGTAGTGGGGTCGTTCGTGCGGTACCATGCTGTCTTCACGAAGATGCAGGTGAGCCCACTTGCGACGGCGAGAAGCCAGGCTGCTATCTGGAACATCTGAAAAAGCAGGTCGTTGCATGAAAAAGAAAACGCTGCTGTTCTCGTTGTTCAAAAGCATGAAAAATGCTTTCTGTGCGCACTCGGAGATATGCCGGACTTTCTATTTAAAAACTTTGATATGTAATTCCATGTGCGTGCCTGGAGGCGTCGTCTCTCTTCGCTATAACGATTTATTTTTGCTGCGCAGACGCAGCGTGCTGGCTATAGGCCTATATGTTGTGCTCTGCAGTGGAGTGAAAGATCGCGAGTTCGATGAGTGAGTGAGTGAAGAAACTTTATTGCAGGTCCGGCGAGGATGCGAACTCGTCGCGCACCCGGCTAGTCTCACGTCGGGACCAGCAGGTCGAGCCCACCGGCGCGGTAGCGGGCGCGCCGGACAGCCAGGATTTGCTTTTCTAGAGCGGGGCTACGCAGAAGCGAGTCCTTGATGAACTTGGGGTATGTCGACTCGCACTCCCAGAGCATGTGCGCTAGAGTGGAGGTCTGCCCGCAGGAGGGGCAGGCGTCATCGCGATACACGTCCTGGTAAGCCTCGTGGAGAACGGACAGACACGGATACGTGCTGGTCTGCAGAAGCCTAAACGAAACGGCTTGCGCCCTATTCAACTTGGGGTGAGGGGGTGGAAAGAGCCTTCTAGACATGTAGAATAATTTAATAATCTCGTTGTGAGTAGCGGGAGCGTCCCTGTGGCCGTAGGGAGGAGGGGAGTCGGTGCTTTTTGCAGAGGAAGCGCGGTCTGTGAGGTCACGCGCAGCCTCGTGAGCAGACTCATTTAGGTTCGGGGGAGCACCCTCGACCGACCCTACGTGAGCGGGAAACCAGTGGATTGAATGATGCGTGAGAGCATATCGACTCGAGCTGCTAAGAAGACGAGCAGCTTGCTTGGCGATGCAACCCTTCTGAAAAGCCCTAACTGCCGTTTTGGAATCGCTATATATCTAGGACCCACGACCGTCTAGCAGGGCGAGGGCGATGGCGGCTTGCTCGGCGACTCCGGGGTCTGAAGTGCGAATGGAGGCGCTATTGGAAATCTTGCCGCTGGAGTCGATCACAACGATGGCAAAGGTCTTCCCATCGCTGTACTCCGCGGCGTGAACGAAGCTTCCTCTAATGTCTCGTTGCTTGATCTGTTTGAGGATTGCTGCTGCTCTGGCATTGCGTCTGCCCTCGTTGTGGACGGGATAGACGTTTAGGGGACAGGGGCCACTTCGAACGTGTCTCGAATGCACCTAGGGATCGGGGTACTGACCATCGGGAATCCCGCAGGTTGGTAACCCAGCTCTTCGAGGATGTGTTTACCTGCCGCTGTGGTGCTCAGGCGAGTGAGTTGTGCGCGTTCTTGGGCTTCGGTGATCTCCTCGGCAGTGTTATGCACCCCCAGCTTGAGGAGATCCTCCGTATGGGTCCTGATTGGTAGCCCGAGAGCCCTCTTGACCACTTTGCGGATAAGAGCCTTGAGCTTGTCTCGCTCCGCTCTGAGCCAGTTGTGCATAGAAATTGTGTACGTAAAGTGACATAGTACGAAGGCATTGATAAGCCTGAGGAGATTGTTTCCCTTCATTCCTCGGTGCCGGTTTGCTATTCTGCGAACGAGGCGGAAAGCGTTGTCCGTATTTGCGATGATCTTGCGGAGATCCGTTCCGTTCCCGCCGTTGAATTCGACAAACATGCCCAGGACCCGAATAACGTCGACCCTGGGTATCACCCCCCGTCACAAGTGCGAGGACTGATGCTGCTTTCGGAGACTGGCTTCCAATCTTTGGGTCTGCATCCCTTCTCTTTTCTGTAAAGCAGAAGCTCCGACTTGGCGGGGGAGCATCGAAGTCCGGTGGGGCGGAGATACTCCTCGATCACGTCGATCGCCTCCTGCATGGATTCTTCGACTCTACCCTCGCAGCCGCCGGAGCACCATAAGGTGATGTCGTCAGCGTATATGGTGTGCTTGACGCCCTCGACGCGTGCCAACCTCTCGGAAAGACTAATCATACAGATGTTAAGCAGTGTGGGTGAGATGACGGCGCCCTGATGAGTGGCCCGCCCTCCGAGGGGCACATCGTTGGAGCGGAAGTCCCCAATGCGAAGCTTGGCCTTCCTGTCCGTTAGGAAAGAGCTGACGTAGCTATGGAATCTGGAAGCGAGACCCAGGTCTGAAATGGTCTTTACGAGTTCGATTCCCCATGCTTCTTCCATATATATTCCACGCTGGTGCGAAGCGCAAACTCGTGGCTTTGATTACGTTCTTCAGCTGCCGCATCGATTTGAAGGCGCAATCATTCAATGTATTCTATGCATTAACAGGTGGAAATTTGGGACATTTAGTTCACTCCTCCGCTCTACCACCATGCAGCGCTCCGGAATTTTCACCACACCTTTACTAGGATTTCTAGTATACTGATGGTGATACTAGAATTTTCGTCATTTTAGGATACTAGGATCAGTATTTTATTCTTTCCCCAACACTATACTAGGACAGCGCAACAGTCACCTAGATGCCTGTGCTCGTGCCATGGCAGCGCAGCAAAAAACCGTTAACTCCCTTGGTTTAAAACACGTTGGCAGGATAGTTGGTTTGATTCCATGATCCATGAGCGCCGTATCTGCTTGCCTGTTCCTTTTTACGCCCTCGTTCACTCGCGCACACACATTGTATCATGCACTGACTCACGTTATCCTGAATACAAAGCGACATTGTACAGCGAAAAACCGCTCGGTGATTTCTGGGCGCACGGAGTGGAGATAAGTTATTGTCTATGCATCCAAAAATGAAACTCTGAAAAGATATGCACACACTTTGAAGACACGCTGTTTGGAGGAAATGAAAGCAGGGACGTATTATGTATAGCCATCTTTATATTGCAATTCATAATTACTACTCCAGCAAATAGATCTTCTTTGGAGAAGATTTGTCGTTATGCCTAAACATTCAAGTTTCAAAGTTTGAGGCCTTTCTTAAAAGTAAAATAAACGGACGCGAACACCAGTACCGACACATGGGGAATGCGTAGCTAGTACGTACGGGGATGCGCTCTTAATGCTCCATAGGTGTGTTGATGGCATAGTATCGATTATTTTTCTTTTACAACTACGCTGTAATTATATACGATACGAGACGAGTCTTTTTCATAATGAATATTGTACGCCATCTGTCCTTCTTGTCTTTATTGGTACATGCATTAAAGGATGAAAGTATCTAGGTTGTATGACGATGGAAGCTGTACTGCTGCCACATGAGGGCCTTTTGGTACTTTTAAGCTGCATTTCGCAGCTTTTCGCCTCGAGAACTCCTAACAAACTTATCATAAAATAAAAACTTTCTGTATTCTGTATTCTGCCCTGTAGGATCCATTTCCCTGACTATATTCCAGTTTTATGCTTCTGTGATTAGATTTTTGCGAAATGTTCCGTTCCATCGCTACATTCCAGCTGGCGGCCGTGAAATCATTGGTTGTCGATGTCCAGAATTTCTGCCCAATTTTTTAAAGTTGTCTTTAAAGCAACTTAGATTGTAGACGGCAATCGAGATCCTTTAAGAAGATGTAAGCCGAATATTACCGTATATGTTCCTTTCCAGTGCTACAATTTAGTTTCGAAGAAGGAAAGATCTGCTGAAATGCTTTTAATTCAAGCGAAGTGTGAAATAAGAACACGTAAAACAAACTCGTAACGTTGGATTTTCCTACATATAAAAAAGCATTGAAGTATGCTAATTAAAAGCTTTCGTAGTGTAAAGTACTGTTATATGGTGTACGGGTCCTTCCATCGGATATTACAGACAATTTCTGTTCGGTCACAATCCGTCTGAATAAAAAAGTCGCAGTTCTGCCAGAAAGGCGAAGCATCGATTGGGATAGCAAACTAGCAGACAGCCATACGAAGTAAAAATAGTATTTTCATCGGCCGTATCAACTTGTAAACATTCACTTAGTGACAAAATCAACAAGCATGTTGTCAGCGCGTAAGGCAAACATGAACACGTCACACTGGATGACCGCGCACACTCGCTGTTGAAACGCTGGCGTGAGCAAGCGCGGCAGCAGCAGCGAGCGAAGTGGCGTTCGTTCCGAGTATCGCTTCAAGGCAAAATCAACACCGAGAACACCCAGCACGCACAAAGCTACGAGCCGTCGACGCAGCTAGATTCTGCCCCCAACGCACATCGCTCTCAAGATCGGCCACGCGACGGGACGTAGCCGTCACATACGCCATTCGCCTTCTTTTTTTCATGTTCCTGTGCTACCCTCTGACGGACGCCGCTGGAACATTTTGGAAGGGTGTGGGGCTTTCACCGGTTGATTTGTGTATCTGCGCCGAAGTTGAGTGTGCGTCGGTTGTGCGCTTCGTGGACCGCGATTAGTTATCAATGGCTTCTCCTGGGCAGCATGTCGTTCAACCATCGATTACTGGGTGAACAGAGCCGAGTGCCCTGTTGTGCTAACACTGCGGCCGATAAAGGCACGCTAAGTTCCGTCTACCGACGCGGCTGTCTTGGAGTTTGTTGTCGCTCATGCCTGGGCTTGGGGGCACCTCGCATTTTGTATTCCTTTTACACATTCATCAAACATTTCGCATATTCAAGAAGCTTTCTATCGCAGCCTTTCACATCGGATTTGCCAAAGCGGTGGATAAGCTTACATCGACATCTACAGCCACAAATTGCTGTTAGCTTCGGATATTGGTGAAACGGTGTGTCACTGATATGAAATAATGTCAAAACGTAGCAAAACCATGGCCGCTGGCCAAACATACATAGCTGCGCATATGAGCCGCGTCGTTCCACACTGAGACGAGTCAATATGAGCGGCCGAGACACTTAAACAACGACAACTGTGATATATTACAGGCTGTTATTATTAATTCTCGCTTTTGTTTTTTTAATCATACTTACAGTTTGTCGTGCCATGAAGTGTTATTAGAGAAAACTGTGCTCCGCGTAAGCCCTCACTTATAGACCGTGTAGTTCTCTCGCGAAAACGCGGATGCTATCGCTGACACCATGGGTAACTGAGCGAGTATATGCTGCTGCACCGAATGCACTGCCTCTTCTTTCCTGTTTGACGCAGACGTAAATAGTACTTCTCTGGAGTTAAGAAATGTGCCAGCATAGCAATACGTACAGAACCACCCTCTACGTAGCGAATGCGACCGTCAGCCTTCGAGAACGTTGACGCAAGTACAGGATGTTGGCACAGCGCTGTGTCGCCGCTTGCCACTTATTGTGTACGCGCCATGCGAAGGGAAGGGTAGTTGGTATCAAATCGCCATAGGGTCACAACTGAACTATAAGAGCGCTTTCCTTCGTCCTAGCTGCTTATTGTTTAAGTTCAGGTCCACCAGTAGTGGGTACATGATCTCGACGGGGCCAGGCCTAACCCAACCTTCGCTAAACAGGATCAACATTGGCTCAAACTTAATGTGCACGGCTTGAGAGGACTGAAGCTCGCGCACTTCAACTTCGGCGGCATGTCGATGCATTTTGAGCACGACCAACTATATATACAAGCGAATGCGCTGCGGATATCGTGTTGTCGGTTTGACGGCCGATCGCGCGGGGTTCCATCGAGCGATCGTGGTCGGCACGCTGATTTTACTGGTGCCGTCGACAAGAAAGCCCATCGCACTACAACTCGCGCCCGTTGGTTGCGTCGTTGTCGGCCTATTGTGATCAAATGGTCTCAGCGACACACTGTGCTAGACTAGCACAGCGAGACACTGGTTAGACTAGCTGCCACTCCTGCAGTACAGTCGAATTTATAAGAAGGAAGGGAGCAAAGAAATCGAAGCGTGGTAAAGGAATTCATATTATCGGACTTAGCATCCCGAAACTGCTGTGCATTACGAGACGCAGTAATGGAGAGCTCCGGATTAATTCTTGCCACCTGGAGTTATTTAACGCGTACTCAAAGTAGCGTTTTTGCATTTCCGTCGGAATGTGACAGGCGCCGCCGAAACGCTACAGCCACCTTGATAAAGAGCGGCTGTCGTCGAAAGAATGACTGAGCTGTTGAAGAATGCTGTATAACCAGGCAGGATTTTGCCGGCGTATTGAAGCTGACAAGGGCTCCATTCCGAACCTTGCAAGTGGATGGCTTCGAAGCAAAATGAACCTGGAATAACCGCGATTTGCGCATTGTTTGTTGCACTACATTTGTATGATCAGCATCACTGCAATGAGCACTTTGTAATCTGGAATGCAAGAAATTCTCCGTGCGGAAGACGAGCCGCATTCATGCACTAACAACTTTTAGTTATGTCAACATATAAAAAAAGCACCGCACCGACTCTATAAAAATGCACGCGCTGTATCAAGCGGGCACGACGCTACTGTACTGAGTGTCAGGCAAAGTAAGGTGTGCGAGGAACTGGTTGCAAGCAGGTCAGATGGACTGTACACTTGCATGCCTCATTATCTCGAAGGAGAGATAGAATTCGGATTTAGGTATCGTGTATTTTAGTTGAATGCCTCTACCTTAGTTATATCAACTGCTCCATATATGTACAGTTATTAAAACGATAAGTATTTTTTCTACCACTTGAAGTATGTTTTAGCGGAATGTCAACTCAGACGTAAGACAGGTACAGCATAGCGTACGCAACTATAGCGCAGGCTATACGCCATTGTACAGCGTACGCGAAGCAATGCACGTTTGTTCCAGTTTTAGATGGCGTGCAAGATGTCCAATCTCAGAGGCCATATGCCATGGTAGCGGCTATCTCCCGACTTCAACAATAGGTGGCGCTCACATCTCGAAGTACATTTTTTTCTTTCTTAACCTAAGTGCGACACTAGGCAGTAAAATAGCAAGAGCTTCGTGGCTCAATCCACCGCCCCGTTCCAAACGGGACACTCCTAACATTCATCCATCCATCTGTCCACATCTTAATGCAATGCGAAGGAATTCAGCCAGTGAGACCCGTAGGTAACCTTCCAGAAGCGCTTGAATTAGAAGTCAACGGAAGTATCAACCGGTCAGCAGACGAAATAAGCAAGAGACGTTTGTGGTATTGGTGGGAAAAAAGCAGGGAGGAGATTGATACGACCGGTTCCGTTACAGGCATGGGTAGCGCTACGAAGTGAATACAGAAGTTTCGAGGAAGAGAAAAAGATATTGAAGAGTTGTATACAAAAATTCAATAGAATGAGAAGCATGTATAGCATACCTGATTAACTCAAACAGGCTAGGTGACTATTTGTCACCACCCCTCTTCAACATGGATGCCAATCATCATAATAATCATCATCAATTTTCTAACCAGGCTTCGACTTGTTTGAAACGAGAAGCGATCTCGAGAACTCCACAAGGTTATCTACAATACTCTATCGTCGAAGCGGCCCGAGACTAAGCGAAAGCCGTTTCCACAGTCATTTGCTACGAATGAAGTGAATTTTACAAAAGCAATGTCATATTCAATTGGAAGCGGGCAGCAGGGACCGCCGCCATGTTTTACGTAAACTACGTAAACTGCACGGAAACAGTAACGCTAAATTTAAGAAATGGCGTAGGTACGCTATACGCTGTGTGTAGTTAAGAGGAAGCTTTAGCTCGGGTGCTCCTATCTAAATACATGTAAAAGGAGAATTCGTTTTTCTCGGCAACCACTGTACCGAATTTGACGGGGTTTGACGCATTTAAAAGAAAAACTTAAAATCTAGTGACTGTTGGTTTCGAATTTTCGATTTAGGTTGTCAATTTTTTATTAAAAATTGGCAAAAATCGCACATTTTCAGAAAACGAAACTATCAAGTTTACAACTCGGTAACTCAGCAAGAAAAAAACGATATCGCAATTCTGTAAATTGTATCTGATAGCACATCTAAAGCGGACAAATTTGACATCTTACAGATGAATCTGAAAAAATTTATTAATATGTAATTACAACTTTTGCAGAACCCTCGTAAACAACGTAACAAATTCACGTAAGATGCAAAATGACATACCAAATTTGTCCGCTTTGAATGATCTAACGGATGCCGTTTACAGAACCGCGATATCTGTTTTTGATGCAGAGCTATGAATTTGTAAACTTCGTGCTTCTATTTTTTTCAAACTTCTGAATTTTTGAAAATCTTTTGAACAAAATTCAAGTCCTAAATCACAATTCCGCTACCAACAGTCACTAGAATTTAACTTTCTCTCTCAATTGAAACAAATTTCATTGAAATCGGTCCAGGGGTTATCTCAGAAAAACGGTTTTGCGTTTTTACATGTATTTGAATAGGCCGCGTCGGAGTTGGGCCCGAGCTAAAGCTTCCTCTTAAGCGTTCTGTGAAATGACGGAAATTTAACATCTAGCAAGCCTAGCATATGGGAAGCAAAAATCAACCTACGGAATCGACACTGGTTCGTAGCTGTACAGCAAGCACTCCTGGGCCCGCCGATCCAGCGCACATGGCAGCCCGCCGCCGCTGATCGTCCTTGTGTGACCATCGCACTCCCACGAATTTTCCAAGTTACCTGGCTTCTTGCAATTTACGGTAACATCGGTAGAAGGCAGAATTGATCGTCACTGAGATCACCGAGTGCGTTCATCAACGCGGCCAGATGACTTCACAACACAAACAAAGTCACATAACGTCGCCGGTACAAAGATATGATGATAATTTCCGCCGACAACAATCGTCTCGTCCGCCGGGTCACACCATGTTTTTGCTCCTTCCCGGCCGGCGCGGTCTTTTCTCCGCCTCCTCGGCCATCAAAGCAACGCGCACTGGCAACGACTTCTTTCTTAGTCCATTCGTTCTCACCTTCTCATTCTCGCCATCTCATTTTTCTTTATCCTTCACAGCATCTCCATCACCACTCATTTCATATTTTGATTTGTAACGCTCTCTGAACACTTCGGCGCGCTTTTCGGGCGCCAAATTTTTAAGGCTGCATATAAACGTTGTGTTTGCTCATTGGCCACTTACAGCCGTGACCAACGGGTCCCTTGTGTTTTGTCACGCATGTTCTCGCTTGAAAGTGAGCTTATATGTGGTAGTCTGGGCTGAACTGGAAACATACCACTTATACAGACGACATTATGCAGAACTCGACTAGGAGCGTACGGCGTGCCTCATAATCAGATCGAGGTTTTGGCACGAGAAATCTCGTTACATTTTTTTTTTATTTTAAGCCCACTGCTTTTTCTCCTGTACATCAGATACTCATTCAAAATCTTCCTTGCTCCCTCATTTAGAGCGCAGCTCTGAGGTGCCCGTTCCTGCGACGAGCGTTGGCGTCGTCCCTCGGCGTAACCGAGCGAACGAGCACAGGGAATAATGAAAGAGCGAAAGCAGAGCGCTGCGAGCGGTCCGCGCATCCGCGGTGGCGCCGGCCGAACGGGACGAAAAAAAAAAACAGACTGCACGCCTTCCACGTTAGAGGCGGCGTCGGCCTAGCAGGGGAATGAAAAAAAAAGAATAAGATAGCTCGAATTCTCGCATATTGTTCGCTGCAGGTGTTACCCTGTAAACATTACGGTTGCATAAGCTTTGCGGCAACTGCAGCTTATAGCTGTTAAACTTATATAAATCACCAGCTGCCACCAGTTCTGTTGTAGAGTTGGAGCGGAGCGTTCGACAAGTGAATTTTGTTGTGAAGTACCGCAAAAAAATTGTCCATAGATAAACTCGATGCATGGCGGACGTTCTTTTTATCTGAACACGTCAATAATATGTGCCTATAGTATACTATACCACAAAATAGTTCTTTTAACAGCGGAGCTGTTTAAGCTTTCGTTCCGCCGTGGAGCGTTACCAGAAAACTCTGCCCAGCTGTGCGCCGCTTCCCGCTGCCTAGCAACCATCTGCGAGAGCACCGAGCCACGTAACCTTCCTCTCAGCCCACGAGCGTAGGGCGGAGTCGTGACGTCACAGGGGAGTAAAAGCTCGGGCCTTCGCGGCGCACACCTCTCGCCTCCTCTACTCTGTGCGTACATGCTGCTGCCATTAGAAGACCGAAGAAAGTCCGGATGCCTGAAGAAGAAGCGGCTTACCAGGAAGAGCGCCGTACTGTCAAGCGAGAAGCGATGCTTCACCGCCCAGCTGATCTGGAACACCGCGCCGAAGCTGCGGCTGAGGAGAGGCGACGCCGAGTCGAGGATCCCGAGTTTCAGTCCAGGGAATGCAAAAGTCGGCGCCTGAACGCTCGACGTCACCGAGAAAGTGATCGCGGCCTGCGATTGCTCGAAAACTTCCAGCGTCAAGCCCGCCGAGACACGGGGGGTGCGAACGGCAGATTACAGCGCGAATTTCTGGGCATAGAGTTTTGGCACAGCTGTGGCGTCTGTGACCTACAAGGAAGCTCTGCGCGTGGCTCAGCAGGACTACGATCGACGAAGGAGAGTCCATCCTGCCCATCGCGCCGAGGCAGCCGCCGACAAACGCCGTCGTGGAGTCGGGGATCCCGAGTTTCGGGCCAGATACAATGAACGCTGCCGACTGAATGCTCGGCGCCGCCGGGAATCGGTTCCGGGCCTCCGCGTCCCCGAGCACTTCCAACGCCAAGCCCGGAAATCCATGGGAGGTGTGAACGGCCGCTTCCAGCGTGAATACTTCGGCATAGAGTTCGGGCACAGCTGCCGCGTCAGGCTCTAGTTTGACGTGAATCTCTCCACGATGAGCTCGGTGTGGAACTTTGAACAGGAGAGCTCTGGCTTGCAATTGCTCTGCCAAGCCTTCCCCGACGCCACCGACCACGACGACTTCCACGACGGCGGTCGGACGTCGAGTACGAGGAACGGATCGACGATGATGACGACAGGTACTGAAGCATTGCACATAATAAATTGTGAAGCACGTACTGTGGCTTGTATGCGTGTTACTTGCTGGGGCTTCTGTGGCTTACCGGCCTCGCAAGAACTTAACGAAACTTAGCAAATCTTGGTGACACTTAGTATGAGCATAGTTAAGCTATGGATAACCTCGTAAAACTTAGCGAAACATAGCAACGCTTGGTATGACCCAAGCCAAGCCATGTATAACATTGCAAAACTAAGCAAAACCTAGCAACACTTAGTATGAACCTACCCGAGCCATGTATAATCTCGCAAAACTTCGCGGAAAAGTGGAAGTTTGTCAAGCAATACAGACAGCGAGGCCACTGAGATATGCTCGGACAGCTACGACTGATCGGACGATGACTTCCAGGTCGTGATGAGTAGATCAGCGAAAAGAAGACTACTGCACGCATTTTCGTCGCCAAGTGCTTCTACCGTGAAGAGTGCACCGCTGCGCTGGCCGCACACTGTGCTGTTTATGCCCGTGGAGCCGGCGACCAATTTGCGGCTCCTCAACAGGCAGGTCCTCTCTTTGTTACTCGAGAGAATCGCACTAAATGAGATTAAAGACGTGCGAATAAACTCACGGAAGAATGTCCTGGCAGTTGATGTCTTACATCGCAGCGCCCTACAAGACCTACGTAATATAACTGATATCGACAATGTAAAGGTGCGATCGATGATCCCTACAGACGGCGAAGGTACTGCGGGCGGCATTTATGACGTCGACGTTGCCATCCCTAATGGCGACTTGCCAACGCTGATAAAGCAAACGACAGAAGGCAATTTCATTACAAGGTTTTTCAGACTGGGAAACACACGCTGTGTGAAGATTTTGTTTGAAAGAGACAGCCTTCCTTCCCACGTCAAAGTAGGACAAGTCTGCCATATAGTACGACCATTCGTACCGAAGCCCCTCCAGAGTTTCAAGTGTGGCAAGATTGGCCACGTGAAGGGTGTCTGCGTGAACAACGTCGTGTGCCCGCGGTGCTCTGAGTCCCATTCAGAAGAGGCCTGCAGCACACATGTTCTAAAGTGCCCTAACTGCAGTGGTCCTCACAAGGCCTCATCAAAGGATTGCCCGCGGGTGCGGAAGGAATTCGCAATTCTAAAACGAATGGTGCGGGACAATTCAACGCATCGGGAGGCTGCTGCCGCTGTTCGGCGACGTCGGCATCGACACCGAAAACGTTCACGAAATTCCACAACTGCAGATAGGTACACGCCAGCTACCGTCAGAAGGACTGCCGCATCACCGCACTGCACCACCAAGACAGATACAAGGAAAGCAAAAACAGCGGAGAGGCTAACCCGTCCTGAAGAATGGCCTGAGCTACCGAGGGCACAACTCCCTGCTAAGTTACCTCAAAACGCACCGACTTCGACGGCTTCGGCAACTGTTGAAGCGACGCTGGCTGATGATTTTCAGGTCATCACCATTCTGCGGTCGCTCATGTATGCCATTCGCGTTATACTTACCAACATGAAGTCTTCGTCTGCGGAAAGTGCGCTACAGGTGCTGGACACTTTGAGTCCAGCACTTGCAGCTCTTGGTTAAAGTCATGGCTCTCCAGGAGCCGTCGTTTCGTCACGAAGTCCGGAACGCGTCGATATTTCAGTGGAACGCCAGAGGACTGAAATCACGCATGTCGGACTTTCGACAGTTTGTGTTCACGAATAAGTTCCCAGTCATCGTCATGTGCGAGCCCCTATCAGATAACATCAGACTGTCCGCCACACACGGAGAATGCAGCAAGATCATCGTATTCATGCGACATGACCTTACGTCTGTCCATCATCCAGTGTCACCTGACCAAGAAAACCAATACGTATGCCTGACAGTGAAGAAAGGCAAGCTCACTTTCACATTAATTGGAGCCTACATATCGCCCTCAAGTCGGTTGGATGCGAGAGATTACGGCGAATCACGACAGCGACTCGGCAGCCTTTGGTGATTACTGGAGATTTAATGCCCACTATCATCTCTTCGGGGGAGTCCTAAGATAAACTCGAGAGGCAGAAGATTAGTGTCATTTGCCTCCGAACAAGAACTGTGCTTGTTAAAGGATGGAAGACCCACCCTTCATTCGTGGAACGGCCTACTGTAGCTGCCTGGACCTCACCTTTGTTTCACGCTCCTTCACTAGAAAGGTCAGGTGGTTTCCGGATATTGAAACGCAGGGAAGTGACCACCTGCCCGCTTATCTTATGATTGAAGGGCTGACGGGCTCCAAGTTAGCCGGCGTTACACAATGCATCGACTGGCCAATGTTCAAGTCAATTGTCGAAGACGGCTGTCGTGATGACTCGTCCTCTAGCCTAGAGGACATCATAAAGGGTGCCCTAGAGGCTGCCAAACATTCGCTCCTGAGAACGTATACACCCACCGAATACGACATTGAGCTAGAGAAGCTTCGTGCAATTCGTCGTCGTGCAGAGCGAAGATACAGGTGCACGAAGTCTGTACATGACTTGAGGTTGGCCAGAAGAACACAAAAGAAAATTCAGCATCGCATGGACAAACTTGCATCGCAAAGATGGAAGTCATTCTGCGAATCTTTGGATTCACGAAAACCTTTGTTTCACATATGGAGAACTGTTCGAGGTCTCCGTGGAACTCGTCAGCAGCGCCACCCTTTTAAGTCTTTGGCCCTTGTCCAACAATGTAGCGAGACTGGCGTAGCGGAAGCTTTCTGCAGGAGGATTGCTGGCGAAACTAGTTCCGCTGGAACATCGACGCTCCACCACTCACCGATTTCACGCGACCCCCGCATGGCTAGTCCTTTCTCCATGGACGAGCTCGAAGCTGCACTGGCCTTGTGCAAGCGTTCATCTTCCCCAGGACCCGACGGTATAACCTACCGTGCCCTATGTAATCTTGGCGAAGAGGCTCGGAAAGTGCTCCTGCTCTTGTTCAACAGCTCCTGGCAGACAGGTACGGTTCCCCAGGAACGGAAGACCAGTCGCCTAATTCCACTGCTCAATCCTGGCAAGTCGCCTATAGACATTGCATCATACCGACCAATTGCGCTTGCAAGTTGCATCGGAAAACTAATGGACAGGATGGCTCTAGCACGGCTAGAATGGTACCTCGAACATTACCAGGTATATCCAGATGCAGTGGCCGGTTTCAGGCGTGGCCGTTCTTCCATAGACAACGTTATCGACTTGGTGACGTACGTCGAGCACCAGAAGTCCTGCAAAAGATTATCTGCTGTCCTGTTTCTGGATGTTGAAGGAGCGTACGATAACGTAATCCACGAAGCGATTTTCAACGCGTTAGAGGCAGTAGGACTTGGCGGCAAAGTCTATTTCTGGATAAGTAGCATCTACATAAGAGATCCTCTTTCGTACTTACCGAGGATGGCCCGACCTCCCAGCCTTACAGTAACCGTGGGGTGCCTCAGGGCGGAGTACTCAGCCCAACGCTCTTCAGTCTAACACTCATTGGACTCGCCGACATCCTGCTAGGCACTGTTAGGCTCTCCATCTATGCCGACGACATTTACATTTGGACGTCGGCTCTGACGCGACTGCAGCTTCACGCGTGGCTTCAGAAGTCAGCCACTTTAACATTACCCTACCTTCGGGAACAAGGACTTCATATATCATACGAAAAGTGCGCAGTGGTGGCATTTACCAGGAAATCAATGTCTCCATACGTGATATCCGCCGACAGATAAATGATCGCGTACAGCGCGAGTCACAGATTTTTGGGGGTGGTCATTCACAAAAATCTCTCCTGGACCCCTCATGTGAATTATGTGAAAGAATGCCTGACAGGAATTTGCCATATGTTTAAGTTCCTTGCAGGAAAGACCTGGGGAGTGCCAATACACTCTATGCTGCAACTGTACAGGGTCCTCTTTATTGGATTTTTGCGGTACAGCCTACCGGTCATGTCCAACACCTGCAGAACTAACCTGAATATGATCCAAAGCATCTAAGCCCAAGCCCTCAAGATATGTCTTGATCTACCGCGGAGTGCGTCAACGACTGAAGTTATTGCAGTCGCTCAAGATTCCACTATTAGAACGCACATTGGCATTGAAACAATGCGTGTGCACATAAGAAACTTCGGCCGGACCCCTACCCACCACCTAGCAAGTCTCCCAGTAGATAGGCCCCACACGACATTCAGTGCGACTGTCTTCGCGCACCGTGCCTCTTTCAGGTCAGGTTACACACCTGCGGCAAGGCCTTCCATTCCTCCATGGTGTATGCGCCGTATTCAAGTGAACCTTACAATCCCAGGGCTTCAGAAAAAGTCGGATTTGCCATCATCAGCACTCAAGCAACTAACTTTGCTTCTCTTGTACGAGAAATACAGCGACTGCACACACATCTATACTGATGGATCTACTACATCAACCAGTTCCGGTGTCGCTGTAGCTATACCAGCAATGAAAATAACCAAGCGGTTCAAGACTTCCCATGTCACTACGTCTACAGCTGCAGAGCTCGCGTCTCTCCGCGACGCGCTTCCAGCGATAAATGCTGAAAATTCTAGAAAATGGGCAGTCTTCTGCGATTCAAGGCCGGCCTTGCAATGTGTGCAGTCGTTTCTCCGACATGGAACTCACGATCAGCTCACGTGCGAAATCGCGGAACTTGTCCGTCACTTAAGAGAAAAAGGCCATGATATCTCTTTTCAGTGGATACCAGGTCATTGCGGTATCATTGGAAATGATGACGCCGATAAGGCAGCTCGGACGTCAAACCAAGAAGACCGCTGCGTCCCCATTCCTCTCTTAAGGACCGACGCCGTGAGACAACCTGGTATTCTAGCACGCACGATCTCCTTAGCAGAGTGGAATAGCGTACATACAAGGCGCACAAGACTGCACAGACTAAATCCGTCACTTCAACTCAGAGCTCCAGCCGGTCTGCACCGACGTAAAGCGTCTCTTCTGTGGCGGTTATGGCTTGGAGTTGCTTTCACAAATGCCTACTCAGCACTAATTGGAATGGCTGATAGTCCTGCATGTGATGTTCGCGGATGCAAGGAGAACATTTACCACTTATTGTGCCATTGTCCTCAATTTCAAGCAGAACAACAATCTATGTCCAACAGATTGAGGAAATTAGATGATCGTCCTCTGAGTGAACAGACAATACTAGAGCACTGTACCGACCGATCATCGGCTCAGAAGGCAGTGAAGGTACTTTTGTGTTTTCTCAGAACTTCTGGTTTGCGCAATCGGCTTTAACTCAAGTGCTGTCCGTGCACGTATCTTCACCTTCTCTCTCCCTTCTCTCTCTTCTCCTTCTCCCATCCCCCAGCGTAGGGTAGCCAACCAGACTATCGACTGGTTAACATCCCTGCCTTCCTGTATTCCTCTCTCTCTCTCTCTCTAGCGAAACCTAGCAGTACTTAGCAAAAGCCGGAAGCAAGTCCGCTGGGACGCAGCCCTGCACCACTAGTGCAAACTGCCCACATTTTTTTTCTTGGTTAACTTAACTGTGAAAAATGCCGGACAGGAAGTTGTCTAAGTTCCTGAACACACTGCTGCCACAGAGTGGAGGAAAGGGTCTATAGAGCTGCCCGCAAATTCGCATTAGGGAGTATCATAATCGTCGATGAGCCTTTTAATGCAAGGAAGGTAAAAAAGGGTTTTATTTGTTGGACCTAATAAAGGCTCCATGATAAAAGATACAAACGTGTGGTTGAATTGAACCAAAGGGGTTAAAAGCGAATATCACTTGTGGGGATGCGCGACTCTCACGCATCCCCTGATATGTTGTTTTCCCGCACGGCTGGCGTGGCCTGGCGCCCGCGGCGGTCGGAGTGGTACAAGCGCGGTGCGAGAGATGGCGCGAGTGTTGCGCTGCTAACGCCGCCGACAGGCGGGGTTACTCGGGCGCCGAGAGACAAGGCGCTCACTCTTGGATTCGGGACTGCGAGCGGGACGGACGTGCCGTGCCGCGCGTGCGCCGACCCATGCTTCTGCGAGACCGTCTCGCGTGGCCGCCTTGGAACGCGCCACCGTTGGCGTGACCGTACGCGCGAACGACCAGGCGTTGGGATCCAGCATGGGGCGAACATATTCGCTCGTTTTCCGGTCGCGGTGAGTCGGACTTCTAGACTTGTCGCGCGCCCATCGGCATGTTTTGCGGATAGCAACTCGGCTAGCAGGCATTGATCTATGAAAGGCGCAATAAATGCCCTTGTGATTGTTTGCACTACTGTGTTGTTGTTCCTTTTGTCCTAAGAGCACACGGACGAGAACCCCACATCTGGCGCCCAACGTGGACCTCTTGGGGCATTGGACGATAATTTTAACAGTGTTGCTTCGTTCGAGACCTTTGTTTGAACCGAAGCGTAGGCCTAGCGTGGATTTTGATCGCTAGTGTCGGCCGCGTGCTTTCTTGAGCGAGGCGGCGGTGGCTGTAATGTGTTTGAACATGTCAACATGCTATGCCTTTTCTTTCTTTTTCTTTAATGTTTTATTTAATGTTTTTTTTAATGTTTAATGTTTAATGTTTTTTTAATGTTTTTCTTTAATGGCATTCGTTGGTACGAGAGCTACGTGGTCTGCATCCTGGGAGAGCGAGGCTGAGCGCCCGCGGAACAGTGGCAAGCCTGAAGCGAGTGAGTACGGAAGCCTCGTGGGTGGTCCGAATTTCTCATGTAAATAGCTTCTCCTATCTCTTTGACTCTGATGAAGTCGCGGCTCTGGGAGCCGGGTGGCCGCGGGCCACGGGTGCCACTACGGGCTGACTGGTATTGCGGCCTGGCACCGGGCACTCCGACACCGTCTGGGATGGTGGGCGCCGTCTACTCGTATGCTGTGTGCACCGAGCGGAGTAGGACCACCTCACAGAGCTGACGTCTCCTCGCGGCTGCCTGTGCGCCCATTTTGGGTGTTTGTTGGATGCCGGTTGTTGTCAGAGCAGCGACGCTTTGGGCCTAAGGCTTTACGAAGCTGCCTGTCGCACGGGGAGGGACACAACCCGGTGGACCGTGGCGTTGAGGTGTTGCACTTTGCGTCCCTCATTCTAGTTAGCCTCGCACGAATTGAAATTACTCGTTCGACTCAAGAAAGCGAGCTTCGTTCACGTGAACTTAGCATCTGAGTAGCTGCCCGATCTTTTGCTAGCCGAGTTGAACATCGTACCACGTGGGCGATGCGCATGCATAATTCCTCTCTCTTGCACTATAGTGTTTGCCGAGTGTGTTGAGTGTACGCAGCGTGATTGGAGTCACCCCGGGCGATGGTGATGCTGTGGCCAGTTCGGCGCAGCGACATCGGCAGCCTCCTGTATCCAGCTCAAAACCCTCGGCGGCGGACAAAAGAGCCGGCGGTCACCGACAGCTACGGCGGCTCTTCCCAGCAGAGCGCGTCGGCGCGAGCGACGCTTGCTCGTACCGACTACTGCGTCGTCGTTTCCGGAGTCCTGGCCTGGAATCGTGCCGTCGAGTCTGCAAAGCTGCTGCTGTGACCGGCGGACGCCAGCGGTGTACCCAAGGACAGTCGGCTCGCATGCTATGGACAGCGTGTGGACATTTCCTCAGCGCGGCCACTGTTGCATGTACTATCTTGTTCGCGAAGCACGGGTTAATGTTAGACCGTGTCACATGTTTCGCCGGAATAAGAAGTGATTTAAGGTTGGGGGGATGTGGGGATGCGCGACTCTCACGCATCCCCTGATATGTTGTTTTCCCGCACGGCTCGCGTGGCCTGGCGCCCGCGGCGGTCGGAGTGGTACAAGCGCGGTGCGAGAGATGGCGCGAGTGTTGCGCTGCTAACGCCGCCGACAGGCGGGGTTACTCGGGCGCCGAGAGACAAGGCGCTCACTCTTGGATTCGGGACTGCGAGCGGGACGGACGTGCCGTGCCGCGCGTGCGCCGACCCATGCTTCTGCGAGACCGTCTCGCGTGGCCGCCTTGGAACGCGCCACCGTTGGCGTGACCGTACGCGCGAACGACCAGGCGTTGGGATCCAGCATGGGGCGAACATATTCGCTCGTTTTCCGGTCGCGGTGAGTCGGACTTCTAGATTTGTCGCGCGCCCATCGGCATGTTTTGCGGATAGCAACTCGGCTAGCAGGCATTGATCTATGAAATGCGCAATAAATGCCCTTGTCATTGTTTGCACTACTGTGTTGTCGTTCCTTTGTCCCAAGAGCACGGAGGAGAACCCCATATCTCCCACACACTTAACCCTAATGTGTAAACAACCAACTCGTCCAGGTTGTTACTATTATTGAGCAAGGAATAAGATAATTGATGCTGAACCTAATTCCACCTTCCAAAATACTCCTCTTAAGCAAGTAGATTAATTTTGCTTTTGAGGTGCTGCTTACAATGAGAATATAGCAGGGACTTATTCCGTTAACATGTGCTCCGAGCTCTCTGTTCAGTTACAATATTAAATTAATTGAGCTTTCCGTTACCACCACGGCAGAACAGGTGAATCTACGTGTTCAATTGGAATCCTAATTTAATTAATGTTCTTAGTCTGGGACAACATGAAACTTCCAAACCTTTCTTTCTTAGGGAGGCGACAGAAAAAGTGGAATTAGTAATATCGCGCTGCAAACCAGAATACGACGTGGTGACGCGTCCCGACTATTGTTTGGCGTGGTGGGACGTTCTTGGAGGAACGTCGGTGGCAGTCGGGTCATTTTATCCTAAAAGCAGCGGCGTCCCGGCGTGTGGAGCCTTCACTTACAATCTATTTACAAACTCTGCGCATCTTCCCGATTCCAGGGACATCTTTTGACGTGGTGCCTGCAGTTCGTGTGCCTCATTACAGTCGTTTGTTAAAATATCGTGGTGTGGGGCTGAACACCAGCGTGAACATACCGCCACTTTCATGCCAATACCTACGACGTTACCCAACTGCCACCACGTGTGATACTGCAGAAATATCGTGATTTACTTCCGCACTAAAATTACGCAGTAAAAGTAATTCGGACCGTGTAACGTGTAATTACTAAAAGAAGATGCGAGTCTAACACGAAAACATCTGAATCGCAAAGGGCAAGGGCAATCGCTTCAGTGCCTGCTTAAGTGAAATAATCCATTCAAAATTGGAGAAAAATTGACCTACAATCCACGATTCCCATGGTAGCTAAACGATGAATTGCAGCTTCAAATTTTCCTCCAGTAACCTTCGTGCGATACTCTGCGAGGCACGCAACTTTTGGGATTTGCGGGTGGCTGTAGCCTCTGAACGCAGTTGCACTGTTCTGAACTCACATGGCGCTGACAAGTAAGGTTTAGCTCTACTCGACGCATGGTGAATGCACCACTGGCATTATATTTTCTTGCCTTTTCCTTAGACTCTCGATACAATCACAGTGGCTTTCGCTGGAGTGCGGATTACTCCTTTGAAATATGTCACATTAGTGCACAGAAGTCACTTTATGTTTAAATGAACTCTACGAGTCGTTTGTGCATGAGCACAATTAGTTTTTTACGCCCTTCATTGCCCGTTACAAAAGAAAAGTAGGTACTCGATCTCTTATCAAACTCACCTTAGGTATCTTTCTTTCCCTGAACCATGCAACCAAGAAAAACGTTATGCACCCGGAAAAATAGCACACGGCATGGTAGAACGGGTGGTAGTAGTAGCGGTAACCAGTCCTCAATAATGTTCTGGAAGAAGAGAGAGGAAAAATAAAGAAAATATCAGAAAAAAAAATAATTTTCACCATTCAATTATGTATTACAATAAATGAGCTGCATATGCCAGGTGTTTCAACGCTGGCTCATTGATTACTTATCCTCATCACCACTTTATCTAGCTTCCGAGTACTCCACAGAGAGCAAAGGCAACAGCCAATATATTCATACGCTAATTTTAAGAACAACTCGCGGACAGTGGTGATGAGGGCAGGGAGGTGGTTGAAGTCATCGGCGGTTCTTATTATAAACGACTCAGAGTTAGTCACGGCGTGCCAAGAAGACACAAATGCCATTGCTTGATGATGACTACGGAAGTGGCACGTACGATGTATGTAAGAGCATGTCATCTTTTAGGTTCGGGGCCGGTATTATGAAGCTTCTCCTACGTGAGGGCCATCCCTGATCGGCAATCACCGCAGCGGCCGCTTATTTCTCATGCATATCACTCTCACGCGTAGCGGGTGTCCAAACTCTGGCCATTCTGGAAATACTCTTAAGTGGCAGAAGATTTATCCATATGAAGCCTGCATAGAACAAATTATTCTGCGGAATAGACACGAACGTACTATCGGCATTAAGCCAGACATCAGAATGGCGCTGTAAATGTAAATTGGTTATTTTTTTTTTCGACGGCGCAGTATTCGTGCCCGCGCACTTCAGGAATTTAGGTAATATTTGATAATTTTTTTTAATGGACCTCACTACAAAAGCTTAAATTAATTGCCCTAGGAAATAAGTGGCACATGCGGAAATTAAGTCTGTCATTTT
This sequence comes from Dermacentor andersoni, assembly GCF_023375885.2. Taxonomy (NCBI): domain Eukaryota; kingdom Metazoa; phylum Arthropoda; class Arachnida; order Ixodida; family Ixodidae; genus Dermacentor; species Dermacentor andersoni. The sequence goes on from NC_092814.1 coordinate 298,544,645, forward strand.
AAGAGTTAAGGCGTGTCTACTGTAATTTTTACAACACCCCTCTCGATATATTTGTTCTCACATTTATGGTGAAACGGGGGCATTTTACTTAAATTCCCAGACGTGGTCGTTTAAGCACCCGATACACTGTTTTCGCCAACTCGCCATGGTTGCTTAGTGGCTATGCTGTCGGGCTGTTAAGCACGAGGTCGCGGGATGGAATCCCGACCACGGCGGCCGAATTTCCATGAGGGCGCGATGCTGAAACACTGGTGTAGTTAGATTTAGGTGCACGTCAAAGAACCCCAGGTGGTCCGGGGTTATCCACTACGGCGTTCCTCTTAATCACATCGTGGTTTTGGCCCCTAAAACCCCCAAATTTTGTAACAGTGTTTTCGCCTAACTTTACATAAAGCGCCAGGTCAGGAAAGCAGCGGCTCTATGGGATCGTTGAACGACCCACACCTCGAATCATGTTATCTACGATCAGACGGACTGTATAGAAATCAAAGGTGTCAATATCTCAATATTGTTATAGGTTCATTTAACGCGATAGGCATTCTTTGTGAACTTCACGTAGTTTTCGGGGGCTACCTGTCAGCTAGCTATGTGTCTAACCGATTACCCACCAACCTGTGTGACGGGTGGAATGGGTGGCACACGGGGCTGTTGTGTTGAGGCAACAGGGTTCGAAACCATCCGGCGGACCAACTTGGATCACTGAGTATGTGGCAGTGTGTAACTATATGTCGCTCTTCAACGAGTCTGCATGTTTGACGACGACATGGGTTACTGGGGATGCGGCACCGAATTTGCGGCACTGGGCATTTTACCCGCTCTTAAATGAACCTTGTTGATAGTTCAGCACAATGCGTTGGCGGGCTAGTTGGTGCGAATCCATGAATACTTTGTTTAGCGCAAAACGACAGAGACGACAGAGACGTCAACCTTGTTGACTTCGTCTTGCAGGACTGGCTTAACTAAGCTCTTTGATGCCAACTTCGGTCGTTGGGTGAGTTGCAGTAGGTGTTTGCAGCTCTTCGATGAAACACTTGTGAGGCCTGATTTGGTAACTATGTATGTGCCACTTGGCACTTGTCGCTCTGCAATGACAAAAATGATTTTTTAATTGTCTCTGAAGCTCGGCGGAATTGAATCCGCGCCATGCGTCGTCCTTACATTAACGTCGCTAGATTGGGCAGCGTGTCCAGTAGGAAGTGTGAGTGGGGAGCCCAACTGCATACATGTATCGGCGTTGGCAATACGGCGTATCGCTATACATTGCTTCAGTGCTAATCGCATTAACGTCGAAATTAATCGTAAGAAGGGTCCTGTCGCAATTTTTCATTCGTGGGATTGACCTCAAGGGATATGGTTCAGTCTTTTTCCGTCAAGAGCAAAATAACAATTTTTATGCCATCACACTCCACGTAATAATGTATTAACTTCAATGGAGTGTGAGAAAATGGTTAAAGATCATGAATTGAAAGAAAATATTATTAGTAGCAGATTTTAGCAGTGTTTTCAAAACAGTAGTTGAGGGAAATTCTAAACATATTGGAATAATATGTTAATTAGTTTGTTCTATGAAATTATTTCAGAAATGCAAAGGCTGTATGCTCTATTGGATATAGAAAAGTGATACTTTACTAGCAGAATTTTTGAATGCCTTTCTAGTCTTATGTTAGCAGGCGTCGTCAGCATTATGTCGCACCGTGCAGCATATGTAAAAATAAAACCTCTCAGTAGATATTTACCAAGTCTTCGTTAGCAGCATCTCAGGCTTTCGCGTATCTTTTTTTTTTCTGCAAGCATTGGTGCGAAGTGTCTCCCAAGTTATTGGCTGCGTAGAACTATTACTCACAATGAGATAACCAAGAGTAATTGAACAAAGAATATATCGATTGCTGTCCTGACGGTGACTCGTCAACGCCAGGACAGCAGTCGGCTCCAGTCTGAGACCGAATCGTCGACTCCAGTCTGAGAGCCTGCTCGCTGGAACAAGGTCCATCACTTCACGCCTCTGTCTTCCAGTGTATCACCTGTACAGTGTTTAGACTCACACTGACATAGTTGCATGCATGTGAACTCGCTACCGCATATCGTAACTCAATCCTAAACAAGTGCTGTTTCCAATAACAAAGCGGCGTGCCTTTGGCACTTCAGTGAGAAGACTAAAATTTACGTTCTCGATGAATCCCTGATAAGAATCACTTTAATTGCCTTCGTCTACGCTTCACATGAGGCACGTGCCCTTCACCTTGGGCATGTTTTATATTCAACTGCGATTGTAGATGCAATCGCCATGAGGTGTGTGGGCTTACGCCTTCGTTTCCATTTTTGTTACTAATAAGTGCAAAACGTTCAAGAGTGACGAACAAATGTGAGTAAGGCATCGGCAGCAGATGTTCAAAACGGAATTAAAGAAGGAATTCAAAAACGCTGCATTACCGAGATAAAGTGCACAGGGGGGTCAAAATATATTCCGGCCCCCTTCAAGATTCCCTCACAACCTACAGCGCGGTTTCTAGGGCGGCTTGCACGAACATTTAATAAAAAAAATGATAACGAATTTAAGAACGCGTTCTCGTGCTGACTAGGCGTTGTCTGTGGAACATTTAAGAACGCGTTCTTATATTCGTTATAATTTTCGTTATTAAATGTGCGTACAAGCCCCACCTGGATCTTTAAGCCCACAAATTAAACAACATCTTGGGTTACAGCGAAATGAAAACAGAAAATGGGTTGTACTCACGATAGCGACTCTGTCACCACGACTATGAAAGGTGTCATGTCGTTACCGGCCACTTGCCACGTTGCAATCGAACACCCTACCAGCGATAGCAGTGCAAATATAGCGACAGCAATCTTAGGGCGACTGTAAGAAAAGAAAAAAAAGAAAGAAAACGTGAAGTACTTAACTGCTGCCTCGCCGATTACGTAAACAGGTAGGCGAAAAACGCCTCAAAAATGATCGAACTTGCTGCCCTTTGGAACAAACACACCTTACGGGTTAATTGGCTCCGAAATTAAAAATCGCGTGTCCGACAAGGGGCAGTAAGAAACATTAACGTTTCGCTTATTCATCGATGCCTATTCATCGATGTTCCATGAAACCCTTCGGATGTCCATTTGCGAGGCGCTCACATTACCATTCAAAGTTAAGTTGCCAGCGTCTCCTCACATACAGTGTGCATTACGTAGCACGAAATGTGAGTGCTTGTGATGCAGCTTGTCGTTTCTGTGGCTGCTGGCGCTTTCCTGTTTCCCCAATAGGGAAAAAGAAATGCTGATGTAAAGAGGGTGTACATTATTTTTTGTGACGCCTTGTGCGTCGCGATTATCTGAGACAAACATGTAACACATTGCGCATGACTGATCCTTCAAGATGTATCTAGTCATTGCGTAGTTGCTCGCGCCACAACTGCGTCAGATTAAGGGCATGTGCAGATTTAATCGCACCGAGTGACAGAGGCGAATGATAAGGCGATTGTGGAAGTTGCTGGTTCTTATTGCGTACAATATCCAGTGCTATCTGGTGAATAAACTGGGACTGAAATTGCAATAGGAGCTTTATAAATTGTATGTTCTCGAAATAGGGTCTTAGGGACGGTCCCTCTCCATTTCCGGTTAAATCTCGTCTCCTCCCCACGGAAATTGCAGCGATTCAAAACCATAACTTGTTGAAAAACGTCTTAACTATCAAACATTGTATGAATAAGACTCGTGTCTGTATCAGCTTGTTTTTAAGGCGAAAGCCGTAGACGGCTCATGGGTCGAGAAATACGACAACGGTCTGGCGTTATGGCGCGAAAATTCAAGCGCATGCGCTAGTGAGCCATAATTGTTTTAATGAATAAATGAGCTCAATTATCTCGGTTAGCATTGACTGGACACCCCTCTACATAATCAGTGTGGCGACGAAAGTGTTTCCCGGTTTTGTTCGTATTTGCCGAGCAATGTACACGTGTCTTATGACGTTTTGGGGACGCTTGCGAGAGCGGGAAATAAAGCAGTTGTTAAAATTTAGCACTGTGTGTTTGTCTAATTTGCTTTTTCGTCTCTCTCTCAGGCTGCCTGCGCTACAAGAAAGTAGAAGGCACCATATACACAAGCCTGATGTAGCTACACTCGTTGATTGAAGTGCTAAAACAAAAACAAAAATTCATTCAGTGAATCTGCGTGTCTTAATGGTCTTCACAGACTTGCATTGACGTTCTAACCTACCATTAACCACGCAGGACCATCGGCTATGTCTTGGCGACCGAAAAAGAGAATGAGTAAAGAGAAAACAAGTAATAGGAAGTAACAGCGCATTCGAATGTCAAAGTAATTTATTATATGCCTCGTAAGGACGCTGGCTCTCGCCTTCCTCTTTAGCGTATGCTAAAGTGACTGTAAGCTTTCCCGCATTAACGGTTTATAACTTATTTATTTTTATTTTTTAATGCCAACTAACTGGGTAATTAAGACTTACTTTTGTTCCAGCTTCTTTTATTAACTGGTCCCCTGTATCTTCTACTTTTTATATCTATATTTGCTGTTTCTCTGATTTTGTATATTTACTCACCACTCCCCTTTGTGAGGTTGTGTGAAGTTAATAAATAAACAACTAAATAAATAGATAAATAAATAAATTAATTAATTACCTGCAACAAATTTCAAATTGACTATACTGATTATAGTGTGTGTACTACTGAAGAAAACGTGGCGAAGCTATAGGGCTAGTAGGTCTCGCTCTTTCTTAGTATCAAACTTTAAATAGCACCATAAGAGACGAAGCGTGCATCTGTTGTTGAGCTGATGCGAAAGAAATTCCAGCTCATCGCCTCCGAAATTTCGAGCGCCTTATCATGCAGTTGATTTCAAGGAGCCTCGCTGCTTATTAACGTTCTGGGTGGCGCATCATTTCTGGCAAGCAGTAATGGCGGCGTTTTTTGCAGTTTTGGCATCAGAAACGTGTATTCTTGCGTGTTTCTTGTGAGACATCCCCTCGTATTTCATACGTAACGTTTTGCTCTGAGGCGCGCTATATATTTACAATATCTCAAACTAAAGCTTTTTGGTGCGGTCGGCATTCTCGTGCTGCAACATATGGGAAAAGAATCTCAGTGCCCTTCCCCTGCGTGAAGAAGGATGAGCAGCGACGCTGTGTATGTGGGCCCCTTAATGGCGAACTGCACCTCCGCCGTGGGTCGGCCCGGCATTGCACTATCTTCTGGATCGGCCCACGTATGGGGAGTGCTTAACTCCTGCTTCACTTCCGCCCCGGGTCGGGCCGCTATTGCACTATCTTCAGGATCGGCCCACGTATGGGGAGTGCTTAACGCCTGCTTCACTTCCACCCCGGGTCGGCCAGGCATTGCACTATCTTCGGGACCGGCCCACGTATGGAGAGAGCTTAACGCCTGCTTCACCTCCACCACGGGTCGGGCCGCTATTGCACCAGCTTCGGGATCGGCCCACGTATGGGTAGTGCTTAACTCCTGCTTCACCTCCGCCGCGAGTCGGGCCGCTATTGCACTATCTTCGGGATCGGTCCACGTATGGGGAGTGCTCAACGCCTGCTTCACCTCCGCCGCGGGTCGGGCCGCTATTGCACTATCTTCAGGATCGGCCAACGTATGGGGAGGGCTTAACGCCTGCTTCACACATCCGCCGTGGGTGTGCCCGGCATTGCACTATTTTCGGGATCCGTCCACGTATGGGGAGGGTTTAACGCCTGCTTCACACATCCGCCGTGGGTGTGCCCGGCATTGCACTATTTTCGGGATCGGCCCACGTATGGGCAGTGCTTAACACCTACTTCACTTCCGCCGGGGGTCAGCCCGGCATTGCACCATCTTCGGGATCAGCCCGCGTATGGGGAGTGCTAAACGCCTGCTTCACCTCCACCGCGGGTCGGGCTGGCATTGCACTATCTTCGGAATCGGCCCATGTATGGGGTGTGCTTAACACCTGCTTCACCTCCGCCGCGGGTCTGGCTGGCATTGCACTATCTGCGGGATCGACACACGTATGGGGAATTGTTTGCTTACCACACCCACGACACAAAAATTTCCTTGGACGGTAGAGGTATACACAGCTCCGTTATAAAATGAGAAACGAACTTGAACGCTAGACTTACCTTTAGTCACCATCAACTCTTCTTCAGTACAACTTGTACGCAAATGAGCAAACAAGAGCGCTATCGCGACAGAACGCTGGCCAAACAAAAATTATCCACTGCGCAACAAAATTACTTACTTCTTCAGCAGCAGAAGTATCGCCAGGCTCAGAAGGAATAATTGGAAATCTACGGATAGGTACCACAAGTGGGGAAACATGCGCTGCAATTGAAAAACAAGTAACTGGTCACATTTTCCTGCGGTTGTCGCGTGTCTACTCTTCACCACATTCTATAAACAGTATGTTTGGAGTATTGAGTGCAATGCAAGGCTTTTAAAAGTGCGCTAAGTGAACAGTGTAACCTTGTAGGCGTTACTGCATGCTCTGCTATATATGTGACGAAACGATCGGGAACATCCTGTATACCTGTCTTCGGTAAGAAGTGCGCAAGATATCTCTGCAGAATCCTCAAAACAAGTTGGATTTTAGCCAATTTTATAATATTCTCTCACCATGACAACGTCCGTCTATGCCGCAAAAAGGTACTTGCGCGCTAGTCAAGTTTTTAAGTGCACCGCCATAATCACCGTTTAATGTCGTCCCTTGTATCCTCCTGTGCACGAAGGATGTGCGCGGTTTTATTCGCCGAGTTCACGGCACATATTGCTGTTTTATTGCTGTTTATGGAACATATGGAACATCTAGACCACACTTCCGTCCCATATAACCATTCTATTGGCGCCAATGTGTCTATAACACGTCAAGGTAATAACTGCTTGCGGATCGTTCGTAAGTTTTGAAAGGTTGAAGCCCACTCCTCTACATGCAATTGATTTCATGAGCGCGTGCGCTGGAAATAAATGTTCCTTAAGAGGAAGCTCTGGCTCGGGTGCTCCTATGTAAATTCATGTAAAACGAGAATTCGTATTTCCCGGCAATCACTGCACCAAATTTGACGAGCTTTGTTGCATTTAAAAGAAAAACTTAATATATAGTGACTGTTGATTTCAGATTTTCGATTAAGGTCCTCATTTTTTTTTATTAAAAATTGGCAAAAATTGAAAATCTTCAAAAAACGAAACTATCAAGTTTACAACTCTGTAACGCAGCACCGAAAAAATATGATACAATTCTGTGAATTGCATCTAATAGTACATCTGAAGCGGACAATATTGATATGTTACACATGAATCTTTTGCAGAACCTTCGTACACCCCCCAACGTAACAAATTCACGTAAACTGTAAAATGACATACCAAATTTCTCCGCTTTCAATGGTCTTATGAATGCCGTTTACAGAACCGCGATATCTGTTCTTGATGCAGAGCTATGAATTTGTAAACTTTGTGCTTCTATATTTTTCAAACTTTCGAATATTGAAAAATTCTTTTAACAAAATTCAGGGCCTAAATCGAAATTCTGCGTCCAAGAGTCACTAGAATTTAACTTTCTCTCTCACATGCAATAAATTTCATCAAATTTGGTCCACGGGTTATCTCAGAAAAACGTTTTTTTTTTTGCGTTTCACATGTATTTGAATAGGCCGCGTCGGAGTTGGGCCCGAGCTAAAGCTTCCTCTTAAGACAGCGTGATAAGGCTGCTACGAACTACCTCCGTTAAGTTGCCCGACGCACCCTTTTCTCTAAAGAAGGAGCTGGAGTGATTGATATATATATATATATATAAATATATATGTACTCTCAATTGCGCTAGCAGTATATTTTGCAAAAATAAGGTTGTATGTAAGATGACAGGCTTCAAGTCGACAGTATAAACATCCGTCCTAAACTCAGTGCTAAATTTATTAGGTAATGTAACATAAATTTACACCATGTTTACAATTCGTTTTGCGCATTGCTTCTTTTTCGATTACTCGGAAAATTTAACGCAAGTTATATATAGTAACATTAAAAGACACATAAATAAAAAAAAAACTTATCACGCCCTTTATGATATGAATCTACACAGCAACAATGGGTTTGCGCATCTGCGGATTGTTTCTGCTTTCCGCGTAAACGTTCACCGAAGGCCATGACATCAAGATTACTAACTGGGGGCCCTCAGTATTGAATAAACGAGGGCCTTGAATTCTGCAGCCTTGTTGCCGCGGGGTACGATATGAATTTCAGGACCATTTCCTCCTAGCCTAGCAGGTGTAACGTACTGCATGCCACCCGCGCTTAAAAGGGCGTTGCACATACGGGCTCTCAGGGCTAATCCTGTACACCAATAGTTCTTCTTGCGCGAGTTGGTTCGTCGTGAAACATATGTGTAACAGCGCAAACAGACGACCACAAGAAGGGAGACACGCACACGCACCCTTCTTGTGGCCTTCTGTTTGCGCTGTTACCTATATATTTGAAGATAATCTTGTACAGTCTCCAAATTTTTGAAGGTGATCATGCGAGCAAGGACCAAAAGACTTCATGCATTCGACAATCGAGTGATATCTACAGTTCAAAGCCACATTTCTGGGACACTCACCGGGGTTGGGTGGTGGATTTGGCGTTGCGCTGCTAAGCCCGAGGGCGTGGGATTGAATCCTTACTGCGACGTACGCATTTGAATGGGTGCGAAAAGCAAAAATTCCCATATACCGTGAATTGGGTGCACGATAAAGAACCCCAGGTGGTGAAAATTAATCCGGTGTCCTCCGGTACGGCAGGCTTCGTAAGCATGTCGAAATTTCAACAAAGAAAACTCCAGAATTAATTCAATTTTCCTGGTTTCGGTACGGAAATTTTTACCCTTTTTATGAGTGAATGTTTTGAGACCTCTGCTGCAACGAACAAAAAATTACTTCCAATCCTTCACGTGCCAAAACCACGATATGATTATGCTGCACGCCGTAGTGGGAGACTATAGGATTAATTTGGATCACCTGGAGTTCCTTAACGTGCACCCAATGTATGGTACTCGTATGTTATTGTATTTCGCCCCCATGGGAATGTGGCTGACGAGGCCAGGATTCAGATCCGCTACTTCGTGCTTAGCAGCGCAAGGTCATAACTGCCAAGTAGCAGCGGCGGGGAAAGAAAATCAAAGCTTTCACTAAAAGACGCACGATAACGAAAACATGGAAACGTTCGAGTGTTGCAACGGTAACAACTTAGCAGGCGCAGCAAAGAAGACCCTTACGGTGTCAGGGTTAATGTCGAAGTGGTAGTTTTGCACTTGTAGAAGCAGAAACAGCCACTGTCTTCGGAAGTCTTTGTGCACACTCTCAAAGTAGGCCTTTGCGTTGGGTCCGGACGTGATGAGCGGCAGTAGGTATAGGCACATGAGGACAAAGAACACCGGAACCATGGTTCTGCAAGAGTGTGAATTGTCATTGACAGTCCGTCCAGCATGTATGAAAACTAAGCAAGAACGAAAAAAACTATGCTCACCCAATGCAGTGTTGGCATTTATGTGAGACGAAGTTTTTTGCGTAAACAACGCTTCAAACTGTTTATGCGTTTGTTTTTTGTTGCGTTGCTCCTAAGGGGCACATACCCAGTTGCGCTTAACTAATAGCCCTTGAACAAGGTAGGCCAAATATAACAAGTCCTTAAGCCAATCGAACAAACCGTTGAATATCATGCGCTATTCCATTAAGAGGCCTAGCTGTGCGCTTAAATTAGGAGGTGTCTATCAGCCGACATTAGAATAGAAGCTGTTTTGTCGTGATTTGTTGTTATATGAGGCAGAAAACAGGTGCACTATGTTGCACTAACTTTCCGGCCAAATTTTCTTCCTACGTATATAACATGTCAAGAAACGACACATTCTTGGGAAAGAATGCTTCGCTTTAAAAACATACGGTGACACACGCGAGGAACGTAGGCATTAATGGATATCTCACTAAGTTTGGGCATTTCAAGCCCAGATCACACAGTGACAGTTTTCGCAGATTGAAGACACCGCGCGTCTTTCGCGGAGGAGGCCAGAGAGTTGACGCCACATGCATGGCGCCGCCGAAGAAATAGCCTGCTGCAGCGCGACCAGCTACCGTGAAACGCGTGCGCGCAATACCGCCTCTCCCTATACTCCGCACATCAAGAGGAGAAGAGCCTAAGGACGTGGAAGTAAAAGGCAGGGAGGTAAACCAGACTCTGGTTTGCTACCCCAGGCAGGAAAAAGGTGGTCAGGGGATGAAAACAAAGAAATGATAGAAAACACGAGGTGTCGTTTCATCCGGAAGTGTACAACCGCTCACTGAGAACTATCGACTTCAGGATCTGTCGCAACGCGCGTGTCGCTTTCTGGGCTTGTGAAGCTTGTGGCCACGGTCCAAGTACTTTCGTAACCATGAACGGTCTTGAAACCAGGTAATCTAACGTGGTGCGGAGTAGAAGGCGCAGCTCGTCATAGCGGGGAGAGACGCAGAGAAGTTGTTCGATAGACTTGTGACAGACGCAACTGCCGCACGAAGGAAGGTTTGTCACTGTCCGAATGAGATAGGAATCGGTCATTGTGGAAGAGAAGGGAGATGAAAGAAATAGGAGGCGGAGTGTGACGTAAACGTCAAGTGTGCAGTCTGTCAGACATGGCAGAAAGACAGCAGAGGAATCGCTTGCGGGTGATGCTCCTGAGAAGCGTTCGCAACGTTTCGTTAGTTTTATAACTGTATTGGCTACTACAAAACTGTATATAAATATTATTGCGATAGAACGCTCCCTGCACAGCGCAATTTAGAACTGCTCGTGCATAAGCAACATTTTCGATGGGTCCGCTTAACGAGCCGCTCAAGTGGCACAGTAGCAAACGTTTCCAAGATTTTGAATAAGCTTATCCGAGTAATGAAGAGCAGGATCTTCCATCAACAGGAAATGATTAGTTATTAGCGCTCCTGTTCATTAACAGGCGTTGCTTCAGTTTTTTGAAGTGCTGGACCGATGCAGGAAGCCCACGAGATGCGCAACATCGAGTATTTTGGTACGCACGAGAGAGAATGATAGTATCCTGTTTAGAGTGTACCAGTTAATATGTATTTCCAGCTTTAAACATTAAATGATGAGGTTTAACGTGCCAAAACCACTTGCTGATTACGAGGCACGCCGTAGTGGAGGACTCCGGAAATTTCGACCGCCTGGGGTTCTTTAACGTGCACCTAAATCTAAGTATTGTAAGTAAATCTGTAGCTGTGTAGACTTAGATTTATGTGAACGGTAAAGAACCTCAGGTGGTCACCATTTCCTGAGTCCCCCACTGCGGTGTGCCTCATAATCAGATCGTGGTTTTGGCACGTAAAACCCCAGAATTAATTTGATTTTAGAACCAAGGTATATTATTACAAAAGTTGCTGCCGCTGGTTGACATTATTATTATTATTTTTTTAAACATTTATACAGTAGACAAGAAAGGGAAAGCGAGAACCAGGCTGGCAACTTCCACCCGAAGGGGCCAAACGCCTGCCTGCTCTTCAGAAAGGAGGACACAGAAACATATATATGGAAGCTGGGAAGAAGGGAAGGGAAGAGAAAAGAAATAGCAAGATGACAAATCTCAAAGAATTAAGCACAACAAACAGCACAAGTCCCACACAGTAGGTCACTGCAGGTCACGTCACTAAAGAATGCCTAAATAGAAAAATAGTGTTTGAGGTCCCGTCACCGTAAACAGAAATAGGCTACAAACGTGAACCTTAGCTTCTTTTAGGAAAGTAATAAGAGCGCGAGGCGCCTGATCGCGTCGAAACGCCCAACCACTGGGATACATACGAACAGTGAAAGTAGTCACAAATAGGTTTGCAACTATATGACATTGAAATGTGTATTAGCGGCGTGGTAGTCAACCTGCACAGTTTGAGCCACTATCCTGGTTGTAGCATTACTTGCTTTTATGGAAGGCCCCGCTGGATTATCGGCCGCACGTTTTGTGTGGTGGTGCAACCTAGAGCGCTCCGTTGAATTCTTTGCCTTCGATGCAGCCGTTGTTGCTCACGGAGGCATAAGAGGTTGTCACAAACGTCACTGAAGCATAAAGTTTAGCCACGAGAAGATTATGCAAGCATAGGATGCGCTAAGTATTCATGAAATATTGGTAAGACCAATTAGACGCCTCCGAGTCTTGATGCACGGACGAGGGACGCATATATGTAGGCTATCCTGCATGAAGAAACGCTAATCCAAGGCGAGGTAAAGTGAATATTGACTGAAAAGATAGTATCGATAGGATTATATCCGCAACAAAAAGGTGGCGCCATCTGTCACCGCGTGACGTGTTTCGGCGATTTTAGTAGCGGGGACAAATGGCGCCACCCTTAACTTGCGGAGCACTTGGAGTTAAAGTCGACGGATGCATCAACCGGTTAGCAGTCGAGATCAGCAAGGGACTTTTGGAGTATTGGTGAAAAAAAAAAGCAGGGAACAGATTGACACGACCGGATCCGTTACAGGCGTAGGTTTCCTTAAAATGTAGACAAGCAAGTTTTGAGGAACATAAACATATTCAAGATATGTGTACATAAATGCTAGAATGAAAAAAAAAAAAAAACATATATAGCATATATGAGTAACTCAAGTAGGCTAGGTGACTGTTACCACCCCGTTTCAAAGGGGTTGCCAATAAGTAATCATCATCATCATGACCAGAAGCAGCGCGAGCGATCGGGAAGCGATCTCAGAAAGACCGCCCAGGTAACGCCCAAACTTTGCCGCCGAGGGGTAAAGGGGTGTTGTGCCATACTACGAGCACCACGTGGCGACCACGAGGCGACGGAAGCTGCCACACAACATGCACCACGTGGCTACCACAAGGCGACGAGAGCTCCCACTTCTCCGCGACAAATCAAGAATTCGACACGGGCAGGTCATCACCCTGCCCCGCCTGGGTCCGGCCGACGAGAACTCGCCCAAACCGGTTTCTGCCAACGAGGAGTCGCCGAAGGGATTTAAGGGAGAACCGGCCCATTGTGAGAAGAGAGTCGCTTGCAGCCGCCCAGTTCGTCTGATGCGCTCCTACTGCTACCTGTACGCTATCATCCACTGTCTGTAAATATTGTATAAAGCTTTTCGTTTCTTCTTCGTCTACGGAACGAGTCCGTCTTTCGTCCTCCACCCCGAAGTCAGAACAGGGATTAGAAACACCATTCGCTTCACACGAAGGGGATAAAGGGGTTAGAAACGGCTACCAATAGGGCCAAAAGCAAGCCAAATGCCGCCATATCAGGCGATTACATAATTTCCGTCGCACCAGGAAGCCTGTGGCACACCTCGGGAAAATGCGGTAACAAAAAAGTGACCACAATTCTCCCTTGAAGTGCTCATAGAAACACAAGCATCTAAAATATCTTTTAACAAAGCAAAATTTTGTTGCTTCAAATAATTTAAGGAACATTGTATGGTTGACAATGAATATTGACTCATCCTTTTGCACCGATCGGGCCAAAATCCGGTTAGGCTTGACGCTGCGTGAAACTCATCTGGGTTAGCTGTTCAAAACTCGCGCAAGCTGTCGACGGGCAACGCGCCAAACCGGCCTCGTACGCGTGCCCTCTATCGCTACAGCTGCGCACCGCACTCCGCCGTTTTAGCCGATTCACGCATGCACTTGTCGGGAGCTCGGTTTAGCAAAAGCAAGTAACGCACTTTTCCTCAGGTTGAGAAGGAGGGTTAGAACTACAGAAAACTTAGCTAGTTGGTGAGGATTAATTAGGCAAAAAAGAGTTCGTGTTGTCCACTTCTCTACTCTTGTGTCCTGTCTGCACGCCTCACCTCATTTTTGCATAATGAGAATGAAGAGTAGCCTGGCTTCATTCCACAGTAAAACAGGGTTGCCGAGTGGCAGTGGTGGCGCCCCAATCGGGCAGCCACCTCACTTCCCAAGAAAGAGCAGGGGCAATGACCCCCACGTGGGGGCCAGGTGAGGTAAATGGATTTCACAGAAGTGGGGAGAAATGACAGTGACAGATGTTCGCTACACACCTCTCGGCGCTCTGTGCGCACACGTTCCATCTTAGTCTCTCCAGTCCGAGGCTATGTACCGCGTCTACTTTTACGCCTACATGAGACGTGAGAGCGGAGCCATTGGCTTGTGGCACGTGGAGGAAAGATGCATCTTAGAGAGCCTGTATACGATCGGCATAAGTGGTCTAACCACCAGCCACGGTGGCGTAGCGGCTATGGTGATGCGCTACTAAGCACGACGTCGTTGGATGAAATCCCAGTCGCGGCGGCGACATTTGGATTGAGGTGAAATGCAAAAACGCCCGTGTCCCGTGCCCTCGTGGTGGTCCGCTGGTGGTCAACATTTATGCGGAGTCTCCACTACAGCCTGCCTCATAACCGAATCGTAGTTTTGGCACCTAAAACCCCAGAATTTAGTTCAATTCAAGTGGTCTAACCACTGCCGCGATTAACTGATCCACATGCGTAGTCATTCTTCTGCCTCATGGGACCAAGTTGTATAGTATCTATTTCATTTTCCATTCCTATCTCGTTTTATCGCTGGCTCAGACGAAGCGCAGCCGCTGTTATGGCCAAGATAGGGCTCATGACACTACAAATGATACGAATGGAAAATGAAGTAGATCATTGCGAAATACGACCTCTGCTCACGTTTGTCAGTAATCACACGGCTTATCAACATTTCGTGAAAGTGCTGCGGCAACACGCTCACTGCAACACCTGTTGAGCCACTATTTGAGCGTGCAGGAGGACGGCAGAGATGGATAACTATAATTGCTGCATTAGAGAAAGCAGTCATTCAACTGGCCAAACGCGCGGCGAAAAAAAAAAAAAATTCGCCGATGATTACGATACTCCCTAGAACAAAATCCGAGCGCAGCTCTATGCGCGTTTTCATTTCGCGATATATTGGCTGACGCAGACAATCTATCTCGTGCGGCACTCTGCAAACGGAGCGAAATGTGGAGCGGCTGCCTCGCTAATCTGGAGATCGCGAGAGGCAGCGCGTGGGTGACGCGCGGGCGCGATTCCCAGCAGCCACCGCACACACACCTCCCAGACGACGCGCTCTACTCTGGCGCCATCTCGTAGCATCGTCGCCGCACTACGCTTTTCTTCTCACGCTTTCAACAAACCCTCCTCCTTGCGCTGTCTTTGCTCTCTTTGATTTTTTAATCCCTCCTGCGCTGCGCGTTCGCTCTTTCATCCTTTGTTGTGGAAGTTCGCTCGGTTACACAGACGCGAATGCCGTCATTCGCCGCAGGAACGTGCGCCTGAAGGCCAGAATACATGGAGCGAATATGGGACGAATAGTCGGCGTTCGACGCCCGGCGGCGTACGCGCGACGCGCAGCGGCAGGGAAAACATCATTCGCCGCCGATCTAGCTGGCGCAGAAAAGATCGTCGGGCGTCGACGATACCGGAAGCGGCAAACGAGCGGCGCCCCAAAGCGAGCCAATCAGGTCTCACTATCCGCCCCGACTTCCGGCTAGGCTTCCCCGCTTGACCGCGTATCCCGATCCCACTCTATCGTTCACGCCGGTCTCCCGCTTTTCGTATTCATGGCATCCAAAGCAGCGCGGCTGGAATTTAACAAGTTAATATCGGCGTTGAGCCACAGAACAGAGCCGCAGAATTGGAGAAGCGGAAAGTTGTTTACCCGCCCAGTGTTGCCACAACGCAGAGCATCGCCGCTTCCTTTAAACTACATCGGCACATGAATGTCTCAAACACATAAAAAACACTAGAAATCATTTCTAAACAAAATTTTACGCGTTTTTAGAGTGTTCCGCAATTGAAAAGCGATAATAGTTGTCGTTAAAGTTTTTTTTTGTTGTGTCATGTGTTTCACTACAGCGCATTTGCCTCGTCTAGCCACACTGATAACAACGCAGCGACTCGCCGGCGGCGGCCGCCGTGTCTTCGCTCCATGTAGCGCAGCCCGACGAATATACGGCGTCGTGCCGTGGCCGATTTTCTGCCGCCCGAACTTCGTCGTGAAAGTTCGCTCCATGTATTCTGGCCTTAAGAGCTGCGCTCCAAGAGAAAATCTTAACGCAGCTCTTCGTTTGTGCGCAACTAGCTTTTGCATCGCGTTACCCGATAAAGATTATAATGACTTCTATTGGAATTTCCTTTGAAAGGGGCCGACGACACATAGTGAACTAGCCTGCGTTAGCTCATCAGGTAATAATAATAATAATAATAATAATAATAATTATAATAATAATAATAATAATAATGCCTTTATTTTCCATCCCAAGGATGTGGGCGGCAGCGAGAAAAAGCTAGATTTCCAGCTTGACGGGTACTCGCCTCGAAGGTACAAATACATGATTTTTCGAAAAAGATGATGATGATGATGTATAGGGTTTTGTGGCGCAAGGGCCAGTCATGGCCAAAGAGCGCCAAGCAATGGTGTTATGTACTCTGTGAGGAAAAAGGCAAACAGTACAAGCATATGAACACAGACAAAAAGGAACATCAGAATGCACAAACAAACAACAATTTTTACAGAAATGTACAGTGCCAAAAAACAAAGCGATGTGCATAATATCATGTCGCACATTTCAAACAAAAAGTGCCACTCTTTGGCGTATAACTGAAACAAAATGACGCAAATCTTCTGGCCGAATACGTTGAAGATTTAAATTGTAATTTTGGCGCAGGTTTAAGAAGTGTAGTAATCCATTGCACTCTAGCATTTTGCCCATCTGAGATATCTTTCCTGATTATTTTCTTTCCAATAAAACCTCTATTTTAAATGCATAAGCAGTTCTATGCGTACTCAACGAGAAAAAACCGTCCGTCCCTCACGTAAGAGGGTCGCTTTCAAGATAGAGCCCGCAGCAGCGAGCTGGGACATTACCTTCGTACTGCCTGTCCCTTCAATGAGAACGAAGCGGCAAAAACACAGGGCTCACAAAACCCTGAGCTCTCACGAAGCTGCTCGTGGCTTCTCGTTCGAATCTTGCTCCGCTCCGCTTGGAACGCTGGTTCTCGTCAAATAGCTGGCGGTTTTCTTTAGTATTTTTTTTGTTTTTACCTAATTGATCTTGACCTTTTGTTCCAATATCTGTTCACTCGTTAGAGTAATTTCCTACTTATTTGCTATGTCTCTCTCATCGCAAGGCCAGGAGGCTCCCTCCTGGACAGCTTCTATTCCTCCCCCTGATTTGCCGGTGAAGCTTTTCTTACGCAGTGGGACGAGCAACGTGCCAACGGCTTTGGTCCCGAGTGATGGCGGAGTGATTCGCATGAAGAATCCCAAAGCAATCCTAACCGATCTCCGTACGGCCTCGGCCAATTTTCAACAAATCGCCGAGGTTCGACAGTTTGGCCGAACGGGTATTCAATGCTGCTCGTCAGACCAGGCTTGTGTTCAAGATTTACTGAAGTGCGATGTTTTTGCGATGCATCCGGTGAGCGGTCTCATTCCTCGTCACCTTGCATGTACCAAATGCCTAGTCGGCGATGTCGACATAAATCTAAGTCCTGCAGAAATTTTGCAAATGTTTTCATTGGAAGGCGTGATTTTTGTGTATCTTTGCAGTCGTGTCGTTGAGAATGAGCGCGTGCGCACAGAAACAGTCACTGCTACATTTGCTGGAATGAACCGTCTATCAGAAATCAAGGCATGGCCACTGATATGCCGAGTTGAGCCTCATCACCACGTGCGCTTCAGTGTGTAAAATGTTGACGGTTTGGGCACTCCATAAAAGGTTGCAGGTCCAACGCACGATGCCGTATTTTTGGAGAAGGCCATAATCCAAATGACTGTTTTTCCGGTAATGAGTCCTGCTGCCCTTGCAGTGCTATTCAGCCTGCAAATGAGCCTAACTGCTCTGCAAGGTGAAAACAAGCGCAAATCTTTGAATTAATTGATAGACGTCGGTACTCTTGCCGCGAGGCCATTGAAGAAATTCAGATCAAGACTCAAGGGTATGTTGGTATAACAGCCCGTCAAACATCGTGTATGGAACATTCAATCTCTCAGGCTGTTGCATCTTCCGTTTAAATGCGTTGGAAAAAGCAATAGGGCGCATTGTGAAAAATCTCACCGCCTCCCTTGTTCAGGTGATGTTTTCACAGATGGCTCCGTGGTTTCAACTTAGTAATAAAGCCAACATTGAGGATCAGGTGCCGAGTCTACCGCGGAATCCACCAAGTGAAGTGGCGCAGCCATTCTATAATAACAATTTAACAAAGCCATCCACTTCTGAAAAAGTTGACCACATCTGTCTCCACGACACAGATTGGATGGAAAATCAAGATGTACAAATGGACCTCCGATCTCTTAAACAAACAAAGACCCCGATAGAGCAAAAGTCTAGCTCTCCCACCAACTTCAAGGCGAAAAATTACGTGAGAGAGATTCCGACTAAGAAGGACTTCCTTAAAGAGAGCGATTTAGACCAAGCAGTCTCTGCTGCTCAGATTTATTCGTCATAGGATATTTAACAGTAATTCAGTGGAACTGTCGTTCCATACTTTCCGCTGAAACAGATTTAGTATATCTTGCTTCGACAGATTTTCCACATATTGTTCTTTTACAGGCAACTTGGCTTGCTGCGGGTCAGACTTTTCATCTCAAAAATGTCCGATGTTTTCGATTGGATCGCCTATCCCGAGGCGGTGGTTCAGTTTTCTGTTTGTATCAGCAAAGATCTGCCATGAAGCTACTATAGCATATTAGATAATGTCCCCAGATTATGAACTATTAGCATTGGATATAAAATTTCCTGGTTGCACGCCTTATTCTATAATTAACACGTATTTCTCCGCTGGAGTGCAAGATACCCGTTATCTCGATACCTCTATTGCTTGCAGTCAGAAGAACGTCATACTAGTTAGTGATCTTATTTCTCATCATGTATCGCGGGGTTTCCGAACGGACACTGGTGGCAAACTCTTGCGGGATTGGGTTTTACCAAACTATTTCTCTTGTTTAAATTCGAGAGCACATACTTTCGCTCCGGGTCAGTCGCGATCTGCCCTAGATATTACGTTTGCAACCTCGAACATTTCGGTCACCTCCTGGAAGACTGTTGACTGCAGTACTAACAGTGATCACTTCCCTATAATTTTTGAAATGCTTAACCCGTTAAATAGTTTAGATAGTCATGTGTGCACTTTTGTTAATTATGCAAATATTAAAAATACATTAAGATAGGCTTTCAGCGCTCAGGATGGCATGGAGAGGGATATTAAAGCAGTGAGTCTCTGTTCAATTCTAAAACAATAAAAAAAGGCTCAATTTTTTGTACCATCTACTAAGGGTACATCATATTGTTCCTGCTGCAATTATGGGTGCAAGCGAGACATTACACGTCAAGAAGCGGCATAGAAGACACTTTTATATAACCAATGCCCTGTTCATTGGACTGATTATACATATATAATCCACAACATTTAAGCGAACAGTCTCAAAAGCTAAGATCGATTATGATTCAATGCACTACACATATCTTTAGAAGTCTAGCAATAAAAACGCCCTGTTCAGATTACTTCAATCGCACAAAGTTATACCTGTGCCTGTGAATGTCGACTCTGGCGTGCTATCAACAAAAAAATTATCAGAGTCCCTTCGGAAAATTGCGCAAGGACTTGCCCGACGTTCTACCTATAAAATGTCATTATGACTACAGAAACCTCCCTCGGGAGACTACTTTGTAGAAGTAACAGCGACAGAGCTTGCGGGCATTATTAGATCCCAGGTCCAAATGGCATTACAACGGGAATGCTAAAAGTTTTGTCTGATTATTCGCCTCAGGACGTACTAAATATAGTGAAGTTTTCTCCAAAAAATTCATGGGTTCCAAGAGAGTGGAGAGTAGCTAAAATTATCCCACTGTTGAAGAAAAAAAGCAGCTGGACTTGACATAGATAACATAAGCCAATTTCTCTTACTTACAATGTCGACAAATTAATAGCAAGGGTTGTGCACAGCCCTATAACAAATTTTATGCAGAATAATACACTTCTCAGTCCTTGTCAGATTGGATTTCGTCCCAGGCACTCCATATGGTGCACCCATGTAGGTCTAGAGAGCCACATTAAACTTTCTCTTCGCAAACGAGAGTACGTAGCTTTGGTGACGTTGGATGTAGCAAAAGCTACGACTCTGTAGAATATTGTATTCTATTCAATAAGCTTCAGTCTACGAATTTCCCGAAGTATACAACCACTTGGATCAATGAATTTATGAGAGCTAGAGAGTTTTATTATTATCAATACGGTATTTAGACGTCTAAACACAAGCAGACAAGAGGTGTACCAGAGGGTGCTGTTCGTCCCCCTAGATTATTTAACATTTTGCAATGTACAATTCCTTTGTCTTGGGAACTACATGTTTGTGTTTATGCAGACGATATCGAATTTTTTACATCCGCAACTCACTACACCAGTCGTTGCAGAATTACTTAGAAATGCTGGATACATGGCTAGAGGGGTTATGCATGTCGTTATATATATCTTAGCAAAACTGCGGTACTAGTCTTCGGTTGACTGCACATGTGCATATAGTTCTACGATACCGCCAAGAAATCATTCCTCAGGTTGACGCAGTCAAGTACCTTGGTGTTATTTGCGATGGCAAGCTCACGTGACGCAGTCACATTGAACATATTAAAACAAAGACAGAACGTGCCGTAGCTATGCTCCGCTGGATCAGCAAAACGAGAACAAAGTGAAAGCGGGAGCCAACGTTCCGACAAGTTGCGACGTCCATTTCAAGGTTTTAGCAGGGTAAAGTTGTAGGCCAGTTGGTGAGACATTGTGAATAAAACCGCTACAGACACGGGATGAAGGGAGACGACAACACAGGGCGGTACTTGCAATTGAATTTTTATTGAAAAGCAGCATGGCTTTTATAGAGGATGGCACGTGTAACCCGATAACCAATAGTAACCAGTATGAAGTAAAGACCAACAAAGAAAATTAAGACAGCAGAATCTTTCCGGAATAAAAAAAAAAGAAAACGACCGCATACACGAGGAAGTGAAAAAGCTGAAAGTGAGTAACACAAAAGAAATGAATAAGACGTAAACGTGAGCAACACAAAAGAAATGAATAACACATAAAGAAGATAACAACCCAAGATCGGAAACCTGAACGAAAGCGCTCGTGGAAATGATGGCACAAAAAACATACCTAGAAGAATGCAACTAACGACTCACGCGGCAAGAAAGCCCAGTTCTTTTTTCAAGACAAAAACGGAAGGGGAACTAACGCATTCGTCTGGCGGCGAACGTAAAATAGCCACTGCCTCTGCAATCTCTCTTTCAAGCTCTCTGTTCCTTTTTCCTATAACCACTGTATGGCTGAACTGAGGAAGGCACAACTACGACAGTGAAATTATTTATTTATTTATTTATTTATTTATTTATTTATTTATTTATTTATTTAAGATACCCTCAGGGCCAAAGGCATTATAGAGGGGAGTCGTCTTAATATGCAAGCAATACGTAAAATAAAAATACAATATTCGCTCATAATACAATGTTAGCTATATCATTGCAAAAAGAATACATAAAATATTAGCACAATAACATGAGAAATCAACATTACAAAGACCATGTTTATACATTGTTAGCTAAAAAATTCAGGAAGTGTTGGTTATCACTGATAGATACAGCATCAAAAGGAAGGTGATTCCAATCGTGACTAGTCCTGAGCAAAAAAGAGTGAAAGGAATGCTTAGTGTTGCAAATGTCAATTCCAACTTCGTGGCTGTGTTCGATGCGATAGGATCGGTAATGTGGCCTAGAGATAAATTGGCCGAGCAGAAC
Organism: Dermacentor andersoni; assembly: GCF_023375885.2. NCBI lineage: Eukaryota > Metazoa > Arthropoda > Arachnida > Ixodida > Ixodidae > Dermacentor > Dermacentor andersoni. The sequence goes on from NC_092814.1 coordinate 298,566,411, forward strand.
AGGATAATAATACAACTTCTCAAAAGAGTTAGTCGGGAAATGTGGCGGCGCGCAGAGAGGAATGGGAGAGCAAGATTAGACTTCACGGCAATAACACGAGCGGTTTGATTGTAGTTACACAGAATAAACCTAACGGAGTTATTTTGAACCAGTTCTAGTGCCGTTGCAAGTTTATCCTGACTTGGATCCCATATCGAGCATGCGTATTCTAGCTTGGAACGTATTAGTGCTTTATACAGCAATAGCTTAAGTGACGATGGCGCTCTAAGGAAGTTACGACGTAAGTAACCCAACATGCGGTTTGCGTTGCTAATTATATGTTCGGTGTGAAGGTTCCAGGTTAAGTTAGTGCTAATGTGAATGCCAAGGTATTTGTACGAGGTGACTGCTTCTAATTGAACTTTGTTAAGGTAAAATGTAGATGTGGAGGTCTTAGTGCGAGAAATATGCATTGTTTTACATTTGCTAGTGTTAAGTTCCATTAACCATGCTTTGGACCAGGGAGCAACAGCATCAAGATCGGACTGTAAAAAGGTAGTGTCATTAACAGTTCTTATTTCGGGAAAAATAACACAGTCGTGAGCAAATGAAAGAAGGTTAGACTTTAAGATAGGTGCCAAGTCTTTGACATAGATAAGAAACAGAAGCGGTCCAAGAACCCGTCCCTGTGGAACGCCTGACGAAACGTGGCTAAAAGCAGAGCAGCACTGATTCGCGACAACAAACTGTGAACGATATGTAAGAAAAAATTCAATCCATTTTATCAAACTAGTGTCCAAATTTAGTCGATTTAGTTGATGAAGCAGTAATCTATGTGAGACCTTGTCAAACGCTTTTAAAAAATCTAAGAATACGCAAACAGCATGAGATGCTCGATCTAAGATTTGGTGCAATGCGTGAGTAAAACATATTAGTTGCGTTTCACATGAGTATGTTTTGCGAAAGCCGTGTTAAGCCGCGCTAAAATATGTGTTTGATTCCAGAAAGTTAACCAAGTTACTGTAGATTACGTGTTCTAGTATTTTGCAACAGTTGCTGGGGAGAGAAATAGGGCGATAATTACAACGAGAGTTTTTCTTGCCTGATTTAAAGATTGGAATAACCTTTACTATTTTCCATTTTTTGGGGAGCGTACGCGTTTCCAAAGATTGTTGGAATGTTTTTGTTAACATAATAGAGCAGTAGGCACTAGTGTTTTTCAAAAATTTGGTGTTAATACCATCGAAGCCGGGAGATGACGAGTTATTTAAGCCGTCGACAAGCTTAGCGACACCAGATACGTAGATTCCCACTGAAGACATAGCTACGTCATTGAACGCTTGTGTCGGGGGTAATTCATTTAAAGAAGCAGAGGAAAAATTCTGTACAAATGTTTGGTTGAGAAGGGTCACACAAAGATTGTTAGGTTCGTCAGAAGAATCATGTAAGGTGATTGTGTCGCGAGGCGGAGGGTTAATGGTGCGCCAAATTTTCTCTACGTTAGAGGCAAGCATCGACGGAAGTACAGTAGATAAAAAGATTTCTCTGGCGTTTCTGATGGCTGCAAGATAAGCGTCAAATGCAGTCGTGTGCGCATCCCAATATAAATTCGAAGGTGAGAGCCTGGATGCGCGATAAAGTCGTTTTTTTTTTTTCTTGTTGGATAGCCGTTTTAAATGGATGTTATACCATGGTGCCTGCGAATGGTGATGACTCGCATTGGAATGTATTTTTTATTAGTTGGTGCGCTTTAGTTTCAAATGCGTCCCAATTAGATTGTACCGAGGTATTGTCGAAGTTATGCAAGAAGACGTCTATGAATTCATGACGTTCAGTATTGATTGCGTCAGAGTTTGCTCGGTTATAGTCAAGAATAGTTTTGCGTTGTTTCGAGCATTTTGGCGCGGTTGTTTCGGTGTGGAAGTTTAGCAGTAAGTGGTCACTAATTCCAGGATAGCAAGTAACGTCAGAGAGAAGATCAGGGGTAGTTAGAATTAAGTCAAGTGTGTGCGGTGCAGTAGCAGATAATCTGGTTGGCTCGGAAACAATTTGGGTTAACGAAAAGGCAGAACACATATCCAAAAATTCTTGCGATTCGGTTGAGCACGGAGTTAAAGTAGGAGGGTTCGTATTCCATATTATGTTAGGATAGTTGAAATCCCCTAAAAGTATGAAGGGTGACGTAGGAAACCAAGTGTAAACCGTATTAAGGACGTCATGCAGTTCATTTAAAAACAGGAAGAGGAAGAAGGAGGTCTATAGCACACGCCTAAAATGAGTTTGCGATGATAAATTTTTATTGATGCCTAGGTGATTTCGAGGTATGTGCTAACTCATATGCTCGGTGAAGGAAAATCATTTGAAACCGAAACTGGCAGATTTGAACCCTCAGCCTCATCTGTGGAGCGCGCAAGCTCTCGTAAACGATCATTAAGGCATCTGCCAGCCTGTGCGATATAAGAACGCCCACAACTGAGAGATGTTATAACTTGAGCCAAGATATATATATATATATATATATATATATATATATATATATATATATATATATATATATGTGAAGAGGAAAGGCAGGGGGGTTAACCAGATATCAGACTCCGGTTTTCTGCCCTACACTGGGGATGGGAGATAGGGGTTAGAAAGATGACAGAGGCGAAAACGCTAAAAAAAACACACACAAAAAAAACACGCACACATGGAGACACACACACACAAAAGGCGTTCCAGTTAAAGACGTTCGCAAAGGCCGGTAGATCGCAGAAAGCGCAATAGCGCTTGCACGGCCTTCTGTGACGTTAGGTCCCTTCGATGTTGTAGAATTCTTTTTTTCCGATAGCGGTTGGTCGTCCAGTTGGTCAAGTTCGTGGCGAAGGCATTCCCTCTGTGGACTGTACTGGGGGCAGGCGCACACAATATGGTCAATTTATTCGTCATGGCCGCAGTGGTCACAGGTTGCGGTGTCGGTCATCCCTATGCGGAATGTATATGCTTTGGTGAAGGCAACGCCCAACCACAGTCGATACAAGAGCGTGGCGTCTCCACGGCGAAGCGTGTGATGGCGCTGGGTTACTTAATGTTGGATGAAGGGAGTACAGTCGAGTATTTATCAAATGTGGCTCATTCCATTGCGTCATGGTGCAGTGCCGAGCAAGCAGGCGGAGCTTCTGCGCTGAGTCAGTTCTAGAAAGTGGAATTGGTACGTGGTACTCCTTGAGCCAAGAATTTAAAAATGAAAGGGGCGTCGGAAGCGAATTGAATCGAACGCATACTTTACGCAATAGCCTATAGTAACTCAGACAATTTTTAGTTTTCCCCAAAACTCACTACTTAACATTAATTACCCAACTTTTAATTATTCGCTGAGGACCCCGAGTATGATAAGCAGACTTGTAGAGCACCTTCAGAAACCATCGGTCGAGTTGTTTCGTTTACGATACGTCTCACGCAGTTCTTATTTCCGGCTTGCAAAGAAAGCCCGCGAAATATGAAAAAAAAAAAGCCACGTGACTAAGCGCTTGAGCAGTGGTATGGTGCTGCCATCAAGCGTGCATTCGGTGAACAAGGTTGGCTCCCTTCGGATGACGGCGTAAATGCGTGCTGTTGGCCGAGCGCTGCCGATGTGATAAAGAACGCCCTCCCGCTTCCTCGTCGCCAGTTACGATGCAGCCGACCTTGTTCACCGAACGCACGCTTGAGAGCAGCACGCTACCATGGGCACTGCGCAAACGCCCCGTCATGTGGCTTTTCTCATATTTCGCGGGCTTTCTTTGCAAGCCGCAAAAAAAGGACTACGTGAGGCGTATTGTGCAGGAAATAACTCGATCGGTGGTTTCTGAAGGTGCTCTACAATTCTGCCTATCATACTTGGGGTCCTCAGGCGATAATTAAAAGGTTGGGTAATTAAACTTATTAATTAGTGAGTTATGGGGAAGAATTATCTGAGTTACTATAGGCTATTGCAAATAGTATGCGTTCGGTTCAATTCGCTTCCGACGTGCCTTTCATTTTTAAATTCTTCGCTCAAGTTATGTGGGACACCCTCTATACGACACCTGTTGTGCATGCGACACGCTTGTTCATTTCTAGATGCTTATTACCACACGTGCATTCTTCCGAATTGCCCTTTCCCACCATTTTGCTGCTTGCAAACTTTCCAAGCTGTGCAAAATATTGGGAAAGGGCAATTGGGAACAAGGCATGTGTGGTAAGAAGCATCTAGAAATGAACAAGCGTGTCGCATGCACAACAGGTGTCGTATATAAGATCCCTCTCAGTTGCGAGCGTTTATGTACCTCACAGGCTGGTAGATGCCTTAATGATCGTTTACGAGAGCACGCGCTTTCCATAGATGAGGCTGGGGGTTCAAATGTGCCAGTTCACTGTCGTAGTTGTGCCTTCCTCAGTTCAGCCGGTTAACCTCCCTGCCTTCTGCTTTTCTCTTTCCTCCCTCTCAGTTGAGCCTTACACAGGTTAGAGGAAGAAGGAAGGGACAGCTTGAAAGAGATTGTAGAGCCAGTGGCTATCTACGTTCGCAACCGGACGAATGCGTTAGTTCCTCTTCAGTTTCTGTCTTGAAAAAAGAAGTGGCGTTTCTTGCCACGTGAGTCCTTAGTTGTATTCTGCTATGTATTTTCTTTCGTGCCATCATTTCCACGAGCGGTTTCGTCCCCTTTCATGTTTCTGATCTTGGGTTGTTATCTTTTTCATGTGTTATTAATTTCCTTTGTGTTGCTCACGTTTTCGTGTTATTCATTTCTTTTGTCTTGCTCACTTTCAGCTTTTTCGCTTCCACGTGTATGCGGTTGTTTTTAAATTCCGAGAAGATTCTGCTATCTTAAATTCTTTTGTTGGTCTTTACTTCATCGTGGTCACTTATGGTTGTCGGGTTATAGGCGCCATCCTCTATAAAAGTTGCAATCCTCTATTCAGTTGCAAGTACCGCCCTGTGTTGTCGTCTCCCTCCGTCCCGTGTCTGTAGCGGTTTTATTCACAATTTTTCACGGCGGTGTATGCTTTCCTGGCCAAACTATATACAGGTAGGGTTCTTCTAAAGGGAAGACGGCGTAAGGTGGGTGGGTGCGGCAACGAGCGAAGGCGTGTTAGCGGCGAGGGTGTAGAATTTAGAATAAAGGAGTGCTGTGCACAAGGCCGGTGACACGGCCGTCTGTCAATCACGTGTCAACGGCCGTGTGTCAGCCGGCAGGTAAACGACGTGCACAGCACCCCTCTATTACCTGTTTCGCTGGCAGTCGTGGGCTATCGTGTCTCTGAAACAGATAATAGAAAGAGCGGCAGAAACCGGTGCTCGTGAAAAAGAAATGTATAAAGAAAAATACTGAACTGGAATGAATAAATAAATAAATAAATAAGAGGAAGAAAATCGGAAAGGGAAAACAAAACACTAAGCAATCCAACCAATTGTGGTTGTGTATAGGTTGAAATTTAGCATAGTGAATAGATTCTCAAGCTCCCTTTGAAACGTTTATGCTTATTGATTGCAATGTCTTGACCTTATTGATAAGGTATAATTCTCGGTATTTTCTGTCTCGTTCAGAACGCAAATTTGACTGTAAGATGTGGAGTTTAAGTTCATCAAGGTTATGACCTGGTTGGTTGAAATGCTCGGCGATGGCTTTGGGGAGATTTTTAGCTGTGTGAACGCGATGTCCGTTTAATGCGAAGTTTATTGATTGTCCCACTTCAGCGATATATTGTTTCTTACAGAAGGAACATTCAAGCATATAAATCACATCCGAACTTGTACAAGTAAAGCTAGTTTTGACTTCGTGCCAAAGTCAAAGTCACGAGGTCAATCAAAGCACACGAAGTCAAAACGTGATTGAATGTTTCTTCTGTAAGAAACAATATATCGGTGAAACGGGACAATCAATGAACGTTAGATTAAACGGACATCACGCGGACACAGCTAGAAAGCGTCCCAATACCGTCGCCGAGCATTTAAACCAACCAGGTCATAACTTTGATGAACTTAAACTCCACATCTTACAGTCAAATTTGCGTTCTGAACGAGACAGAAAATACCGAGAATTATATCTTATCAATAAGTTGAAGACATTGCAACCAATAGGCATAAACGTTTCAAAGGGAGCTTGAGAATCTATTCGCTATACTAAATTTCAACCTATACACAACCACACTTGGTTCGATTGCTTAGTGTTTTGTTTTCCCTTTCCGATTTTTTTTCTTTTATTTATTTATTTATTTATTTATTCCATTTCAGTATTTTCCTTTATAGATTTCTTTTTAACGAGCACCGGTTTCTGCCGCTCTTTCTATTATCTCTTTCAGAGACACGATAGCCCACGACCACCAGCGAAACAGGTAATAGAGGGGTGCTGTGCACGCCGTTTACACGCTGGCTGACACACGGCCGTTGACACGTGATTGACTGACGGCCGTGTCACCGGCCTTGTGCACAGCACTCCTTTATTCTCAATTCTACACCTTCGCCGCTAATACACCTTCGCTCGTTGCCGCACCCACCCAGCTTATCTCCGCTTTAAAAGAACCCTACCTATATATACTGTGGCGAGGAAAGCATATGTCGCCTTGAAAAAGAAAAGTCCACTTGCCGAAACCTTGGCTCCCGCTTTCACCTTGTTCTCCTTTTTCTGACCATCTTGAATTGCCATCTCACGCCTCCCTGTTTTCCCTGATGATATATAAGATATATGTTCGGCGCATATTTGAACTCGGCTGCGTGTCATTTTATGTCGTCCCGCCATCAAAATTAGCCTCTTATACTTTTAGAGAGGGAAGCTCTGTGGTTATGCCTCGGGCTGCGTAGATTCATTGCCAACACTGTTTTATATCAGGAAGCTCATATAGCCACCCTTGATTGCAGATTCCGCATGCTTATGGTTCAGAAAAAAAAGTTATGACCTTTTAAAAAAGACGTACGCAATATGTATTTATCACTGAATCGTCTGAGTTTTTGTTTTAAGTATCGCTGTCGAGATTACACAGCCCTCATATAAGACTTGTGCAAGCGCAGTTACAACAATTGAATGTGTCCATAAGTCAATTTGCTATTCAAATGATGCCTTACCAGTCCTCAAAATTGAGTACGATGGCATATTTCGAAATCATACGGAACTATTTGCAAGCCGACATTTAATTAATATCTTACACGATCCCAAACACCTGCTATAGCCACTGACATTATAACAGCTACTGAAGTTTCTGTGTGCAATGAGAAAGCAGGAGTGAGGATCCCTGAATCTCTTCAATAGCCTTACTTTCTTCGACTTCCGGACTTCACTCCTATATTCCGTGCATAATTATTAGGGGTTGTATTAGCATTACGAAAGCTTTCCCAAAATGACTTATTAGCTGCTATTGCGACCGAATCACTTTATGTATGCACAGCACTTCCTGCATCTTCAAATTCAAGAATTCAGCGAACATATTGTTCGTGGTACCTCTGTATTACGGAAAGTATGTTTGCTTTGGGTACCGGGACATCGTGGGTTGCACTTGAATGAAATGGCTGATTCACTCACACGAGCATTCCTCAATGGCCCTATGTCATGAAGTGCACGTGCTGCGTTGCAAACTGAAAGCGAAGACGTCAATGATGACTACGAAGGCGCGAGCATGATCATGCAATGGCACCAGAAAAAGGAAAAAAAAAGAACCTCCGGAGAGCATCGTGGCGCGAGCGTGGAGCGCGGGAGGAGGCCTGGTTGATGTGGGATTCGGAGCGAAGAAGACCCAGGGCGGAAGAAGCAGCCCGTTGGCCCATGGGTCCGGGCTCTTGCCTATGTCTGGTGTTCCTGAGCGTACGGCTCAACGTCTGAAGCTGGCGTTTGTCTGCGAGCCGCCCAGCGGAGCACCAACCACAGCTTCTGTGCTCACGACCTTCCCTCCTGGCTTATGTTCGTGTCCCGTCGTGCCACGTCGTCTCCCCTCCCTGGTATTTTCTAAATCGGTTTGCATTGACCGCGTTAAAGAACCTAGTACGGTGAAAAGATCTACGGCGTGACTCAGTGGGGTCCGCGACAGGACGAAGCTATTCTCTGTCGGACAAGCACCCAATCCAGACGATGGACACTCGTACATTAATGGAACTTGGGGAACGCTTAGGCTGATCGGGGGTGGAACTGAGAGAGTCGGTAATGTACGCAGAAAAGCGTCACCGCGATGAGAGGTCAGTGGAGCCCTAAGCCACTGAGGAGCGTGAACGGCTTGCTGCCGGGCGCGCGACGTCTCAACAAGTTCGACCAGAAGCGGAGGAACACAGATTCAGCTACGCAGTAAGCTCGCCGAAATGGACGCAGCCGGAGGTGACAGACCGCTGGTGGGAGAATACCCTGAAGCTGCACAAGCAGTTCGTTCACAAACGATAAATCCGCACAAGTTTCTCCCGCAATTTGAGTACGCTCGAGACAATTTGGACGCTTACCTCAAAAGATTTGAGTGCGTCTCCAAGGCTGGGACGAACCGCAGTGGGCCATTGCACTCTGCATGTGCCTCACGGGGGAAGCATTGCAGGGTATGGTAGACTGTCTCCGCAAGACTGTTTAGAGTATGACAAAGTTAAAATAGCTTTGCTGCAACGTTTTCGCTTCACGGCAGAAGGTTACCAGTTCACAACAGCAGCAGCTTAACCAATTGCTGCAACAATACCGAGAAGTCTTTTAAAGCATGCCCGGAGTGAAAACTCTGACACATTGCAACTTACAATTGACGACAGCTGTTCCTCTTAACACTCCACAACTTTTGTTTTAAGGAGGTTATTGAAAAGGAAATGCAGGAGATGGCAACACTGAGTGTCATAGAAAGATCTTCATGTCCATATAATTCTCCTCTGGTATTAGTGAAAAAGTCGAATGGCTCATCTAGGACATGCATCGACTTTCGTCGGTTGAATGAAACGTTCATTCCAGATGCAGAGTCAATAGCATTGACCTGATATACTTTTCGACGAAGTGAGCGCAAGGCGCTACTTCTCAATATTCGACCTTGTCAAAAGATATTGGCAAGTCCCTCTCACTGAGCAGTCGAAGAAAAAAACGGCCTTTTCAACAGTATGAGGCCACTATCTGTTCCTTTTCATGCCTTTTGGTATGAAAACTGCATCGGCAATTTTCACTCGTTTATTGAGAAACGTACTAGAAGGGATCCCAAACGTCCAGCACTATATTGACGATGTTCTAGTGGCGACTCGTGCGTGTGTGTGTAGTTTTTTTTTTGTTTTCTTAATCCTTCTCTCTCACACCTATCGCGTCCCCTTGCCCCTCCCCCAGTACAGGGTAGCCAACCGGAGATAATCTCTGGTTAACCTCCCTGTCTTTCCTTTGCCTTTCTCTCTCTCTCTAGTGGCGACTGACACGTGGGAGGAGCATATGGTTGCACTAGAAATGGTGCTAAAACGGATAAATGAGGCTGGGCTCACGATAAAACCTGAGAAGTGCCATATCGGAGCAAGGAAAATCGCATTCCTGGGACACGGGATAGGTTCCGGTGTGATTGAACCACTGCCGACAACTTTTCAGAAAGTAATTGAGGTGGAACGATCTCGCACCAAAAAACTTCTCCGTGCTTTCCTTGGTCTAGCTGGTTATTACCGTCAATTCATAGAGCAATACGCTCTAATTCCCGAGCCGTTAATAGAACTTGCCCGAAAACAAGCGCCAAACGATGTCCACTGGACGCCAGAATGTGAGATACCGTTTGAGAAACTCAAGATTGCGCTATGACAGCATCCAATACTCCAAAAACCTGACTTTTCAAGGGAGTTTATCTTTCGTACAGATGCATCGGACCCTGCACTGGGAGCTGTACTGATGCAAGAACATGGAGGCATTCGGCACCCTATATCGTATGGCAGTAAAAGTCTTCTCCAACGGGAAACAAGATATGCCACTATTCAGCGAGAATGTTTAGCTCTTGTGTGGGCAATCCGCAAGTTTTCCTTTTACATATACAGTAGACGGTTCACAGTACAGACAGACCACCAACCATTACAATATTTGGCAAGAGCAAAGTGGGAGAACGCATGCATGCTGCGCTTGGCGTTATTATTGCATTAGTTTGACTTTAGAGTTGTACACATTGAGGGTGTTGAGACTTTGGGAGCGGGCTACCTAAGCCGAATGTAACCACTCGTTACAGAAGATGGGGTTTCGTTGGAATAAGATTTATAATAATTTGTCAGTGTTTGGTAGCTGAAATATGCTGTGAATTTTCGTGTTTGAATAACATGTGTTATGTTGCCTTGTGAAGTATACGTGTAACATGTTAAACAGCCCCAACTGTGGATAACAACTATTCATGCTGTTAGTTGACACCAAATCAATGTGATACGCACCTCTGTTTTCTGTTTGTTTGTTTCTGAAAAAAAATCTTGAATTGCGGGGTAATGTCATGAGGTGCACGTGCTGCGTTGAAAAGGAAAGGCGAAGACGACAATGATGACGACGAAGACGCGAGCATGATCGTGCAATGGCACAAGAAGAAAAAAAAAGAAAGACAAAGAAAAACAAGAACGTCCGGAGAGCCTCGTGGCGCGAGCGTGGAACGCGGGAGGGGGCCTGGGTGACATAGGAATCAGAGCGAAGAAGACCCATGGAGGAAGAAGCAGCCCGTTGGCCCATGGGTCCGGGCTCCTGCCTATGTCTGGTGTTCCTGAGCCTACGGCTCAACGTCTGACGCTGGCATTTGTCTGCGAGCCGCCCAGCGGAGCCCCAACCACAGCTTCTGTGCTCGCGACCTTTCCTCCTGGCTTATGTTCCTGTCCCGTCGTGCCACGTCGCCTCGCCTCCCAACTCCAGCTGGGGTACCTCAGCAGCAGCCCACTCGTCGTCTGCACCATTACAGCCGTGATCTTGACCGACGCCCCACACCGAACAATATGGTGATGCGTGAACTTTAATCATATGATTCTGTAGCCTGCAGACTGTTTAGAGACTCCATACTTTAAGTAATCCATATTAACCTTTGTCAGCAGTTATATGTCATCAAATTCATATAAAGCATTGTTTGTTTGTGTGCGACAGAGAGCCTACGCTTCGTATTTCCTAACTCGGTCTGCATTGACCACGTTAAAGAACCTAGTACGGTGAAAAGATCTACGCCGTGACATCCTATGATATCTGTTTGGGCGACAACAGCTTATGTCGCCGTGGCTAGGTGCAGAAATCTTTCTATATCACAAAATTCTACAATATCCATGCTAACACCATCTTCTGAATTCCACCACCTTGGTTTACCGTGGAATAATAATTGGTATCCTTCAAGGCAATTGGAAGTTTCCTTGACAATATTTAGATGTCGTATACCGCCTCTAAATTTTTACTTACACAGGTTTGGACTCGCTGTGCCCACACTATGTTCTTTTTGCAATGCACCTGAATCTATTGACCATTACATTGTCTCGTGCCGACGTTTTTACAGAAAAAGAAAACTCTTAGAAAGCTCATTTAGAAATTTTGGGCTATCGCTGACCTCGCCAACCATTCTTTCTTTTGGGGCTACTTCACAGGGATCCAGTCCCAGGGCTGCTTTTCTCGCAGTTAACAACTTTATTAGAGAGACGAAAAGAGTACCTTGCTGAATTTCTATAATTATCAATTATTTCTATTATTTCCTTTCTTTATGTTAACTTATTATATCTCAAAATTCCTAACAATATTTTTTAGCTTCAAAATCACATTTCTTTACTCCCACGCTCTACTGTTGAAATTTAGTTTTGTTTTATTCTAAACATACTGGAAACCGTCTGCTTCTTGGCCGATCCTCCATAGAGTGTATGTGCCATTGTTTGGAAAACAAGACTCTAGCACACGCCGCACCCGGCCCCTTCCCAGATCGCTTTCAAGATATGGGCCCACGCGTCTCTCTTCAACGCGAATGGGCGTAAACAGCGCGCGGAGCTATCAGCCGTCGGCACTCTGTCCGCATCGTATATCGCTTTCAAGAAACGGTTTGCTCGGCCACCCGCCGTGGTTGCTCAGTGGCTATGGTGTTGGGCTGCTGAGCACGAGGTCGCGGGATCGAATACCGGCTACGGCAGCCGCATCTCGATGGGGGGAAATGCGAAAATACCTGTGTACTTAGATTTAGGTGCACGTTAAAGAACCCCAGGTGGTCGAAATTTCCGGAGTCCTCCACTACGGCGTGCCTCATAATCAGAAAGTGGTTTTGGCACGTAAAACCCCATAATTAAAAAAAAAATTATTTGCTCGGCCACGCTTTACGCAACTGCCGCCGGAGTACATCTGTTCACGATTCCTATTAATTCGACGCTGATGGATAAGGCGCTAAAGAACGATAACGGCTTTAAATAATCTGAACATCATCAGCGGACCTGGTGCCGCCGCCTGCAGTACTTCACCTGCGTTAACCATGCAGCTTGCGGCGCCGTCCGCACCAAACGCAGCGCTGTCGTTTGTAGTGGCCGGATCAAATTACATAACGTTGATAACGACCCCGGACTGCGTGGAGATGAGCAAGTGGCACAGTGTTTACGCATACTTATAGGCAACGCCCAGAGCAGTTTCTGCGTGAATGTTTTGATGCTGTACACCCACCAATGCCTGTAACGACATCAGCTCTATTGATCTTTTCCCTCCTTTTTTTCTACGAACATATCTAAACGTCTCTTGCTTACCTCTATCTCTGAGTAGATAATGCTTGCATACAGTTTGAATCCCAAAGCTTATGCAAAATGTATGTTCCCTACAAGTGTTGCTGGACGAATTTTTTTTTTAATTTAGTAACGATGTGTTCAGTAGTCGTCACCAGGCACTTGCTGCATGAGACACATGCGCCTTATCCTGTTGCGAATGTTGGTTCCGGTACATTTTTGTCCTCAGCCAGCCAGCTCGCGCAGTAAACAACAATGCACTGTCCTGTGCGTTATCATTGGAACTTTCCCTCCTGATTTCTTTCTTGTCGTATGTGCTGATCTTCGTGGACTTTTCTCGTTTTCATTCTTTGCATTCAATTCACCACCTCTGCTTCTCTCAGTTTACTTTTAATGACTACGCGTTCTATATTGCACTTTCATTTACTCTGCACTTGCTTGCCAACTTTATTGACCGCTTCCTCGATTCCGTGTCCACGATTTATAGGAACTGATATTTGGGCACTGTAGCCGCCCATTTATTTCATGTCATCCATGTCCCCGAATCTTTCTCCAAACTAATTTGGTTCTGCGCTTCTCTTAATTCAAAATGTCCAACCGGTGTCACCCACCCCTGCTTCATTTGTGCTTTTAACGAGGGCCTTCAATGCGAATTGTCCGAGGGACCTTTGGTTAATTTCCCACCACGACAAGAACTCTGTTTTTACACAATGACATTTTTGAACCGTAGTACCGGATTACATTGATTTTCAAATTTCTCGCACCACCTAATTGTTATTATAGCTACAATGTACTGTGTTTTTCATTAACGCGGTATTTCGCCTGTGGATATTTGAGCTGCTCATGAAAAGCGTCCTCTCCCCACATCACTCACTGCGAATGTCGGCTGTGAGGGCAGACAGCCGCAATAACGAGTTAATGCATATAAAGAAGTAAGTTAAGGCTCCCATTCAGTGTTGTTACATCGAGTCTTTACTCTGTATACATGGCGGTATTGCTTTTTTAAAGCAGATTTTTCAAACGAAGGACATAACTTATGCCAGGATGCTCTTATCGGTACGCATCCCTTTAAGCACGGCAGGCACCACGTGGGCGAGAAGCGACCGCAACCCGTTTGCTAATTATTCATGATTGGTTGTTTAGTTAGAGAAATGATACTGTGAAGCACGATCTTGTTTAGTTAAATGTTTAATAAAATGTTCTGAGGCCATGCTGTGATGGCAGTATTGCAGAAAGAAAACGCGATAAACTAGCACACCCCCCCCCCCACACACACACGCGCGCGCGCGCGCCCACACACACACACACACACACACACACACACACGCACACATATATATATATATATAGTGACTTTTCATGTAACCAACTGCATTTATTCGCTATTGTGTTGAATTACACCATGTCTTCAAATCATAAGAAGCCAACAAACACTGATACCAAGGACAACATAGGGGAAATTACTTGTGCTTAATAAATGAAATAATGAAACGATAAATTATAGGAAATTAAAGTGGATGAAAAAGCAACTTGCTGCAGGTGGGAACCGAACCCACAACCTTCGCATGATTGGTTGTGTGTTGTGGGTTGCGCATGAAGGTCGTGGGTTCGGTTCCCACCTGCGGCAAGTTGTTTTTTCATCCACTTTAATTTCCTATAATTTATCGTTTTTTATTTCATTTATTAATCACAAGTAATTTCCCCTATGTTGTCCTTGGTGTCAGTGTTTGTTGACTTCTTATGATGTGAGTAATAAAAATCAGGCCCCTCGGTTAACCCCCTTTCTTCTCGTTGACCATGTCTTCAAGTGTGATTATTTAGCTAATTGAACTAAATTGTGCTATCTGCAACATATATATATATATATATATATATATATATATATATATATATATATATATATATATATATATATATATATATATATATATATATATATATATATATATATTCACCAGAAAGAAAGCAGTACTAGGTCCGGGTAAATATTTACAGTGAAGTAGACGCGCGTATTAAGCGGTTTATTGACGTTTTGGCCGGGGTCCGGCATTCATCAGAATACATTGCATGTACAGTTAACGCACCACCTGGTATATATATATATATATATATATATATTTATATATATATATACGACAGATAGCGGAATTCTAGTTCATGAGGCGGTCTACTCGAAGCGGCGGGCTCTACTTGCGCAAAACATTGAAATCCATAATCGACTAATAAACAGAAATTCACTAATCAAGTTTTTAACTAATTACCTTAAGGCTGATATTAGAATTTACAAATTCTAGCCGTGGAGTTCACAAGGCGGATCCACTTGGAACGAAATCTAAGGATGACACCAATTTCGATATATTAATTTCCAAACTTTGCATTGGCGTTCCAGTTACTTTGTGCTTTAATGCTTAAAATGACGTTTTTGTAAAGTGAAGCTTTTTATACTCGACATTTTATCCTTTGACGATCTCTTGGTCAACATCTTTAATCGGTTCATGTTTTCATAGTGTAATCATAGCGTTCTGCAGACACGTGAAGGTATGAGCGTGCGCTGTGGGGCATCATTTGACACAGCGATATAGTTATCATTGGTTCTGACGCATGTGCCGTGACTTGAATGGTTAATGTATGTATACGAGGGTTCATGCAAACAAAATTAGTTGGAAGTAGCATCTTGTTTTTCTTCTTTTCGCCGTCCGTGTCTTTGCGCGCTTGACCTGCCTTAAGGAAAATGAAGCTGTGTACCAACTAGCTCGGATCCAGACTCTTGTCCAGTAATGAAACCAATTTTACCAATTCAATGTATTCATTATCTGAAGGCTCATGAAGCCTGAAAGTGGTGAAGGGCTGTCCATTTAGTTGGTATTCCAATACTACAACCTTTTACAAAACACAAAAAATGCATTGTTGTTTCAATAAGTATGTCTCCGCACTGCGTAACAATTGCACGAAAAAGAAACAATAAATGGAACATGAATCCATCTCATGCGCATTTTTCAGTCCGTATTTCTCAATGCTCGTGCTAGGCACAGGTATTTTAGCAAAGCGCTTTTATTTGAGTATTGGCTGACTTCCGCTTTGCAAGCTTAACATGCTCCTTGATGTCACTAACTATAACGTTATTTAATGAAAACGTTCAATTTTAAATCGCATTGGTGATTATCGCGCAAATTATGAGGCCACAGCTGCTATACAATATCAAAAAAGGGAGACGCCGACGTTTGCCTGTAAAGTATTACTTTATTAATGTGTACAATAAGCATATACTAGTGCTCACTCAGCAGGAATTAACTTTGGATTAAAGGATATGCAAATACATGTCACATAAATGAAAATGAACAGGCTACGGTGCAGCTCTTTGTTCCTATTTATACAGGCGCACTTCCTTCTATGGCAAACTTACCTGATCAATCTTCGAATTACAGCAAACAGGAATATGACGATTCCAGTCCTTTTTTGCTTGCATACCACTGCAGCTAGGAGAAATCCACTGCAGCAAGGGGCGGGGTTAGGTGAGTGAGGGGTATAAGGACAATAAAACCCAGCACAATTCTCAATTAGGTCAAGTCAGGCAAATTTTTCATATTTTTCTAATCAAAACACTTTATGCACAGTGAGCATATTAATATGGGCTGTAGCGGATTGCCCAAATGAGCGGCACTGCAAGTTCGGCAATAGGCCGCAAGAATCGTGAATTTCATCCAAGGAATCTGCTTAAAAATCCGGTTTGCTCGAATTAAAGCTGGACTTGATACATTATATTACGATACAGTATTTTGAAGATGCTTGAATTTGTGAGAAATTCTGCGAACAAAAGGGCCAAATGCTGCTGCCATCAGTTGCCATTCTTTAAGTGAGCAGTCCATTTGCCAACGCTGCACTTTCGCGAAGCATTGATGGTAGCTTGCCGACTTCGCCGGGGCGCCTAAAACATGGTACCTGACCTGCGCTATACCAGGACGTCGCGGTAAGCTGGCTAAGCGAAACCACGCCGTTGTCGGTATCTGTCTCCGAGAGTTGTCTGTCGGTGAGGAGATGACGCCCGGACTGAACAGCAAGGCTTCGGGTAACCTGAAAGCTGGTCACCCTCAGGTCGTATCTCCAGGCGGCGGAGGAGTCTGTCGCGTCCCAAAACAGCCATGCGCCTTCTTTGGATGCGTCATAAAAGACAACCCCTTCACCAGCGCCCGCCGGGTCGGCGACCGGGCCCGTTGTTGGCTTAGACGGGCAAACAAGGCGCTCCCTTCGAGGCGACAACAGCCGCTGCACTCCGTGGAAGCGGTAACGACTGTGAAGGCCAGGCTCATGATCCTGACGAGCTGACCGTCATGGACAGCAATGAGCCAGTGTCGACGACTTCCGTGGAAACAGCGTGGACCAGTTTCCAGATTGCCTTGTCATTGTTTCGTAGGTGAGTTTGAAGGTTGAACATCAGAGACGGAGTCCAGCAAGGTGGTGCGACCATGGGTGAAATTTTGAGAAGAGTTCAAGCATTAATATTAGACCAAATACCGCCATCAAATCACCTCATCTAGTTAACTATAGGGAAAAGAACTGTTTTAAAAGAGGACACCTTTGGTACTTTATGGGCGCTGATGTAGTGTGCTCAGACTTGTAGTCAGCTCAGACGGTTAAAGCTCTCGGACATGAACTGTGCTCCCATATCTGCAGCCAGTTGTGGAAATATGTAAAATAAACCAGTTTCTGTTTTCCTTGAACCTCCCGATCTCACCTCCCAACCAACAAGCACCTCTCGGTGATAGATAAGGACGACGGCGTGGGTACGCTTAGCCAACCTAGTGCGAAGCCCTGTATAGCACAGGGCAGTTGCAATGTTTTAGGCACCCGGTGGCGCATGCAAGCGAGCCTCACAGTGACGCGCCAGTCCGAACCACGAACCCCAGACTCGGACAACAACAACACCATATATGGCCCTAATAGTTCCTTATATGGCGGGACTTCTTTTGTTCAACGTTCCTTATATGATTTATAATGTTCCAAATCTGGCACTATACCCAGCTACAACGCCTTTTATTGTCTGTTCCTTATATCCCCTGCGCCTATATGACTGTTAACGTCCCAAACCTCACAATATATTGAGGCTAAAAAAGTATGCCGCAAGTCTTTTTTACAGCGAAGCTGTTAGCCTCTAGTTGGTGGCGATTTCTCGCATCGTCGTCCTCACGGGAAAAAATAAAACCTTCAGTGATTACAGCGAAAAGTGCATACATTCTTTGGTATCACGCATACAACATACAGCACAGCATTCACTTCAATAAAGAAAAAGTACAAAACAAGCATCCAAACCACATAACTGATGATAAGGCACTCCTGCTAACAATGCGAAGCACGTAGCGCTGCCCGCATACGTTTCCCGGTAAAGATTACTGTTGCACAAGCTGCCGCGGCGACGGCAGCTTGCGACGTGGGAAGTGATGTCACGAGCTTGCCATATATATAAAAAGCAGGCCAGCAAATCATGGTATTGTTGTTGCAGCACTGTTACGGGTAGGCAACAGATAGGACTCCCGAGGAGCAAGGTCACTACGAGGAGCTGCAAATGGAAAAGAAACGCAATACGACCAGCGGGGACGTGGTGCCACTGGTTGTATTGCCGTGGAATTCCAGAACAGGGGAAGTCCACACTTCCAAAATATCCTGTGGCTGAATAATGCGCCGGTGGTAGAATACGCATACCCCCCACCCCCACCCCCCCCCTACTCAGTTGTAGTCGTAGTTTCCAACAGCTTCACTGGACATCAATTTTCGTAGGACCGGGATGGCGAGCCAGGTTTTTTTTCTTTTTGTGACTGTTGCTCTTCCTTCATGCAGTGAAGCCGGACAGAGAGTGGTGTCCAAGAAGCACGCAAAGGTCGCACTTTCGCCAGAAAGACGAAGCATCCATTGCAATAGAAAATTAGAAGATAGCTATACGAAGAAAGCATAGTAGTTTTATCAGCCGTATAAACATGTAAACATTCGCTTACAAACTAACTTAACAAGCATGGTGTCAAGCGCGCACAAGCAAACATGGACACATCTCACTCGATAACAGCCCACACTCGCTGTCTAAACGCTGGAGTGAGAAAGGGCGGCAGCAAGTAGCGAGCGAATTGACCTTCGTGGGGCTTCCATCTTCAACCCGAATAAGCGGCGAAAACACAGCGCACAACAAGGGCGCTATAACGTAAAGCTATTCCAAGCTTTTCTATTCCAATTCTGCAATCAGCCCTACGCGATTGGTTTAGAACTTTTTTGGACCACCCTCACTTCGCCTGGTTGTCACGGGACGTCACGAAAACCGCGATAGCTCTCCATCTGATATGACGAGGGCACACTGATTAAGCACGATTTGACCGAACAAAAGCAAAATAGTTATTTCTGATTCGACGCTTTTTCGCCATTAGCCCTCGACTATTGGTCAAAGGCTTTCGGGCTGCACCCACTTCACATGCCTGTAACGCGACGTCACAAAACCACAAAAACTCACCGCGTCAAATTGACGTGTACGCGTTAAAGGTGCATTAATATGCCGAACGAAATTGAGTTTTCTTCTGAATAGCTGCAGGCTGCCCCGTTCCGAAAGGAATAAAAGATGGCTGCCGCCGATCGCCCAGGCACTGGCTACTCGCGCCTACCGGAAAGCATGGGTTTATTTGCGTATAATAAAGCTTTTTGCGTGGCCGCGTAACGTTTTCGAGCGCTTTCGGCACGTTTACAACCTCATTCTGCCAAGCTGAGGATCCATTTTAGCGTCATTCTTAAGCTTCCGTTGCATGCCGCCGCGATGTTCGACCAACCACCGCAAGTTAAATAAGGGAAAGCGGACCAATCGCAAACGCCGGCACCACCCTCTTCGTCCGGTTATCGATTTTCAGTGCAGTGGCTCGGCCCCATCAAATCCCTCTCTACGTGAGCGTGCTCCTCGCCTCTTTTCAGCCAATTACAGAAGACAAGCCGCTCAGCGTAGGCTTTATTATTCATTTTTGAAGGAAGCAAAAGTGACCTCCTATGAACAAGGAGAGTGTTTGATTGGTCTGTTAAGACAACCCTGCGGGGGACCATCCGATGCTTGCCTGATTCTTGCATCGGCGGTTATGCAAATTTGACGTCAGGAGATTCGAATAAAAACATTGTGGAATAATTTTACGTTATAGGACCCCAAGATTTCAGCACTCGACGCACGCTGTCCAATCAAGATAGGGCGCGCGCGGCCGCGCCATAAGCAGCCGCCGCCGAAGTAGAACGCCCCGGCTCCCTCGCACCCCCGCCCCCCCCCCCCCCCCCCCCCGGTACCTTGCGCGCGACGGAGGAAGGCGCGCTCCCCCCCTCCCCGGCTTTCCTCCCTTGTGTGTGCGAGTTTGAGCCACCATCGTCGGCGCACCTTCGCACGCTTTCACTTTCACATGCAGTATACGGTGCGCGGCGACGATGTTGTCGCCCTAAGACTTCATACGGAATATTATGGTGACGGTGACGTCAGAAATACGCCTAGAGTGTTCATACAATTGATACCGCAATAAAATAACCGGCTCTGTCGACTAGGAGCCTTTGCGCGGAATGACTGTGACGTCGCCTCGGGAATGTGCTTTCGCCTGGCCGACGCAGTCATACCTAACAGTCACTGTGTGTGCGCACTCCAATGATTGTTCTGCACGTGGCAGACCTTGAGGGATTACGAAACAGTTGTCGTCCAGTGTGTGTACGTGTCGCGGTCGGTTCACGCTGGGCTCTGCCCATCAGTCATGATTACTTTTGTTCCCTGCATCTTTTCGAGGCCATGTCTGGTTGCTTAAACTATGGTACCTGTTGGATCGCGTTGGCTTGCGCGATTTGTCTGAGTACGCGATTGGTGGAGAGACCTTTGTCACCTAACGGTTCATGTGTCTCTTCGATGCTGCAAAAACCAATTCAAGGAAGGGGTCCGAGCCTTTTCGGGAGAGAAAGGAGGCAGCAATCCACGCCGCCATTTCCCCAAGGGAGACCAGGCCAGTTAAGCAGGTCACCGACGACCGGTATGACATCATTTTGTATTGTTAGGATTGCGTGAAGCCTCCAGTGCAAATAGGATTATCCGCTGTATACGTTAGGTGTGAAGCACTCAGTGCAAAAGGATTATCGAAAGTCATGCCTAATCGGAAAGCGCAGGGTAGATCCGAAATTCCAATGCGTGTCTCAGGTGGTTCCCGATCTGGCTTGCGCCCCGCAGTGATTATGAACCCCTGTGTGTGTGCACAGGACAGGCAGAGGGGTGCCTTGGTGCGAACTGTGCCAGTCAAGGGGAGGCTCTCCTTCCTCAAACCAAACGGAACCCACGGGTTACCGCCAGTGGAGACAAGAACGTGCAACATCAGATAGGAGAGAAGGAGCAACCACTAATCACCAACCGGACTTGGTACATACTATGTGATGTTGGCGTGAACAAAATTCTGTCTACGATTTTAGCGCGCCTATTTAAGCGGCCCCGCAATGAATCTTTTTGTATTGTCTTCTTTCTTGCCTACTTCGTTACAATAGAATAAACTGTGCAACTTTCGCACTAGAAATTGTCTGGCTTATGCTTGGTCACGATGGTCCCTCGGAAGCCTGCGGCCTGCCGACAACGCCACGCTACGCATTAGTAACGCCGGTAGAGGTTCAAGTAACCGGCGTCGCAACAATTGGTTGGCAGCTGTTGGGATCGACGACATTTCGTCCTGGCAAGAACCAACGTCTCTGGATAGCAATTTTGGAACGATCGTCGCAGGATTCATGACTGCAGTTGGTTAGTGCACGGCTTTTTTTTTTTCACTTAAATATCACCCGGCTTTACACATTTTCAGGGGGAAGTACAGAGCAGTGATAGTAGTAAACCGTTGACGAGTGTTTTTAGAATGCGTCACGGTCGTGTAACAGTTAACAAATACAAGCATTAAGGACAGCCATGGACCTGAAGGCGTTAAAGAAGCCGGAATTGCTTGAACTGGCCAGTCAGCTGAACATAGGAATTTCAGAGAGAAAGAGAAAGCCAGAGATAACTGAGGCGATCGAGGCAGATGACGAGGAACTAGAAGAATTCTTAAGTAGCATAAGGAAAACAATTGGAGAGTGTAGCACGTGATGCCAGAGAAGAGCGCTCAGCACGGGAGGCCAAAGAGGAACGCGAACGCGTAGCACGTGAAGCGCTCGAGATGAAGTGCCTCGAGCTTGAGATATTGAGGGTTCAAAATACCGGAGAAGCGACTGCCATCTCGAGAAAAGGGTAGCGAAAAATAAAGGACTTGATGTAGTCATACCGGGTGGGAAAAGATGTGGGCCTCTTCTTGGTGAACGGCATGCGGATATGTCCTAGATTTAAGAGAACGTCTCGAGAAGACGTTAGAGCTGGCACAACAAAACTTGAGCCGAGCTCAGAAGTCGCAAATGAAGTATTACGATCGCCGCAGCAAATAACGAGAACTCAAAGTTGGCGACCAGGCCCTGATTTTGCTTCCCACAAATAACAACAAATTACTAATTCAGTGGAAAGGGCTGTTTCTTGTCACAGAGAAGAAGAATGAATACGAGAATTGGCTGGACCTGGGACACAGCAAAATATTTTTTTTCCTCAGCATGCTAAAAAAATATGAAGAGCGTCAGATGGAAGCGCTTCCTGAAGCATCATCTTTTGCGGTGGTCGAGGAAGAGGAGTCCGAGAAGCCATTACCTACCTTCAAGGTCCATGAGAGCTGTGGCATTGACGCCGTCACGATCGGAGATGGTATGGAGGAGATTCAGTGCGCCGAAATATGTGATGTACTAAATACATATAAAGACATACGGAGATTTCGGGTAAAACAAACCTGGTGGAATGCCAATTATAAATGACCACCCTGGAATCAATTCACCCTGCCCAATACCCTTTACCGTTTGCCATGAAAAAAGTCGTTGAAAAGGAGGTCCAGGACATGTTGAAGCTTGGGGTTATATAACATTCCGAGTCACCATATAATTCCCCTCTCTTTCTAGTTAAGAAACCAGACAAGAGCTACAGAGCATAGATTTTCGACGCATAAATAGTGCTCTAGTCTCTGACTCAGAACCTATACCCAGAACCGATCACTTGTTTGCCGAAGTGGGGACGAAAAGATGGTTCTCCAAGCTTGACTTTATCAAAGGATATTGGCAGGTACCACTCGAAAAAGAATCGCAGCGGAAGACTGACTTTTCAACTCAATCTGGTCATTACAATTTCCTCTATATGCCTTTTGGAATGAAGACCGCATCCTTGCTGTTCATTCGTCTGATGATAAGGCTGCTTCTGGGAATCCTAAATGTGGTTGATTACATAGACGACGTGCTGGTCGCTACCACAACATGGGAAGAGTATCTAGCAACCTTGAAATAATTGTTTTCCAGAGTGCGACAAGCAGGATTGAAGATCAAACCTCAGAAATGTGAAGTGGCTATGACCACATTCACCTTTTTGGGTCACCGACTGGGAGACGGCAACATCCAGCCAGTCGAAAGCACAATAAAGAAAATCGCTGGCGCTTCTAAGCCAGAGACAAAGAAGCAACTTCGCTCATTTTTTGGGTTGGCTGGTTACTACCGCGACCTAATACCCCGTTACGCCGAAAAGGTACAGCCCCTCTCCGAGATGATGAAGGAGATGGAGAAGAATAAAACGGCATGGAACAGGGAAGGAGAAGAAGCGTTTGAATCACTCAAGAAGCGCTATCTTCTGGACAAATTGTAAAATCACCTGACCTTGAAAAGAAGTTTGTGCCCCGCTCAGACGCTTCAGACTCCTGTATAGGCGCTATTCTCATGCAAGACCATGATGGTTTCCTCCACCCTGTGTCGTATGCCAGCCGTCAACTTCAGCCTCGCGAAAAGAGATACTCCGCAATCGAGCGGGAATGTTGGGCGTTAGTTTGGGAGATCGAGAAATTTCACGTCTTCCTCTATGGAACATCATTCGAGGTACAAACCGATCACCAGCCCTTACAATATCTATTAAAAGTGAAGCACTTGAACAACAGGGTGTTGCGGTGGAGCCTTGCATTACAAGAATATTCGTTTGGGGTAAAGCACATTAAAGGCCCAGAAAATGTTGGTGCGGATTATATGAGTCGGCTATGAAGACGCCATCTATAATAGTTGCCTCGTGACCACTTGACTGTGGAGTTTTTTGTGTGTGTGTAGTTTAATTAACCAAGTAGTGTCGTGTCGCGCACTGAACTTCAGTTTATTTTTCTCCAAAAAACAAACTTTTTTCAAAAGGGGGACTTTTTCTTGTATGTTAGGGAGCGACAGTGCGCGAAGTCAGTGTCGTAGATAAAGGGAGCCGTGCGGCGAAGACAACATTGAGAGCGAATGGGTGAGCGCAAGAAGCCGACGACGAAGAAGCAACGCGCGTGATATCTGACGCACCGTCAAAAGAAAATACTAAGAAGAAAGGAACCATTAAGGGCCGTACACGATGGGTGACGTAGAAGAAAAGGAAGGAAGAAGAGATGAGGACGCGACCCTAGAATGACGTGGTGGTGTTCGGACGCAAGTGAGCGCCGAAGAAGTCAGCGTCCCCCGGTAACGGGAGTAAGCCGTCGGGCTGTGGGCCCAAGCTTCCAGACTCCTACCGGCAGAAGCTGGACTGCCTATATCCTCCCGAGCTAGGACAAGTTCCCACCGCGTGACTGGAGTGAGCTGTCGGACCACGGGCTCGAGCTTCCAGATTCCCGCAGGCAGAACCTGGACTGCCTAACCTCCTGAGCCAGTACAAGGTTCCATCGCGTGGCAACCTGGAGTTCGCCCAAGGGGCGACCAGTGCCTTCCGTCGACGACAGCTCGGCGCTCTTCACCTACGCGGCCATGTGCCAGAACTGTTAGTGAGCCGCACCCCACTCTCAGCCTACTGCCCTTGTGTATTCGGACACACCTAACAACTATGGGATTAGAATAGCGGTGACTTTGATTAATGAGAAGTGCGTTCGTTATAAGCAGTGTAGAGTGCTCTTTATCCTTTTGTTGCTTCTATCCTTTGTTCATGTATGTTTTCTTTGCACTTTCTATATGTAAATGTACATTCTTCTTTCGCTTCTGAAATCAAACGCTCTCATCCTTCATTTGATTAAAAAACATGGATAGCAATATTATCTTAAATAGCGTACCATAAACGAACCGTTTGATTTCAGAAGTGAAAGAAGAATGTATATTTACATGTAGAAAGTGGACATAATAGTTTTAGAGAATTCAACTGTTTATTTATTTATTTATTTATTTATTGATACTGTTAGTCCAAAGGCCGATACAGGGTGGAGTAATCATAAAATAAGCTTCAAAGATCGCTACAAACACGAGCGCTACACAAATCAATCGAGAAAATACAACTGCTTTGGTGTGCCAATTTCACACAAGAATATAAGCATTGTATAACAGGCACCGAAAATTACAAGCAACAACTGTACCATGCAAAATAATATTTTCAACATCACAAACAGAAACTTCAATATCCCGTAGGATCATTTCAATCATGTCATGTTGCACATGCTGCTTATCATTGCACAAAGAAAGCTAACAATGTGAGAGGATGGTTACATAGAAGACTAATAGGCCAGTACCGATTTTTGAAACTGTTCGAGACAATCCATTTCCATTATACTATGCGGTAGCGCATTCCAATCTTCAATCGTTTTAGGAAAGAGGGAGTACTTAAATGAGTCAACCTTTGCTGGTATGGGCATATATTGGCCCTCGTGGCTAGACCTAACGGACCGTGACATCCGTGACGTTCTCTTTTGTAAGGACCTTTGAGTGTCGAAATTGAAGTGGTTATATGTTTCATTAAATAAATAAATTTTAGTGTAGCCACTTTTCGCCGCTATGAAAGCTCGGGCAAGTTTAGTTGAGTCAGCATCTCAGTCACAGAATCCGTGTACCTATATTTTGACATAATAAACCTTGCTGCACGCCTCTGTATTTTCTGAATTTTATTTGCTTCGTTCTTCTTATACGGATCCCGTATTATGCTAGGATATTCTATCACGGGACGTACCAATGCCAGATATGCAGTTTAACATCTTGGGGAGCAAGTTGAAGCCTCCGTCTTAGTGACCAAAGTTTAACCTCTGCGGCATTACATAAATTAGTGATGTGTTTTTTCCAAGATAAGTCATCTGATATTGTAATGCCTAAATACTTGAAGTGACTCACTTGTTTTATTGGTTTACCATCTGACTTGTAATTGTAATGTAACACATTTCTTGTTTTTCTAGTTATTCGCACATAAGCAGTTTTTTCGTAATTTATTTTCATTTTCCATCGCATGTACCAATTCGTGATTGATTCTAGTGCTGAATCTAATTTTAATTGGTCCTTATGACACGAGATTTTACAGTATATTAGGCAATCATCTGCAAATAAACGAACCATTATCTTATCATAAAGGCCATTTGTCATGTCATTAATATAACATAGAAACAATACAGGTCCTAACATACACCCTTGAGGGACACCTGATGTTACTTTTACAATTTTCGATTTGTTTCCTTACACTTCCACGTACTGCGATCTGTTAGTAAGGTATGAAAGAATCCACTTAACTATATTTAAATTAACTTCGATATCAAGTAGTTTACCAATTAAATCCGAGTGTGAAACGGGGTCGAAGGCTATTGATCAATCTAGGCAGATTCCGTCCAGCTGACCTGTTTCATTAAATACCTGAGCCAAATCGTGTACTGTTTCTGCAAGCTGGGTGATGGTGGACAATCGGCTTCTAAATCCGTGCTGGTTAGAAATAAATATGTTAGAGCTTTCGATATAGTTAAACAAGCTTTTTGATAGGATATGCTGGAACATCTTGCAGCAAGCAGATGTAATTGAAATGGGTCTGTAATTTCGAACTCTATGTTTGTCCTCAGTTTTATGAACTGGCACGACTCGCGCCATTAACCAATTATTTGGTAAATTGTGCTGTTCACGAGACGCATGGAAAATTATCAGCAAATACTTCGCGATCCATTCAGCATATCGTCTCAAGAATTCATTAGGGATGACATCTGGGCCAGGAGACTTTTCCGTGTCTAGACCTAAAAGAAGTGAAAGTATACCTTCTACAGTTAAGGTAATGTCTGGCATGTCTGAACGAGTATTAGTAATTTTCTCGCTTATTTCTGCAGGCAATGGTAGGGGAGGCTCAAACACGGAATGGAAAAATTCGTTGTACATATCAATAGTTTGCGCGATTCGAAGTCTGTAATTATACATTCATTGCTGGTAACGTAGCTCACATCCTCACGTGATGGAGCAAAGTGACACCAAAAACGCTGTGGCGAATCTTTCATAAACCGTGATAAAGTGTGGGAATAGTAATGATCTTTCGCAGTAGATAATTTTTTCTTTAGTATTATCGAAAGACATCGAATCTCATTATGATCTTTATTTT
Organism: Dermacentor andersoni; assembly: GCF_023375885.2. Lineage (NCBI taxonomy): Eukaryota > Metazoa > Arthropoda > Arachnida > Ixodida > Ixodidae > Dermacentor > Dermacentor andersoni. The sequence goes on from NC_092814.1 coordinate 298,593,407, forward strand.
AAATTTTCCTTCTACGTTTTAATTTCCGCTTTAACTGAATGATTTCTCGGTTCACCCAAGGATTTCGCTTTTTCACTTGTTTTATCTTCATTGGAACATAGTTATGCAAACAGTAATTGACAATACCTTTAAACTTATGCCACAGCGTATTGACCTCAGCTGCTTCATCAAACGTCTCCAATGCCATCTCCAGGTAATCTAGGATGCTGACATCATCTGCTGCAGCCAATTTTCTTACGTGTATTGCTTCTCTGTGAAGCTTGACTGGCAACACTTTTTTTTATGCACAATAGGACAAGTTTGTGGTCTGAAAGTCCGTCGTGAACAGAAACGGCATAATCAGTAATCCTGCTATCTATAAATACAAGGTCAAGCACTGACTGGGTGGTTGGTCCAATTCTAGTTGCTTCATTACCAACCTGCGACACAGCTGGAGGAACTAATGTTAGAAACGTCTTTAGAGTTGCCGAACTGGATGAAGCTGTAAGCGAAGTACAGACCGAAAAGGAATCTGTTACAATAACCGCAATTGTTGAATTTGACGGGAGTTTCCGAAGCGCTAAAATCACTGCTAAAGGTTCGGCTTCAAAAACGGGTGTGAAATCTGGCAGTCTCAAGGAGAATGAACCGCCAAGAGGAAGCGAGAAAATGCCTACGCCCCCCTTTTTGTTGTTCAATGAAGCGTCTGCAGCTATTATGTTATTTGTTTGTACGTGTGCTAGGTAATCTTGCAACAGGTTATTTAAAAAAGTGGCCGATTGAAACTTAGAGTTTGGGGGGAAAATGTCATCAAAATATATCTTAATATTCTCATTTGATTCGGTTGATGGTCTCGTCTTCATCTCTTCTTCTTCCTTCCTTTTCTTCTACGCCACCCATCGTGTACGGCCCTTAATGGTTCCAGTCTTCTTAGTATTTTGTTTTGACGGTGCGTCAGATATCACGCGCGTCGCTTCTTTGTCGTCGGCTTCTTGCGCTCACCCATTCGCTCTCGATGTTAAGTTGTCTTCGCCGCACCGCTCCCTTTATCTACGACACTGACTTCGCGCACTGTCACTCTCTAATACACACCAGTTTACTCGCCGCGGTGGCTTGACGGCTATGGTGTTGCGCTTCTGAGCACGAGATCGCGGTATCGAATCCCGGCCGCGGCGGCCGCATTTCGATGGGGGCGAATGCAGAAATATCCATGTGCCGTGCATTGGGGGTACGTTAAAGATCTCCTGGTAGTCAAAATTAATTCGGAGTGCCCCACTACGGTATGCCTCATAATCCAACTGTGGTTTCGGTAGATAAAACTCCAGAATCAACGCATTCAATGTTTTTTCTGCGGCTACATTAGAATGGAATGGTGTGCATGTTTCCCAGGCGCAAAAGGGGGAAGTACAACTGGCAAATATTGTGGCGAATAGTCCATAAATCTTCCACGGGACCAATCTTCGGTTGGGAAGTGTCGGAGGAGACATGAAAGACGGGAATATACACCAAAAATGATTACGGATGTTTCAAGTAAGCCACATTTCGATTCACTCTTTTCACTACGATGGCTGTAAAGGTCGCTCGTTAGTCTCAAGGCAGTAGGGATTAATTCCATTTATTTAAGGAGACACAGAAATATCTATACCCGAAAACTACATATGCGAAGACAACAAGCTGTAGCCATCGCAGCGTCAAAAAAAAAAAAAAAGGCATGAGAATTTAGGTTTTACGACCTAATCGTGGTGTCATCCACCTGAGGTGAAATTCTTTTCAGATATGCGTGCCGTTTACATACTCTGCGAAAGTGAGTACATGTGGGTGATTTTTACTTTTCCTTCACTTGCAGCAGGCGGAAAATCAATTTCGGACTAAAGATGCGACGCTGATATGTTTCCATCTATGAATATGTACGCTATGGTTTCAACGGAACACTCCGGGCGAATCAAATAAGTGCGTTTGCATAAGTAGCTCACGGTATTAGTTTACCATTTAATATCTCTAACTACACTATTGTCACATAGTTCCGAAGAAGAGGTGGGAGCATGAACTAGAAATACCTTTTGTATAGAACTGATATATGCTATGTATTATGCTGCACCTCCTAAGATATACCAAGATCTAAAGCCTTCCACAAATATTGCTTCATAAGAGTCATATCCATATATAACATATATACGGCAGCACGCAAAGACAGGTCATATGAGGCTTATTGGAATAATCTTGATATGGCAACATAAAGAATTGGACAGATGTGATCATATATGGCGGATCATAAATGTCAGATACCAGTAAAAAACAAATTGACAGGTATGACCATATATATCTATATACGTAAACCACCATATAAGTCTTTAGTAAGTCATATATGTCCAATTCTTTATATAGTCATACTTAGATTTTTCTACGTAAAAGAACATATGAAATTTCTGTAAGGTCCTATTTTTTTTTGGGGGGGGGGAGAGAAAACCAGAAATCAAGACCAGAAGCGCTCCGCCACCCACCTGAGAAAGAGGAAACTGTCGACGCTTATGAATCCGGCTGTTGCAATCATGCTTTGCCATTCATCAGCATACTTAGCCAAGTTCGCCATTCTTGCTAGAAAGAAATACAGAAAAGCTGATGTTTACGGAGCATATCATAATCACAAGGATATGCATTGTGTTATTTTTGTAGTTAGTACTGGGAGTGTTTCAGAGCAGTCATGTTCCTAAACCACAGATTTTAAAGCACTTGCGTTCTTTAGCTACTTCACCTGTTTTGGATCAACTTTGTCCGATCTCGCAAAAAAAAAAAAAAAAATTAGCAGAACCCATCTGCCGAATATTGTCGACGGTAATGCGTTTGGCATTGTATCAATATAGGGACACAGCGTATTGTTGCCGTCGAAACGAGCTATGCATGAGGCGTGCACTGCAGCGGGACTCCTTGGTTGTGCTTCCCAAATAACACTCGGCACCACTTTCCGGAGCGACCACGAAGCCTGCGGGTGGAATTTGAAATGCACGGCGCGCCGGTGCGCTGTAATGGCTGGGGTCGGGCATCAAATAGATGGTAGCTTGCCCATGCCGTCATCCAACTTATCCACCCTGAGGAGGTTGTTGAAAGGAGGGATATGTTCTCATCAAGAACGATAAATATGGGTTTATTTACAGTATTTACATGAGAACGTCACAGTTCATCAGTCTAACATCACTGAAAGAGGAATGCACACTGAGGAGCCACCAACGGCTCCTTAAATACACTCTGCCCTCCCGAGATCCCTACGTGAGGGAAAACGGCCGTTCGACCAAACGGAGCGTTCAAAGTCATCGTTGTCGACCCACATTTGAGGGGGAGGGTGTGCACACCCACTTTCGCACAGGTTTCACTGACCACACCAAGGTGAGATGGTTTTCTCAGACAAGGGTCTTGCCCCGAGCAGGCGCTTCTTCAACCCAGTGTTGACTCCGCAGACAATGGCTGCCGCGTCTGTCCATGACTTCTACGCCCCGTGAGACGGCCCCAAGGTATCTTCTCCCAGGATTACCACCGCTTCTAACAAGCCGTGACGGCCACGGCGAATCCACTAACAATACTTGGTCTGCCGACCGCGTTTAGTCATAGCGGCGCCGAGGGGGTGTTGATACGGCACATCGTCGTCCCTACAAGACGAGTCGCCGCAGCAGGTGGGGAAGGGATCCAAGGTCGCTTCTGGGAAGCTCACCACCTGCGCAGCTGCGGCTGGCTGGGAAAATTTTGTAGGTCGGTATCCTTGCAAGCTGTTCGTAACAGCGTGCGAACGCTGAAAAACGCGTCATGCGGCAGGCGGGCTCCCCTCGCATTCATTTCTGGACACGCTGCGCCATCTAGTGACGCTGCCGAGAAGTCCGCGCGTGGCCTCCGAGACAAGAAACGTATCGCGCCGGTGCATGGTGACGCTGAGAATTGTTCCCTCGCTTGCCGCACACCCAGTGGCACATACTCAGCGACCCGAGTTCGCGAGAGGTTCACTGAAGAGCGGCACATACCCAGTGCATTCATGGCGCAGCTCGCTAAAGCATTGGCGTGAAAGGCGTTTATTGAAAGGCGGCATCTACTGATTGCATTTGTGGCACAGCCTGCTAAAGCATCGGCTTGTTGTTCTTGGGGCGCCCGTGTGACGTAGGTTAGATTCCGCCGAGCATCGATCAGAGAAACTGAAAGGATATTTTCGTCATTGTAGCCGCACATTCCCAGAGACCCAAGTTAGCATTGAAGAGGGTCATTGCTGACGAGTGCGGACCGAGTGGCACATACCCAGTGCTCTAAGTCGGAGTCAGAAAGGCTCATTAAAGAGCGGTACATACCCAATCCCATGTCGACGTGGAATAGGTTCGTTGAAGAGCTGCACATATGTACAGAGTGCCACATAGTCAGTGGTCCAAGTTGGTCCAATATTAAATGTGCATTAATTGTGTCCTAGAGCTTGCACTATCGGGCGCCGCTGTTTGATAAAAAGTTGCAGGCAGGATAACAGCAATAATGGGGTTTGCTACAGGGTTTCATCTGGAGTTATGTGGTCACAAGCTATACAGTATCGGGCTATCACTTGGCATTGTAGTTGACAGCGAGATCGCCATTTCTTGTGTCTGCTAATGTGCCCATAAAGCTTCGTAATTAACGGATACCATGGCGATATGCAGCAGGTTACACAAGAAAACTATCGCTGACTTTGACAATCTTCTTCGATGATTTCTGGTACAATTTTTTTGTTCGTGCACGATTAACGCATGAAAGATGTGCAGCATGAACATGCCTATTACTCCGACGAACACGCACACACAAAGACGGAAGCTAGGCATGTAAACAGTAGTTATGCTGGGCGTAAAGCCATCAGGTTGAGCCTGTGCCATTAGATTATCCATTTCACATCCACAGATGTGAAACCAACAATCTGTCTTAACTGAACTTGCTGGCTCTATAATAAAAATATTAGCAGCATATACCGATATAATTTCAGCAGTGTGTGGAGCGCCTTGCGATTGATTGTCTTTAGAATACACATAGACTGGCTTGCTCGAACGATACGTAGCTTAAAAGCGACTGCGAGATTACTTTGCTCAAACATTTCAGCAAGTTTACTCTCGGGGGATTGGAAATCTCGCTATTTCATCACATGGAGCTGTCATTCGTGAATTTGTATCGTTAGTTTTACCGCCTGGAACACCATGACTTTAACGCTACGGAACTGCCATTACAGCTGGTTAGAATCGAGGGCATAAGTTCGTGCGTTGGAAATATACACACTGGCAAACTGAAAGCCAAATGGTATTCATTCTCGACCATGACCGACTTAAAAAAATTTAGGTCGCTTGTTCTGCGAACAAGAACTGCCATCAACGTTCTAGTAACCGTTGTGCTGGCAAACCCTCGGTACGGGAGTGTTTTGTAGTCTTATTGCGTTTTTTGTTTTATTGTTTTTTCTAGCTATATCTTCGTGATATCCGGCTTTTTCTGCTGCCCAACTTCCCATGTTTAACAAGGAACAGATAATGTTCCCATGTTAACAAGGAATAAGATAATACTTGCGCCACATTAAAGAAAATGCCCGATGAAGGGCGTTTGCTTTGCTCGCGTCTAATCAAAGTAAGTGCATGTGCTTCGTGGGGAAAAGTGGGTGTGTTTCGAGTACTTCCGAAAGTGAAGCTAAATACGTGACATGTAGTTCCTACATCAAAATGAGTTGCTAGCATTTGTTGTGTTCTGAGAGCCCACACTAATAAATTACCATGCTTTCGGGCATACTTTGAGAGAAAAAGAACATTTGGGGACATTTTGGTTATTTGTTGCCAGTCGATACCGGGGCATATTCCTTGATGTGCATACTCTGATTTCTGTAATGTACTGTGACAGCGAATGAACATACTAATAAAGTTTGCGCATTCCGACGAAACTTGAATGACTGGAGCACGACGTAGCGCCGGATGTCGAAAAGGGTAAAATGAGGCTTCGCACAAATTGTTCGAAGGACGGACGTAAAAAGAATCGGGTGGGGGAGGGGAAGGCTTTTACTAAGTACAATATTAATTGTTTGCGTCGTTTTGCCATTCTGCTCGTGTTTCTTTTCTGGAAGTGGAGCTCGTTCATTCCTGCGCCAAAAAGCTCTGCGTATGAGCCGTCCTATATATTTTACCAACAAACAAGATACTAATGCATTGCTTACAAGTGACTGTGTTAAATGAAATAGTCATTCGCAAACAACTGTAAAGATGCTTGGCGTCATCGCATTTCTCTATAGTCATTAGTTTGTACGCCACACTAACATCCTGAATGCATGAGCCTGTGTCCACTCATCCATAGGTATTGTTACGAACGGCCTGCAAGGGTACCGACCTACAAACTTTTCCCAGACAGCTGCAGCTGCAGAGGTGGCGAGCTTCCGAGCACCGACCGTGAAACCCTTTCCCACCTGCTGGCGAAACTCGTATTGTAGAGGCGGCGATGTCCCGCATCAACACCCTTCTCGGCGCCGCTATGACTAAATGAGGTCGGCGGACTAAGTATTCTTAGTGGATTCGCCGTGAGCGTCACGGCTTGTTTGAAGCGGTGGAAATCCTGGAAGAAGATATCTTGCGGCCGTCTCACGGGGCTTAGAAGTCATGGACAGACACGGCGGCCATTGTCTGCAGGGTCAACACTGGGCTGAAGAGGTGCCTGCTCGAGGCAGGACCCATGTCTGCGAGAACCCTCTCACCTCGGTGTGGTCAGTGAAACCTGCGCGGAAGTGAGTGCGTAAACCTTCCCCCACAAAGGCGGGTGGGCTACGATGACTTTGGACGCTCCGTTTGGTCGAACGGCTGGTAGAATGGCCGAATGGCCTAGATCCTTCACCTAGGGGATCTAGGGAGGACAGAGTGTATTTAAGGAGCCGTTGGCGGCTCCTCAGGGTGTATTCCTCTTTCAGTCATTTTAGACTGATGAACTGTAACGTTCTCATGTAGATACTGTAAATAAATCCCATATTTCTCGTTCTCAATGAGAAGCAGTTCTTCCCTTCAACAACGTCCTCAGCGTGGATAAGTTGGACGACGGCATCGGCCAGCTACCATCTATTTCATTCCTGACCCCAAACATTACAGTATGTGCTCGAAATCACGATCAAAGAAGCGGAATAACGTGCTTGTTCTGTTCATCAGAGCATGTGATGGAATTTCCGATGGGGAAGAATGCCCAAACTTACTTACACCACACATGCGAAGTCGCACCGTAGCTGTGTCCAGCAGCAACCCAGATGATGCTCAAGAAGCGGATGCCGTGTAGAAAGCGCAGCCTGTAGGCCTCTGAACCTTTGTCTTTAGCTATGTGAAGCATCAAATTTGTATTCGACGCTACAGAAAATGACTTCACAGCAGACAGAAAAACATCTGAAAATGGGAGCGAAGAAACAAATGTTGAACCACGAACGAAAGTACGATGGCACCAAAGAGTTGAACAAAAATAAAAGAAATAGTTTAGATACATGATTTATTGTTCTATTTATTCAAATAATTATTACTGCCATGACACATATACTTTAGTTATGAAAAAGAGCACGTTTTTTAAAACATTGTACAACATATTACTTATGCAATCACGTCACATGACTTGCACCAAAGTTCACTCCAATGAGAATTTTTGAAATTTTTTAACTATCTCTGCAAAGAAAATCTTGGGAATTATATTGTTCTGGAAATGCGTATAACTGATTCGAAGGAATCAGAAGGTTGGGATTTAGTATTATAAAAAGTTGCGTTTGTTGTGAAGTTTTGGTTAAGTTAACATCATAAGTTCTCTGGCGGGTGCTCTAGAACTCATCCGATTGCTCGCGAATATTAGTCTTTGCGAGCGGCAGTCCTCATACTAGGAGCACTGCTTTGTGCTGCAGTGTTGAGACCGTGTCTTCAGGTACAGTTATGTTTATTTTACGCCTCTCGATCTGCTCTCCTTCACAACATCATGCATTCCACAAAACGAAAGAAATTCCTCTTTCTTTAAAAAAAAGCGATTATTGGGGAGATCTTAGCTCATTGCCAGTGTTTTATGCAGCTACAACTGTAAAAACAAACTGAAACCTGGCTTCGACGGAAATTGTCAAGCTCAGTGTGTCCAATTGATGGCGAAGTGAAACGGCGTGTGTGAGCAAAGTATTACGCCAATGGAGCACTGAGAAATAGCCGAAACACATAAGAATATTGGCACTAAATTTTGCCCGAAAAGGGCAAATGCTATTTTTTTGTGTGCCACGTATTCCTGAACTTGCTGCACAAGAATATTAAGAACTAACCTAGACCTGTTTTCGAAAGGTCTCGAACCAGCCTCGATGGCACCTGTAATTTTCTACCTCGATATTGCCGCAGAGAAGGAAATTTTTCCAAGAGCACCTTCGCTAAAGGAAATCCTTATTATTCAGCACTGGCATAGGAATTACCTGGAGCTTTCGACGTAAACATTTGCTAGCGAGGCACACCCGAAGCAACACTTTTTTAAAAGGCGAGCAGAAGCATCCCATACAAGACCGTTCTATTTCAAGCACTGTAACAACGAAGTATTTTAATTCCCTCTCTATGCCAAACGATGTTTTCTTTCGCCGAACTTACTCACTGCGGCTGTGCATTCACCTGGGATGCAGCCTAAATAGAGCGTACTGAAGCATGAACACGTCCGTCGCCGCTTCTTAAGAAGCGCAGGACGCACGTGACTAAGATACCGGAGAACGTAAACGTGGTGGCACTCCAAGTATACTCCAAGAAAGGACCGGGTCTGACTGCGCTACGTGTCAGTCATGATGACTTTGCAGATGTGCCAGTTATTTCGTAGCTCGATGAATCCAGCGGGTAACATGCACAGGAGTGCAGAAAGAACGCAGACAGCAACGTCTGCTGCCCTGTCCGCGGTTAATGCCGAGTTTACCCTGCCAACGACTACTGCCTGGCTCAGAAGCAAACAGTTCTGTGCCTTGAAAACGTGAACTCAAACCGCTCAACGCTCAAACTGGATATTGACATGCGCTCGAAAGAATTTATGAGCAAAAATGATTTCGCTGCAATGCTTTACTATCACTGCCCTTCGTCTCCCAAGGGCACCTTCGAACGTCTTCGAGCTGTTTCGCGACAGTTCCTTCAAGAGCGTCACAACTAATTCAGCGTGAATTCATTTTTTGAGCCCTCGTGAAGGAATCAGTCCCAGTTCATGTCATGTGTTGTGTAAAGATATTCAATAACAGACGTATTTATTTCCTAACGGGTGATTGTTGAAAGAAAAAAGCAGACATTTCAATGCTGCATTGCTGAAATGTACTTATTGATTCACGTCCTTGTTTTCTACCTGGCCTTCTGTAACTGCATGATTATGGTTGCGCACGAAGCCGAAGATGAGTGGCCAACAAGTTCTTTATAAATGCAGTGCGTGAACTTACTCTGGTTCTTTCTTTTTATATCCTGGCCTGCAGGGCTGCATATATCCAGAAGTGTTCCAACCACAAGCAACAACACCAAAATGCCAAGAAACGATCTGTCAAAAAAAGAAAGGTGCATTAATGACAGTAAGAAGTCAAAGAGTTCCTATGATTTCCTTTAGACTAGTTATTTCGCAAAGTTCAACACTACCGCGAGCACATACTTACAAAATAGCAACCTGCCCTTTTGTCAAGGCGGGAGGCAAAGACGTCACGCAATTCGAGATGGTGACATCTATGGCAGGAGGAAGCACTGAAAGAAGAGCAGAGTAAATTGGCAAACTTCGAAAGAAACTTCTTATAAAATCAGGGCTTCTCTTATTAGATAGTTATTGCTTTTCACATGCATAAAAATGGCGTGGCGGGAGTTTAATTTATTCCGATGTTTCGCTCGCATCCTGTGCGATCTATTTCTGGGACACCGGGTATTTTATGCCTATCAGGGTGTACTGTGCACGTTTATTATTCGACTCCTAGAAATAAGGTGAAAATATCGTGATTACTTATTATTTTATAAAACAATTCACAGGCACGTCTCCTGTCCGCGGTTACTGTGTGCTGTAACGATCTGCGTGTCTCTCCCAAACTTGTGTAATCCCAGCCTTTTCTACGCGAATTAAGATTGCTCGTCTAACACTATAACACGTCTTGTAACAGAACAAAATACCTTAGGTTGTGATCATGATATTTTCAGCCCTTGTATTTGTTCTTTATCTGACTTCTGCCATTGATATATTTAAATTTTTTGTTGCATTTTGTACAACTGTTCTTTCACGTTTTCTGTTTTGGTTTTCTGTTTTTTTTTTCTTCGTGCCACACAAGTGCACCAATACTAAGTCGTAGAGTAGTTGTTGGGCGCATTAAGGAACAAAAAATTTAATTATGGGGTCTTACGTGCCAAAACCACGATCTGATTATGAGGCACGCTGTAGCGGGTGACTTCGGAAACTTGGACTAACTGGGGATCTTTAATGTGCACCTAAATCTAAGTACGCCGGATTTTTTACATTTCGCCCTTATTGAAATGCGGCCCGCCTTGTCTGAGATTATATCTCGCGACCTCGTGCTTAGCAGATCAACACCATAGCCAATAAGGAACCGCGGCGGGTAATCTCAGGAATAAATGAAATAAATGTCTTCGCGGAGCTTTCTGA